>NW_027186320.1:7361092-7370388 GCF_028583685.1 Petaurus breviceps papuanus
TCTTCTTCTTCTTCTTCTTCTTCTTCTTCTTCTTCTTCTTCTTCTTTCTTTTTTTGCTTTTTGAAGGGGGGAAGGCAGGGCAATTGGGGTTAAGTGACTTGACATGGCTAGTAAGTGTGAAGTGTCTGAGGCCAGATTTGGACACAGCTCCTCCTGACTCCAGGGGTGAGTGGTCTATTCACTGTGCCACTTAACCACCCAAGGATTCTTTATTTCTAATATCATACACATTTTCTCAACTTGTATTCACATAGAAAAGATGAGTATAACTTGGGAACAACAACAACAAAAAACAGCCCTCATAGAATCCTAAAGCAAACTCTTCCATGTAATTATTCCCCCCACCCAATTACTGATTTTATAAAGATTAGCATAATGCTTCCCAGAGTTATAGCAGTAAAAATATTCCCTTTTCCTAGCAAAGTTTCAGTCCTGGAAATCACATGGAACACCAATATCTCTTCAAATGTACACTACCACATTATAGAATTCCATGAGTCACATATTTAGTAGTAACCATAGTACAATACACATATAGACATCTACTGTTGGGCATTCACAAGGAAAATGCATGAAACTATCCATTATGTATGAAACAAATATAATACTCTGTAAACATTCACAACATGTATAACACAATTGATGATTTATGGGTAGAGGTTTTTACCCACATCCCAAACAATGGAAATTCAGAAGGCCCATACTTCTTCATAGAATTACTTAATCAATCAAAAGTGTAAATTAAATGTTAACAAGTCCTTAATCAATTTGGGAGGATTAAGTGTTTTTGGCAATGTGATAAAGACAGATGAGCAACATAAAAATATCTCATTATTCATTAAAAATTACACATCTATAGATTTAAGCATACACAGAAAGCTATTTTAGAGTCACCTATTTCTATCATCAACTCAGTCAAGTGGTAAACATTTTTTTGGTCAAAGACTCTAAAGAGCAAATTTTTCTCCTTCTTTGGCCATCCATTGATCAAATGTTGGTTTTATGAGCTTTGACCTGCTGAAAAACACGATTACCTAAGGAGCACTTGCTGAAGTCCCAACAAACAGGAAAATATCTTCCAAATGCCAGGAGCTGTTAATTTACCCCTTGACCATACATGCTATTGAAGTTGCACCCCATTATGTACTGTAACACTGACCACAGAAAATCTGCAGGGCATCTTAGCAGGAGACAAAAGGCATGGGTTTCTATCTTTGAAAGAAAGAACTGTATCTCCTTAAAAAGTATGTTATACCAGTTATAGATCTAGTACATCATAATATCTAGAATTAGAAGAAATTTTAATGACTGAATATAATTGTCACATTTTATAGGTAGGGTAACTGAGGTCCAGTGAAGCTGAGTAACAACCTGTTAAAGAGATTACACACTCTATTTTCTATCCCAGATGATCCAATTCAAGATAAGTATCTTGTCTAAAATGTAAAATAGGCTTTTGATTTAATATTGCAATTCACCTTTACATTTTACTTTTAATATAATAAGAAGCAGATGTATCATTAGATAAGTATCATTTACCATACTTTGTAGATGAGGAAATTTGAAATACAAAAAAGTTAACTGTCATATTTGTGGTCACACAGTCAGTTGGTGTCAGAACTGAGACTCAAACCCAGTTCTCATCCTTTTGCTCAAATATATATATATATATATATATATATATATATATATATATACACACTTCTACAATACTAACGTCAATCAACCAATATTTATTAAGAATCTATTTTATGCCACGAAGTAAGCTAGGTAGCATAGTAGATATGCCAGGCCTGAATTCAGGAACACTCATGTTCCTGAATTCAAATCCAGCCTCAGGGACTTACTACCTTTGTGACTTTAGACAAGTCACTTAACCTTGGTTGCCTTAATTCCTTATCTATAAAATGAGCTAGAGAAGGAAATGGCAAACCACTCCAGTATCTTTGTTAAGAAAACCACAAATGGCATCATGAAGTCAGACACAACTGAAAAATGACTAAGCTCAATGTGTCAAGCACTTTATTTAGCCTTTGGGATATAATAAGGAGTAAAAGACAATCTCTGTCATCAGGGAAGTTAAAATCTAATGGGGGAGACAATTTGCACACAATTAAAGAAATATTGACAGAGGCAGGGATAGAGATACATATGATCAATCTTGTCCAGAGGAAATAGCATAGAATTCACTTAAAGCTTAAAACTAGAATGTAATCTAGAGGTCACTTTTTCCAACCTTTTTTAAATTTAGATACGTAAGTGGAGACAATGAGGAGTAAAGGGACTTACCAGAGATTTCATAGCTAACAAGTAGCAGAGTTGTATTCAAATCCAGCACTTCTGCCTTCCAATTCCATGTTCTGGGCAATAGATTAGAGTTATAATTAGTAACTATCAATAGAAGAATAGATTTTAAATACATAAATGCCTATGTCTATATCTATTTATCAGCAGATAGACCAGTATTTTTGCAAGCTTAATGACTACTGAAAACTGCAGATTTACTATTATGGAATCATAGCAGTTCATCGTGAGCTCTTAATGGCATCTTTTCAGAATAAAAAAAAAATGAGATAAAATAAGGTCAGATCACATTTTTAAGTAATTTTCCTGTATGGAAGACTCAAAAGACAGCAACATATTCTAAGTTATCAATTCAACTCAATAAATATATATTGACCATCTGTTATGTGCAAAGAATTGTGCAGTACATAAAGATACGGTCTCTGTTTTCAAGAAGTGTATATTCTTCTGGGAATAATAGGAGACAGAACAAAATAAATAAAAATAATGTAATATGACATTGCAAATAGTGGAAAAGATAAAATATCATTTGACTATTTTTTTTTTGTAAATTTAGGCAAAGTTTTAAATTAGACCTTGTCTTTTTTTCCCTGGATAATACATGAAGTAAATCATAATATAGCTAAGAAAAAAAAATACTTTATTGGTATTCCTAAGTGGAGCTTACAGTTGAAGAATATCATTCTTGGATGTTGGTTACATCCTTATTAAAGATGTTAAAGGAAAGAAATGAGATTATCTATGGGGAAAAATAAAAACCACTTAAAATTGGAAAATGAGATTAGGAGAATAAATTATCTCCAGTCACATAAATTCATATTAAAATGTATTTAGATTCTTTTTCTAAATTTATGTTTTCTTATATAAAATTTTATGTTAAAGTTTCCATGTTTCTTTTATAAATGATTTCACCATATCAATAGAAAATCATCAACAGGTAACTAAATGATATTTTGTGATTTGAATAGAGAGTAACAGTTTGTGATTTTGGAGGCATATGTGGAGTATGTTAATATTTATAAGATTTAATGCCATAATCTGACCTCATTTGCCAGCTTTTTATCTTGAGAAGATTCAACAGAGATTTTTGTGTCATTTTAATAATGGTTCTTTAATCACAAACTTCTAAGCAGTTAGCAAGTTAACAAATATGTAAAATTTGTACTTTGCCTAATGCATTTGTACCTTCATACTGTTATTTACGATTCCTGATCTTATCTACATTTAGGCAAGGTTGTCAACTGAACAAATTTTTACTGAGTATTTGCAGTGTTTAAGGTACTCTTTCAGGATCTAGAATTAAAATTTAAAAAGACAAGAGAAGACAAAAAAAGACAATTCCTGTCCTTAAAAAGTTTTTATTTTATAGGGATGATATGAAATGTAACCTGATAAGCAAATTCAGAATAATATTCTAATTTATAAAAAATATTTTCAAATGAGACAAAAATAAAACAATCAAAACCTTGGCAAATTCTTTGATTTTCAACATGGAGGATGGATGGATTTAGGATCAGGAAGGACTTTTTGTGTAAGGAAATGCTTGGGCTACACTTTGAAAGGATTTAGGGAATCCAAGTGGCTAACATAAGTAAAAAGCACATTTATAATTTAAAATATTAATAAAATCAAACTATGTAAAAATAAGGAATACATGTAATTTACTAATTTATTTATATTGCATCAAATTTATTTTTGTGGAATCTAATCCATTATATAGATCCAAGTTCCAGCATGTTCTGTTTGGTTATTATGATATCCCTAAGTGCATGATTGAACTTTTTTTTTCAGATTTAAAAAATAAATTTTGAATAAAATACACCAAGGACATATTTGACCAGGAAAGTAAGTGTCAGGAAGATACCGTGTTTCCCCGATAATAAGACACTGTCTTATTATTTTTTTTGGACAGAAAAACACCAGAGGGGTTATTTTCAATTATTCAATAAGCAAATCACTGGGGAAGAACAGGATGACGCGCTCACTGCTGCAGCTCTCATTGGATGCAGCTCGGAGAGCGGCGTGCGTTTCACCCGGGGGGGGGCGGGGATGGTGCATACAGAGGGTAAGGTAATGTAGCGTGTAGCGCAGGGGATCACCTTCACTACAGTAGCAATCTCAATAGGGCTTATTTTTGGGGGAGGGCTTATTTTATACGAAACTTACATAGTAAGGGGAGGGCTTATTTTCGGGATAGGTCTTATTATTGGGGAAACACGTAGTAAGATTTTTCTAAAACTGTCACTAACAGTAATGTCCACCTGCCTTCCTAGGTCACGCTTCCAGGTATCTTTATAATATCAGTTTTCTCCTTTCTCTGGTTCCCAAATACACTCAACTGAGTTCTCTCTTCACTCATCTCTTCTTTATTTTCAAAGATACAAATTGATCTTATCCTCCACAATGCTTAATTACTCATCCATTTACGCATTGACTACATGCTATGTTTCTCTCATTCCTAGGTACTAGGAACATCAAGACAAAAAAGGAAATAGTACTTGACCTCAATGAAATTACCCACAACTGAGAGAAATAATACCTTTACACATGCACACACATACACACACGTGTGTATATATGTATATATGTAGATAAGTATCTATGTCTATATGTCTTTATATCTATCTCCATCTATCTCTTTATCTATCTATATCTCTACAGATGTGTGTGTGTGTGTGTGTCTTTATAGCTTAACTTTAAATACAACCTCAAGAGTATTTAAGACTGGGCAAGTCACTTAATCATTGTCTGCCTCAGGTTCTTAACAGTAAAACGCCGATAACAATAACACCTAGCTTCTCAAATTGCTCTGAGGATTATTAAGAAAAACCTTTTACTAAGTACCTACTATAAGCCATGCATTGTGCTAAGAGACAGATAAAATGAGATAATATTTGTAAAATATTTTGCAAAACTTCAAATATTATCAAATACTATCTTTCTTACCATTATTACTCTACACACATACGTGCATAATTCGGATGTGCATACTTGCAAATATATAAATATATGTGTGCATACATGTGTATGTTCATACTCATATGTATACAAAAATACATAAAAATTTTTTTAAAGTAACTTCTTTGTTGATATCAATAGAAGCACTTGAGGTTGGGGGAATCAGAAAAATATCCTTTGAAAATGCGTCACTGGCAAAAGTCTAAAGCTGGGGGAAGAGGAGAGGAATAAGCCCATTTCAACCATAGAGATGGAAAACGAAGGTGCTGCACAGGAGGAATAGCAAAAAGGCTTGTTTATTTGAACCAAAAAAAATGTATCAAGGGGAATAATATATAATAAGGCTGAAGCTGGTGTCTGCTTATTCAAGGCTTTATATGCTAGAAAGAAGAGTTGGTATTTGACCCAGGTGGGAGAGCCAAAAGAGTATTATAAAAACGGATACCTTGACCTCCTTGAGCTTCCAGTAATCCTGGTAACTGAGAAGGCCTATAATGAAGATTGGCTGTATTAGCTAAGATACAGAGTGCTGTGGCATACCAACAATCCATTGTGGTGTCCAAGAGTAAACCCAGCTGTATGTGGACAAAACCAGCAACTCTAAAGCCAATTAAGCACATACCAGCTAAGAAGTTTACCCTGAGCCATTTGGTGGTTTATAGACCTACAAGAGATATCCTTACCTTCAGAGACTCCTCTCATTGTTGGTTATTGGACTTTCAGATACATCCTGTTTTATGTTTTTGGGAGACATCCCCTAAGCATTTGATCAGGTCTTGAACTGTGGACTGCCTTCTGATTTGTGTATCAAAGGTCCACAGCTCTGACATTTGGAATTCCTTATCTCCCCTCTTTTTCTTGGGTCCCCCTTCACCTTGGGAATGGGACTTCCTGACTAGGATGTGCCCAAATGCCCATCTTTTCTCCTTCTTTTGTTTAAAAAGTACAAATGCCTCACTGTTTCCAACTCTTCTTTGAACACTGAGAACACTGGCTTGCTGTTCCAGTTTGCAAGGTTCTTCTTCTTAGGCAATACATTCATTTGTAATCTATGTAAACTGTGATCAAACTAGGGTTCAATTCAGGTCCCCTTTTTTGGACCCTTTTCCCTTCCATTTAACACTTCACAGAGGTTTTTCTTTAACAGTATTGCTCCAGGAATGCTTTAGGAAAAAATTACTTTTATAGCTGATTAGAGAAGAGATTAGAGAAATGGGAAGATTGTGGCGGAGAGATCAATTCTGAAGCTATTTCAATAGCAAAGGCATAAGATGATGGTTAACACTGAAATGGGAGCCATATGAAAAGTGATGGGAGCAATGCTGATGAAGTAGAAAACAAAATTCCTCCAGTACAAATTACTGCTTGCTCTCCATATCATGTTGTTGTTCAGTCATTTTTCAGTTATGATTCAGTCTTCTTGGTCCCATTTGGGTTTTAATTGGCAACCATAGTGGAGTGCTTTGACATTTCCTTCTGCTGATTTTATGGATAAAGAAACCAAGGCAAACAGGGTTAAGTGACTTGCCCAGGGACACATAGCCTGTAAGTGTCTGAGGTCAGTTTTGAACTTAGTAAAATTGAGTCTGCCTAACTCCAGCATAACACTCTATCCACTTACCTAGGTGTCCCTTGTATCAGCAAGCACCCCAACGTTCCCAGGGTAGCTGCTAGCACAGGTTCTTGGATCTGCTTTGATAAAGGAAAGCAACTCAAAATGGGTTAACAAGCTTGCTTTAATCAGTCAGACATATATCGTTTACCTTGTTCAGGGGAAAATGGTCAGCACCCCAAACTTCAGAATACAGACAGAATTATCAAGACAGAAACAGATCAAGTAGACAGATTTCCAAACTGTCCAACCATTACATCCATACCCAGTCAACATCTGGGTTTTTCAAAGCCAGGGGACTCTCAACAACGGCTTCCCAGAATTCAGATCAAATCACAGAACACTTCTCAAAGTGAGTCCCAAAACAAAGCTACACATCAGGGCTTATATAGCCTTCTCCTGGCTCAGAGAATGTAACAACCTTATTGACTCACTGGCCAATCAAGAAGTATCTACTGAAAAACAAGCCTCCCTCCCCAGGCTTCAGGTGCATTTTAGTCTAGGGGCAGGGAAGATCTTCCAAATTTGCATTCCCATTACACCCCTATATCAACTTATCAGTTCCTAAATACTTATATAAATATATGTTCTTTTATCTTAGCTCCCTCTTTTGACTCAATGTTTTTTTAACTTCCAAAATTCAAACAAAGATCCCTTTCTGAACCCTTTAAAAAAGCCTTTGAACAGCTCCTTGATACATGCCCTCATTGCCTTGAGGAAATGGTTAATAAGCCTGAAGAATCGCTAACAGCTGCATGCTCCTTTAGTCTTTATCAAATAACTGTTCCTCCTTTCCTGGTGTCCTCCATGTATGACAGAAAATGTGGGATCATAGGTGAAAGCCCATTTGCTGCATTGATAGACAAATTTATATTTAACAATCTATAACTTATTCTTCCATCTCAGGTTACTTAGTTTTCAATGAATTTATTATATTGTACTGAAGTTATTTGTGTATGTGTCATAAGCCTTTAAGAGACTAAAGCTCCATGCCATTGTCTTATCTAAAAGTTATATCTCCTCAATTGCATGGTATTAATCAATCAATAGATAAGCATTTTTTAAGTGCTTACTATATGTCCACACTTTGCTAAGTGCTAGGTATACAAAGACTTCTTTCTCTGTATACAGTAGACACATAATTAATTTATTGAATTGAAAAAATATACCATCTCCTTTGAATGTTTGCCCAAATATTACTTGACCATTTCCTGGTGCTCATTAGGCTTATGATGATTTTGTCCTGACTTTGGGAATATAGACTAATCCTTGTTTTCATAACTGTTTTATTATGATCACTCACTCTATTAACCAAAAATCATTCATAAAATATACCCAAAACTGTGTGCCAGAAGGTGGTGGGAATACAAAAGAAAGGCAAATTGATCCTTGCCCTCAAAGTTGCTAATTTTCTACTAGGCTTATAACTTATCACAGGAAAATAAAGATTTCATATAAAAAAACAAAACAAAACAAAATTACTTCAGGGAAATAGTACAAATGACTGGAATCAGCAAGGCCCCTGAAGGATGGCAAAAATCTGAGTGTATTTTTTGAGGACAGAATGTGGAAGAAAATTATGGTATACTCCAACTGGAAAGGAACTAGAACAAATTTATAAAGGTCTTTAAATAGCAAACAGGTTTATAGTTTAGTCTAAAGGCGACATGGAATCACAAAAGCTTCTTGAATTGAGAAGTGGTAAGGCCAGATTAGTTCTTTAGGAATATCCTTTTGAGTATGTATTGTCAAGGGAACAAACATGAGTGAAGTAGAAAAATTTGTAGGATATATATGTAGTCCAGAAGGCATGATGCAGGCCAGATATAAAGCAACTATGGTGCAAAAGAAGGAAATAGAACAGCAGCTAGAGATGATGAGGGGGTGGGATAGATAATGATTTACAACTGAATGGATGAGCAAGGAATTGGTGAGTGAAAAGATGAAGATGTTTATTATGTTGTAAAGTTGGATACCTGGATGAATGGTGATGCCTTAAACAGAAAAGGGGAAATAAAGAAAAGAGATATATTTGAAGAAGAAAAGAAAGAGATCAGTTTTAGATACTTGGCATACTAGACAGCTAGACATACTAGGGTGAAACACACATGCACAAGGAGAGAGGGGGAGAGAGAGAGAGAGAGAGAGAGAGAGAGAGAGAGAGAGAGAGAGAGAGAGAGAGAGACAGAGACAGAGACAGACAGAGACAGACAGAGACAGACAGAGACAGACAGAGACAGAGAGAGACAGAGACAGAGACAGAGAGAGACAGAGACAGAGACAGAGAGAGACAGAGAGACAGAGAGAGACAGAGAGAGACAGAGACAGAGACAGAGAGAGACAGAGACAGAGAGAGACAGACAGACAGAGAGAGAGAGAAGAAGAAGAAGAAGAAGAAGAAGAAGAAGAAGAAGAAGAAGAA
>NW_027186320.1:7370488-7426112 GCF_028583685.1 Petaurus breviceps papuanus
GAGGAGGAGGAGGAGGAGGAGGAGGAGGAGGAGGATTGAGGGAAGGGAGATTGATATATGAGCCTGGAGCTCAGGATGGAGTTGGGACTGGATGTGAATCTAAAGAGTCATTTGCAGACAAATTATACTTGAGAAGTAAAAGCATAAGGGAATATGCAAGAGGAGAGCAGAAAAGAAAAAGCCCTAGGTTACACCCATACATGCATAATGGGACATGGATAATGAACATCCAATGATTTGGCAGAAAGTTTAGAAGAAAAAAACAGAACAGTTTCAAGAAAAGAGAGGGAGAAGGGAATATACAGAAGGATCACTTGATCAATAATGTCAAAAGTTTAAGAGGGGAAAAGAAAATTAAGACAAGAAAAGATGCCAATATGTAGATTATTGATAAGCTCAACAAGAGCCATTTCAGTTAAGGGTTGAGGCCTAAAACTAGAGGCAAAATGTGTAGACTTTGTAAGGGTTATGGGATTTAAAGATCTTCCATGCCCCATTGGACTTGCTGATGTAGCAGGAAGGGGCAGAGCAAGAGGAAGTGGAAGCCAAGCTAGAGTTCCTGTGGTGGCTAGCAGTGGCGGCCACGGGTGGCAGCAGCAGCAGAGGCAGTGGCAGCGGAAGCGCGAACACCTTTTTGAGCCAGCCAGAATTTCTGCTAAGGACTTCTGTTGAGGACTGCCAGGGGCCAGAGCTGCTGGGAGCACACTTCCTGGATGCTGGGTAGTTGTTGTGAATGGGGAGAGGAGAACCTTTGCCTGAGGTAGCCTGTTCTTTTTTAAAGGCTTGAGAATGTGGGTGCTTTCTACTTTATCTACTTGTGCCAATTTCATAACTACTCTGACGGCTTTGACTTCCTAGTTTTGGGAGTCAGTCTTTTGGTATTTTAATAAAAGTTCTCTCTTTATCCCCCATATAGAAAGCCTGATATATTTTGTGATTGATAACTACATCAGCATATCTATAATTTCCATAGGCATTGTGAATATTGCATTGCTGATATAGACTTATATATATATATATATATATATTTTAATTTTTTTAATAGAATTCTCACTCTTAAAGAGGACAGATATACACTATAAAGCAGGGGGAAGTTTTAGTTGGAAAACAGAACAAAGGGAATGACAATTCTGTTGCACTTTCTAGATGATTTCAGTGCCAGCATGATTAGTAATATAAAACACCAAGTGGTAAGTAGAGCTTAAAGTAGAAAAATAAAGAGGCATGTTAACCAGAACTTCAGGTAGATATATTTATGCGAGTTTGACTTTCCCCATATAGAAGATTTTGATAAATAATTTCACCATCCTTTATGGGTACAAGCTATTTGTGGTCTTGTCAGACAATCAGTTCCACACAGAAGACTTCATTAGCTCCTGGAGAGTGGTAATCATTGTACTCTTACTAAAATCTGTGGATACATTGAAGACATAGTTCATGATATTGATAGCAACAGTTTTAAAAATGAGAAGCAGCAACAACTAACTTAGAGAACCCCCAAACTGAGACCCTTTTGATAAAAAAGCAGGATCATCACCTTGGTAACTTGTCACTTACTTCCCTAACAAATGTAACATTTAATGTTATGGCTTCCTACTGTTCCTTTGGTGGTGGAGGATGGGAGGTATACATTAAGTGAAGGAAGTGAAAAGAAATCAAGTTTTACCCAGGGGTTTGAGTATGGAGATCGGTTGTATTTTCTTTTTCTGTGACTCTTGGCACAAATATGTTTTGATATAGCCACAATTGTACTAACCTAGCTCTTTTACAAATTTTTTGTTTAACTATGGCTTTAGCAGTGAGATGCATGAACATCTTGCAAAATCTGAGAGAAAAATAGAGATTTTTCAATGAGATACTGGCACAAGAGATGAGCCTGATGATGAGGCTGGAATCCCTCCATTGCAGTAGTGAGAAAAAATCTATGGCATACCATACATTCAAAAGTGATATTGTGTGTGCATTATGGGTGAAAATTTGTTTGTGAAGCTATTTTATTTACAATATTTAAACCATTCCTAATAATGACATTTTAGATGCTCTCACATAAATATTCTTACCAGTTGTTAAAAATAACCAATTTTAATAAAAGATTTTTAACTGCTTGTCACATTTAACAATAGCAACAGCCAAAAAAGCCCCTCTCATCTGAAAACAGAAATGTAACATTCAAGAATATTACAATTTAACAATGCAGAAAAATGCTGGAAGGAAAACTATTATTAAAAATAGGCAAAATCAGTGCCACAAAAAGAAGTTTAAAAAAATCTAATAACATCTTAAAAAAACATTTGTAATTTAAGAAATAGAATCTTAGGGAAAGATTTATTATATGTCCCCTTTCTTAATAACTGTGTGGGATAGAAGACCCTTGCCCAAAATAAATTCAATAAATCAGAGGTTTCTCCAGAGAAACAAAAATATACTTATTACTTCTATCACAAGAAGGGGGAGTCATTCTCACCAGAAGCAGTCTGGTGAGAGAGGCCCATAATAGAGAATGAAAAGCTTGGTTATATACCCAAAAGACCATCCCTTTCCCCCTTCCCCTCACTCTCCTTTGTTCCTGTTAACCATGAACTTAGGCTCACAATCTAATTCTGACCACAAAAATCTGCTTATACAACAAATAAAATGTCAGCAACATCAAAATAGATACGAAGGCAGAAGATACATGTCTAGCACTGTTAATATAGATATAAAATGGGGTGGCTAGGTGGTGCAGTGAATAGAGCACTGGCCCTGGAGTCAGGAGGACCTGAGTTCAAATCCAGCCTCAGACACTTAACACTTACTAGCTGTGTGACCTGGGGCAAGTCCCTTAACCCCAACTGCCCTCCAAAAAAGAAAAAAAAAGGAAAAGAAAATAATATAGATATAAAAGCAATCAATATTTTATGAATCATGGGGATTTTAGGACATGATGACCTGTACTGAGTTTTGTAACAGGATTTCCAATTTTATATTTGTTCATGTCAGTGGAAGCAAATCTGGGACATCTGGGCCTGTGGTTAGACATGAAGGGTCTATACTTCCCCCTCCTACATGTTAGCTTAGCTTAGCTTAGCAAAAACTTCAATTTATGACCAGGAAAGTAAGGCAAGAGTCCTAAGTTCCTAAACTCAAGCCTGGGCTTCTGTCTATTGGTTGTAAACCTTTCTAGATCTTAGGGTAGTTTTGAGAAGTGTTTCACCTCTCTCACACATCTAATTAATAGAAAATTAAGTCTGGGGCTCAGGAAATCTATTATTAAATCTTTGAGAAGTTATCACTTTTATCCCACTTAGTGGTGCACAGAGCACTAAGGCAAGGGGTGATAAGCAAATATTTTATCAAGTTTTCAAATAAATATATGGTGCTGAAGATTAAGAAAATTAATTTAATCTCTCTCTCTCTCTCTATATATATATATTTTAAATAGTATGAATACCATACTATATATTATTGCAGACAGCTTAAGGAAGGAAAAAAGCTTGGGTATGGGGGATGAACAATAATAAGGTATCTAGGATGATTCCTATGTTGGGAAACTGAGGAATTGTGAGGATAGTATTATCCTCTACAGTCACAGTAGGAAAGCTAGGAGGTGGAAAAATTTTAGGAGAAAAACAATAGTCCACTTTTGGACATAATAAGTTTAATATGCTTATTAGAATCCAGCTTGAGATATTTGAAAGGCAGCTGGAAATGAAAGACTGGAGATCAACCCCTGATTGGGGCAGGAAAAGTAGATTTTAGAATCATCAGGCTTAGATATGGTAATTTAATTCATGGGAGTTTATGAGATTTCCCAGTGTATTAATATAGAAAGAAAAATTAAGAAGGCCCAGGACAGAACCCTAAAGGGCACCCACAGTTAGAAGGTGAGATCTGTCAAAGGAGACAGAGAAAGAGTATTCATGTAGAAAGGAAGAAAACAAGGAGAGAGTGGTGACATGAAAATGTAGAGAAAAGAAGTTACCAAGGAGAAGAGAGTGATCAACAGTGTCAAAGGCTGCAAAAAAGTCAAGGGAAATGAAGTTTGAGAAAAGGCCATTTGATTTGGAAACTATTGAATCATTAGTACCTTTGTGGAAGGCAGTTTCATTGAAATAGTATGGTCAGAAGCCAAATTATAAGGCTTTAAGAAGAGAGTCAGAGGTGAAAGGAGGGGGCACATATTGTTAAGGACTTTAGTTACAAAGGGCAGAAGACATATAGGACGATAATTAATGGGGATGGAAAAGTCAAGTGACAGCTTGTTTGTTTGTTTTCAGGATAGAAGATGCATGGGCATGTTTGTAGGCAGTAGCAAATAAGCCAATAGAGAGGTAGAGAATGGAAATAAATAAAAGTGGTGATGACAGAGGGAGTATTCAGTTGGAGAAGATGGGATGGAGTGGGATCATTTGAACAACTAGAAGGATTTGTCTGGGTAAGGAATAAGGCCATTTTAGCATGGGAAACAGGTATGAAGGAGGAAAAACTGCAAAAGGAACCTGAAAGATAGATGAGGAAGAGGGAAAAAGAAATCATGGTGAATGGCCTCATTTTTTTCCTGTAAAACATGAGCTAAAAGACAAGGAGGGCATGCCACTCTAGAAACTTGGTATAAAGATAAAACATAGTGCCTCAAGGAACTAACAATCCATAAGGGGAGATTTGTGAAAATGTATATACACATATTTTTAATTTAGGCACATACAAAATAAGATAGGGGTTGGGATTTATGATTTAGTTTTTATAGGAAACTACCAAGTGAGGAAACACTGTTTACCAATATAGACCTTGAGCTTCACTGTAACATACAATTTCAAAGATTTGGCCAAAGTGTTGAAAAGTTATTATTTATTTCATATATCACCTCAATTTTTCCTATATCTTTTCCTCCCCCCCCATCCCAGCCATGTCTAAATAGCAAATATTTTTATAAAAGGAACACTGTTAAAAATCTAGAAAACCAATCAATACAGTTAAGAAAAACCTAAAAATATGGCCTTTTTTTTTTTTACACCATGAACTATCCTCCACTGATCTCACATTTTTGTAAAAGAGTAAAGGGAAATGTCTTCTTATATCTCTTTGTCAGGACCAAGTTTGTTCCTATTTTTTTTTTAATTTTAAGAGGATTCTGAGAATATGGCAGAATGGGTCAGAAAATTCTAAACTCTCAAGATTTCCTCCCACAAAAGAGTTAAAATAACACATTAGGGTGAACAAAGCATGAGTGGAGATAAAAACAGGGGCATAACCAGGGTCCTCCTGGGACAATTTGAGGAGACTAGAAGAAAAATCCCAGAATGAGGTTTGGTCCCTGTGAAGAATAAATACCTCTAGGCTAGGTTCTCTTTTAACAGAAAACAGCAAGCCTCTTAAACAAGCAGCAATCCCTGGGGTTAGTTGGTTCCAGCGGCAGCCCAAGACACTGGAATTTTTATTCCCTAGATAGTGACAGGAGTTGGGCCTTTTAACCCTGGGGAAGATCGAGGAAACTTCTGATTAAAAGGAACACTAGACCCAACTGTAGAGGGCAGAGATGAGAAACATTCAATGCAGGGGAGACAGTGAAAATAATTGAAGCTGAGAGATGAAGGGTCATTTGTGAAGAACATCAGGGAAACAAGTGTTACTAGATTACATAGTCAAGTGCAGTAAGATATAAGAAGACTAGAAATGCAGGAAGGAGTCTGATTATTAACCACTATGAAAATGAGAAAATTTTATATTTGATTATCAAAACAATAGAAAGTCACTGGTGTTTTTTGAATTGGGAGCTTATATGACCAGACCTGTAGTTTCTGAATGAAGGATGCACTAAAGTGGGGAGAGACTTGTGGCTGGGAGACCAAGCTGAAGGCTATTTTAGTAGTCCTACTATGATGCAATAAGGGAATAAAGCAAGCTAGTGGCAGAAACAGACTAGAGAAGGGGGAACATATGAGATAAGAGATAAAGTAAACTAACCTTGATAACAGATTGGATAGGAGTGGGGTGGGGTGAAATAATATAAGGAGTCAAAGAGGATATCTAGGATATGATCCTCTGTAACTGGGAGGATAGTGGTACCCTTGAGAGTAGTAATGGAGCTTTTTCTGGGTGGGTGATATTTAGGGAAAGATATTGTCTTCAGTGCTTATAGGTTGAGTGTAAGACATCTACAGAATCTCCAACACAAGGTGTCCAACAGGCAACTGTTTATGTCAGCATGGAGTTCAAAAGAGAGGCTAAGGCTGGATAAAAATATATAATAATCATCGATATGAAGATGAAAATTGAATCAATAGTATACAGAGATAAACTGAGCAGATTACAGAATCCTTTGGGACTGCCATGTTTAATGCATATATTCAAGATAAATATCGAACTAAGGAAACTAAGGAAAGATGAATAAATAGGTAGGAATAGAAAAAAGAATACTATCAGGAAATCCTTGAAAGCTGAGGATATCAAGAAGATTTTCAAGAATCTCAAAGACTGCAGAGAGAAAGAGAAGAATGAGGATTGAGAGGAAGACCACTTGATTTGTTAATTAAGAAATTATTAGTAAATTCAGAGAGAGAGAGAGCAAAAGCTTGAGTTGAATTATAATGTTAGAAATCCGACTGTAAAGTGTTAAGAGAATGAGAAAAAGGGAGAGGAGAAAGATTTCATAGAGGGTGGTCTCATAGAGTTCAAGAATTGAAGGGAGAAAGGATGATAATCTACTGATAACTGATGAATCAAGTGAAGTTTTATGAAGATGGGAGATATGTAAGCATGATTGTAGGCATTAGGGAAATAATCAGTAGACAGAGAGCAATTAAAGATTAGTGAGAGTGCAGGGATGATAAAAGGGGACAATCTGTTACAGAAGATGGGTTAGATTAGGATCATTTCTACATATAGAAGCTTTAAGTTTGCTGGGGGAAAAAGGACAGCTTCTCTATGTGAGACAGAGATGAAGGAAGAGAGTCACAGAAGAGATATGGGTAATATGAGAAGAGGAAAAGGGGAGAAGAGGGAGCTATTCTCAAGGAATAATCCCATTTTTTTTCAGTCAAATATGAGATTTTTCTTAACTGAGAGGATGTACAGAAGGGGAGTGGTAGAATATTTGAGGAGACATGAAAATGTTCGGGGAAAAAAAAGTACTGTGATGGGTAGAATAATGAATCAATTAAGAAGTTGTAAAAATATTGTGTTGACTAATTGAGGACCCAGTAGAAATTATTCTTATGTAAGATAAATCTGTAGTGGCCTCAGGAAGCAAGGTTTTGTGTTTGTTCGTTGTTTTTATTCCCCCTAGCTTTCTTCAGCATCAGGTGAATATGAATGAAGGTAGTGGATTATGGGAATAATCTAGGACTTGGGTGTAGAAAGGAATGATTTTTCTATAGGATAAAGGAACAAGAGACTCAAGAAGAAATAAGTGTGGAGTTGGACAGAGAGTCAAAAGAGGAATAGGAAAGGAAGTACATGGATCTTCACCAGGGAAAGAAATGAAATCTGGAGGGATTACAGATCATCATAAAGAGAAACAACTGGGTGATGAGTTGAAAGACCAAGGAAAAGGCAAGATGAAAACCTATTAGGAATAGAGAAAGCAATTCAGAGTTTGCATACACAGATATGAAACATTGTAGGGTGATGGCACAATCAAGGGTATGACCATTTTAGAGCATACAGCATTGGATTTAGCAGTTGAAAAGTTACTTTTATAAATCTAGGTAGTCAAATCAAGTGAACAAGTCAAGGCAACAAGCATTAATTAAACATCTCCTTTTCCCAAGCACAAGGCTAAATACCCTTTCAGTTGAATGCTGAAGCTGGGATCTGAAGTTTATGTGTATAAATTAAAACAGTAAGAAAATATTCATCAACAGCACCATAACAAATTGATGATGATAAAATATAAACAACTTGCTCAAAGTCACATAGCAATTAAATGTCTGAGGCAGCATTACAATTCAGGCCTCTGTAGCTCCAAATCCTAATTACCTCTAAAGACCTTAAGAGTTCTGGTGAATGAATGGAAGAAGGAATGAATGTTATTTTAAAATAATGTTTATTAACCACTTATTGTGTGCAAAGCACAAACAGAAAATCAAGCCAGTCATTGCTCTCAAGACAGTCCTTGCTTTCAAGGAGCTCACATACTTATGTGGGAGATTATACCTTTGGAAAGTTTTAGATACAACTCAAATGGAAAGTTCCCAAGGTACTTATGGTGCCTTGACAAAATAGATGCTAATGGCTATTCTTTAATGTAATTCACACTGATAAAATCACACCAGCTTGTGATATTGAACCATTTGGCAATGTCAAATACTTTGGTGGTAAGAACATTCTTTTCTTGGTCTTCAGTAGTACCTGTAGGCATACTGGCAAGGCTGCATCTATAGAGGACTTCTTTCCAAAGATCATGGCTAAAGGTATTGTGTTGAAAGCATTGTTATTCCTGAGGCTTTTGGCTTCAGGATCTTGGGTTGTCTTCATGGGTATCTAAGGAAAGACTTCAGTCAAGGTGGTTGTGGTGATTTGGCCAGCCCTGAGATGTTGCCTTCTGTCTCTCTCTCAGTAAATTTTAAATAATATAATGCAAATTAAAGTGCATTAAAAATCCCCATAAAAATGTCATTAATGATAATGACCTATGCATTTATTTAGACATATAGACATTTAACATATATGCACGTATTTTTCACTGTTCTTGGGCCCTAGCATCTCTTCTTTCTGTCATTTATTAATGAGGCCATTCTCATCTTTGCTTTTAGGTGTAAAAAAAAACCAACAAAGCAAAACAAAATAACAGCTTTGCCTCTTTCAGACATAACTCTGTTCTTTGCAATCCCCTTTAATTTTTTTCATTTGTCACACTTTTCTTTTCCACCATCATTTCCACTGTGTATCAACACTCTTCATCTCTACTCAATTCAACAAACATCTGCTACTCAAGTATAAGATGATTTAAAATTACACTATCTATGCTCTCAAAGTACTTACAATCTAGAGGTGAGGTGGGGAGTGGGGGGCAACAGCTACACCAAGGAGAATAACACAAGGTCCAGTGTGATGAGTTAGATAAATACATCCACATTTTATATAATAAGTAATAGGGAGCACAAAAGTTTTTTTTTTGAGAAGGTCCATGGTATAAGGAGACATCCCCTCTCTTTATTCTATACATCCTATACTAATCCACTTCAATTGTGCAGGCAAAGATATTCTCAATTGTACTTCATATTTTAGAATAAAGAATGTAAAACAATAGAGGACATATTTTAAATAGTAGGGATAGCTCTCAGACTTTTGCTAACTCCTCAGGAAAGCTGAGGAAATAGGATGTTATTCTTAAAACACTTCTGTGCAAGCGTATTGTGTTTATTCCAGGGGTATGAAAAAGCACCTATACTAAAATACCTAAAATACATTGATTTGCATACATTGAAGTTGTACAGCAAAAGTGTATCCCAATAACTATGGGCAAAATACTGGTCAGTTTAACAAGCTGTAAGCCTTAAAAGAAATTCAAAGAACATTCAGAACTAATACATATCAAATCTAGTTTTTACTATCTTGATTGAGTATTATACTTAACATTATTCTTATCCATAATTTTGGTTCACAATAAAGATTTATAGAATGGCTAGAGTGAAAAATACAGACATATTTCACCCTTTAAGAAAAAATTGCATTTTATTTATCTTGGTATATAAACATTTTAAAAACCTTGCCTTCCAAACAACATATAAAACATTCAGAGCATTATTAATCTTGACTTTATTGATTTTTATGAAACATATTAGCATAGAAAATAAGCAACATTAAAAAAAATAAAAAATTCCATGATGATAGGAAATACTATTCATATTCTCATTTTTATGAAGTATATAAGTAAAGAAAAAATAAAGAGGAAAGGAATATGGCTAAATTGTCCATGTCATCTAAGTGATATGATAAAGAAAAATATATTATTTGGTACATGAGTCTGATCCTTTCCAACTTATCAAATAATGTTTTGAGTGGTTAGAAATTACCCAAATTGAAAGAAACAAGGGAAGCATAATAAGGCTTCTGATATTTACAAATTTCTTTTCTAACATAATAAACCACATCAGAGAAGTAAAATAAATTGCAAAACAATTTACTAGAAAATAACAAATGACTTCCAAAGGGATTTATTATGTGGATTCTTAAAAAATTCTAATATAGCAAAGTTTTTAAAGCAAAGCTTAAAGGACAGAATAATAGTTTGCATATGGGTAGATAAACATGATCAGAATACAAGTAGGCCCATTACATAGAAACTTTAGCATTTAGTAGACCATAAAACAATACATCAACTAAACTACAAAATAAATATATATAATCTGTAAGGGAGAAACAGACATGGGGAAAGAATAAATCAGTCACTTAGGGTAAGAAACAAAGTTGTTTTTTTTTTAATACTCACATATAGCCATACGGTTCTTTTTCATGTAGTTGACAAGTACTTTTTATACACTCATGCACACTTAGCTAAGTATTTATAAATTATAAAATATTGCCTAAATGACATTGTTCATCTTTATTAGTGAGAGTTCCAACAGTCATATCTGTTTGACCAGTTGGTAAAGCAAAATCAGTTGGAATGGGTATGCAAAGAACTTTCCTAGGGTTCTTGTTGTTATTATTTTTCACTTTTTAAAGTCATGACTGACTTTTTTGAGATTGCATTTGGGATGTCCTTGGCAAAGATACTGGCGGCATTTGCTATTTTCTCCTCCAGCCCATTTTACAAATGAGTAAATTGAGGGAAACAGAATTAAGAGTCTAGAGTCACACAGCCAGTAAGTGTCTGAGGCCAGACGAGCTCATAGAAATGAGTCTTCCTGACTTCAGACCTTGTGCTCTAGTCACTGCCCCACCTAGCTGCCTGTTGTTCCACTGAATTTCAATAAATTCTTAGAGAAGAGGAAAATGTCTGCCCTGATATAGGATATCTTGGGTCTCTAAACAGCAGTCAGCAAACAAATACATAATGTCTGTTGCAGCACAATCTAGGGGAAAGAGAAGCCAATTTTGTTCATTATGTGAGATAGTTGTTAGGCTTGCCTTTTAGGCTACTGATGCTTCTTTGTGGAGGCCAGGCATAGAGCACTGGGATTTCAATACACAGAAAAGGTCATTTAGAATTAGATCAATGTGCTCAAGATAATATGCTATATCCAGGCATAAGTAGCAGAAAAAGACTGAGTTAAGAGTAGTAGGAACTTTCCTACCATTCCACCAATGGCCAACCCAAAAAGAATCCCACAAGGAAAATATGAGAACATTTTCTTTGTCAGTACAGCCAACATACTAACACATGAAAATTTTGGCATCTGTGGACATCCTGTGCCTGAAAGAGAGTGTTATAATAAAAGAAAAATGGGAGGAATGGGATGATAAGGGTAAGTAATAAGAAAAGAACAAAGATCAGGCATGGAAATGGAAGATGAGATAGAGGTTTGCTCAGGCAAAATACTTCAACTACTGAGCTGAACAATACAATCCTTGATTCTTCATCAAATGCGCTTCTGGGAGGGAATACTTTGTGATGAGACACAAGTATATGGTTTAATTCAAGTTCGGCTCAGTGGAAATGGTGGCAATCTCACTTTTAAAAGTACATGGTCTTCTAAGCCTCCTTCAGCAACACAATGCATTGCAATGTAGATTGCATCAATTTACTGAACAGTAAAAGGAAATTATTTGATATCCAGCATTCTATGCAGGTTTATTACCAAAGATGAATGTAGCAATCATGCCTTTGACAGATCAACTTCAGGAAACAATTTATGAAAAGTGGCAAAAATAAGCTTTGGGGATTACTCTGCCTTACTTTCTAATAAGGCAGCATAGCTTAATTTTAGGGGTAAGTTTTACTTGAAGTGGAAATCCTGGTTTAAGGAGTGAAAAAAAGGCATAAAAAGATTTGAGATTGGTGCTGGAGAATAGTATGTGTCTTGAGTCTGTATGTTTATGTACACATATAGCTGTAAAAATAATTAAATTGTCTTCCAACGTAATATTTTGTTATTGTGCAGTTGGTTCCATTCATGTCCAAATCTTTGTGACCCCATTTGAGGTTTTCTTGGTAAGATACTGGGGTAGTTTGCCATTTCCTTCTCTAGCTCATTTTGCAATTGAGCAAATTGAGGTAAACAGGGTTCAGTGACTTGCCCGGGGTCACATAGCTATAAGGTACTGAAACAATATTTGAACTCAGGAAGATGAGTCTTCTTGACTCTAGGCCCCACCACTTAATCCACTTTGCCACTTAGCTGCCTTTTCAATGTCATGCTTGTTTAATGTTGATTTAATTTGTTGTGCAACTTTCAATCAGCTCCTTTATATACATGTGTGTATGTTAATGCAATATTATCAAATCACTTTACGTTAATCCAAGGACTTTCACTTATATAACAAAGACAGTAAATATTGGCTACATTGGTTTTCTTTTAAAGTTTTTGCTTTGCATTTTTGCCTTTTCTTGGAAATCAATTTAAGTAAATGTCACCTGCAAGGAGTATATTTGAGATGATAAATACATGAATAAAATGGATAAAGGTATGTAAGTTAATTAAAAAATAAAGATAGTCAAAACACACTTAAATTTCAGTAACTTCAGATTTTCTATTTTAAATTAAGATTAAAAAAAATAAAACAATAATGGCCACATCAATAGAACTTTGACACCATGAATATAGTGCAAACTTTGCAGCAAAGTGATTAAAAATCATTTAAAATAAAACCAAAGGAAATTAACTTTAAAGGGAGGAATTTTCAACATAGATACAATTTTATTATTGTGATATTTCAATGATTGGTGACCTCATTGGTATAGCTGATTTCTTCATTCTGTACAAATTACTAACTACATATTCCCCGATTTTGTTTAATTTTTGCCAATGTCCTTCTAAAAATCCTCAACAAGGGACACATCCAACTTGCTGAAGGACTTCTGAATCTCGATATTGCATTGGTATGAGTACACATGATGTTGATCAATTGCCCCCCTGCTTTTGATAAAGGATTGCCCTATCTTCTTTTCTATTCATGCATCAGGAAGATAACATTTTCGCTGTTATTTCCTTGTAAATTTGCATTGACAATAAATTGATGTCAATTTATAGCTACAATGGTCCTCTATATTGTTCTTTGCATATTTCATAAGTTTGATTTATTGGAAACTATGGTATTCTCTGATGTATAGGCACATAGAACCACTGGCAAATATTTACGTTAAAAAAGATTTGTCTCATTCAGGTAAGATCTTAGATTCACTAAAAGGCTTATGCAATTACAAAAATAAATCAAGTTCCTTATCTTTCTCTTGTTTAGTCTTGGGTTCTACCCACTGTACATCTGCAAAGACTGCCATATATACATATGTATACACATACATCCATGGACATATGCATATGCATATATTTTTCAGGGTATATACATATGCATGCACCCATATGTATGAATATACATGTGTGTGTATGTGCTTGTGTGTATAAGTATCTGTATGTATTTTTATATATGTATGCATGTATGTGTAGAATTTGGTATTTGGTTTTTCCACCCAAGTGTATATCAGAGTGAGAACAATTGTCATTCAGTTTCTAATATGTAAAAACAGTGATGGTAATAATAACCAATAGTACCTACCTCAGAAATATTGGGGAGATCAATGACAGAATGTAGGTAAAGCACTTTGCAGATTTAATTGGTAATTCAATGTCTTTTATCATCATCACTACCATAACCATTAGTAGCAGTAGTAGCATCATACCCTTCATCCTCTTTGTTTTCCAGTAGGAATAGTTGCTTCATTTTTTTAGTGATTACGATCTCATTTGCAGATTCTCCAATGTCCCAGGTTTGATATGCACAGTGCCCATAATGAAGCAATATCATCTGGAAGATTTTACCAAATAGAGAAAATCCTCCATTTGATTTGAACTCTGCTTTTGTCATCCTCAATGTCAGTGATAAACTTCTTTGGTGAACATATCTCTTTCTGCTTTATGTTTTATTTGATATTAATTAAGAAAGATACATTGAGATGTCTTTTCAGTGATTAGTTACAACTTTCAAAGAATCTTATATGAAATTAATGTATTTATAGAAGATATCAGTTTCAATGAAACTCTTTTGCTGTAATAAACCAAATACTTTTTGTAAAGTCAACAAAGAACAAATGCAGTGTGATTTGTGCTCTGTAACTTTTCAGTTATTGTTCGACTATGAAAATGCCACCTTTTGTAGGACATAATTTGAAAGAGTCTGCTTGTCTTAGTTTAAAATCCTCTCAAATATGTGCTTAATTATTCCCAAGGTGTTGAAAAATGGGAAAGATGTTGTGGTTTATTAATATTTTCATATTTCCTCATTTTAGGGTAGCAATAAGGTTAAAACTGTGCTTTTCAAGTCTTTGGAACCCTCCCTTCCTTCAGTTATCTAAATAATCCTGCATGTCACTCCATACTGTCATTTCTTCCACCAACCACCCTAGTATATACATGATACATTCCAATATTTTGTTTTATTTTTTTCCTATCATTCATTCAACTAGCATTTAGCACCTAATATGTACAATGCACTGTTCTAGGCACTAGGAGTACATATAAAAATAGGAATACATATAAACATTAAGCCTTGCCACCATGGAAATTGCATTCAATTGAAGGAAAATAATATGTACACAAAATTAAATGCAAAAAATATACATAGTATATGAATACTATTTAGAGTAATAACTATGGTGTGTGTTGATTGGAGGTATCATTAACAACTGAGAAGATAAGGTAGACTTCTTTTTAGTTCTGCTACTGGAGTTGAACTTATAAAGATGAATTCTGCAAGGTGGAAATTAGGTGAGAGCAATAAATGATAGAAATAGAAGATGGACTAGCATGGATGGGAAAAAGCAAGTTAACCTGTTTGACCAGATCATAAAGTGCAGGAAGGAGAAGAATGTGAAATAAACATAGAAAAGTTGGTTTGGAGTTATGTTATAAGGGGTTTTCTTTACCAAACTGAAGACACTATCAGAGCATCCTCCAAATAACTTCTTTTTAGTTTATTTTTCTTTCATATTTTAAAGAAACACATGTTAAATTTAAGGTGGTAACAAAGCTTCTATTTTTGCTTCTTGAACTTGTTTTCCCGTCTGGTTATTAAAAATAGTTTTGATTGATTATCTTTGTTTATATCTATTCATATTTACTGTGAAATGCAGAGTGCTATAATGGACAGATTATTTACCTCCTACTCAGAAAAACTGCCTTCAGGTCTCACCTCAGATATATCTGGCTTTGTGAACCTGCTTACTTCATTTAAAGTTTTAGGGTTCTAGGCAGCTTCCTAATACTAAAAGTTTCTGAGAGAGAGCCAACCCAGGTAGAGGAAATTTCTTTACTCAGTAGATCTCTAATATCACAGGTTTATTCTCTATTTCCATCCCTATCATTACCAACTAACCTTTACATAATTTCCTTCCTCTCAAACTCAGTAAAAGTCTCCCCTTGTCAATATTTTTCCTTTTTCCTTTTTTTTGTTTTTGTTAGGTAACTGGAGTTCAGTGGCTTGCCTAGGGTCACACAGGTAGTTAGTGGCAAGTGTCTGAAGCCAGATTTTAAACCAGGTCCTCCTGAATCCAGAAAGAGTGCTCTATCCACTGTGCTACCCCATCAAAACTGCCAAATACTTAAGTTCTTTTTTTCAACTAATTAATTTATTATTAGTTCTCAACATTCATTGCCCCAAGATTTTAAGTTCCAAATTTTCTCCCCATGTCTCCCCTCCCCACCCCAAGTTGGCATGCATTCTGATTACCCCTTATCCCAGTCTGTCCTTCATTCTATCATCTCCCCCCCTCCACTTATCCCATTCATCTTATTTTGTTATAGGGCTAGATAGATTTCAATATGCTATTGCCTATGTATCTTATTTTCCAGTTACATGTAAAAATAATGTTTAACGTTTGTTTTTAAAATTTTGTCTTCCAAACTTTCTACACAATTATAGATGGATCGTATCTGTGGAAACCAAATTTGGTAGACTGAACTCTCAGCAATGCAAGGTTATAAGACAACTCCAAGGGACTCATGATGGAAAGGGATATCCACATCCAGAGAAAAGGACTACAGAGTCTGAATGAAAATTGAAGCAAACTACTTGCTCTCTAACATTTGTGTTTTGTTTTGTTTTGTTCCTTCTTTCTCATTGTTCACTTCATTGGTTATAACCCTTCTTTACAACTTGATTAATGTTCAATAGGAAGGTATTTATAGAATCGATATTGTATTGCATGCCACCGTGGAGGGAGAGGGGGGAAGATAGAGAGGGGGAGAAAATTTTGAGCTTAAGGGATTATGCAACTGAAAGTTGTAAATTAAAAATAAATCAATGAATTTTTAAAAATATGAATAACCATAAAAAAACTTTGATCTCCAAAGTAGCTTCCTTCTTCCTTCCCAACCCACTGTCATTAAAGCAAACAATTCAATATAAGTTATACATGTATAGTTATGCAAAACATTTCCATAATAGTCACATTGTAAAAGACTAACCATATTTCCCTAAATCCTATCCAACCTCTTTTATTCTCTTTTCTTCTTTGATCCGTCCCTTTTCAAAAGTGTTTGTTTCTGACTACCCCTCCTCCAATCTGCCCTCACTTCTAACATACCCACTCTAATTAAAACTAACTGAATGCTGAAAAATTTGTATGAAATTCACTTTCACATAGAGGGAGAATGTTAATCAATATAATTTAAAATGACAAAGCAAATTTTATCCATAAATGAAAATACACTATAATCAGATCCTTCTCCAGGATCCTCAATAAGGTATCTCCATGATTGTAGATCAAAAGCTTTCCCAGAATACCTAAATCTATGACATATTCAACAGCACTGGGAAGTCTTTAAATAAGATCTTAACAATGAATTAATTGTTTGTTGTCTTTCCATTCTTTAGCCTCCTTTAATTTGGGGAGGTTTGTAACCTTAAGTCATGATTTTTGTTGTTGTTGCTGGTGTGACGAATATGGTTGCTAAAACTATTATTGTTGATGTTGCTATTGTTTCTTTGTTTTCAGTCCTGAAAACATAAAGTACTGATTAAGGCAATGAAGAGTTGAGATCTATTTGAATGAAACAAACACAAAAAGGAAATGGAAGACTATGAAAAAATATAAAGAAAATAAATAGCTAAAGCTAAGGAAAAAATTCTAGGATTAACAATATGCTTTTTTGATATGTCAGTATATCAGGGACCTGTGATTTCATTGGAGAATGGATTTCCTCCAGAAAAAAAGAAGGTAGTCCCTATGTACTTTACTGTTAGCTAAGTAAGCCAAACATACCATCCTAAAGCCAGTTTCTACAGTGAGGAATTTCTGCAAACTTAACCAATCTGGACCTTAAATGAAATCAATTAACTATTGAAGAAGCATTTATCAAGCACTTAACATGTGACAACACTGTGATAAATTTTGCAAGTACAAAAGTAAATGAAAATAAAATAGGAAAGGAAAATTATATGGGACATAATAAGGATAAACTTTACATTCTTACATGGGAGGATACTACTTATAATTGATAAGAAGTCTCTCATTATTAGGGCAGTTAGAAAGAGTCTATATAAACAGAGGTCATAGGTGTGAGATGAATAAGGGATGATAACTGAAAATGTAAAGTTATAGGATGAAAGAGGAATGTACTGAAAGAAAGGGAAAGAATAGAATGGGATAAATTGTCTCAAATAGAAAAGGAAAGAAAGATTTGACAGTAGAGGTGAAGAAGAGGGAGGAGAGGCAGGTGAATGAGCCTTATTTTCATCATAATTGGCTCAAAGAGGGAATAATATACACACGCAATTGGGTATCAAAATCTATCTTACCCTACAGAAAAGTAGGAGGGGAAGGGGATAAATGTAGGTGCTATACAAGGGAGGGCAGTTTGGGTGAGAGAATTATCAGAAGCAAAACAGAGTAAGCATGGGGTAAATGGGATGGAGGAAATACAGTTAGCAATAATAACTGTGTAAAAAAAACAAGTTTCTCTGATAAAGGCCTCATTTCTCAAACATATAGAGAAATGTTAAGTTTATTAAAAAAATGAACCATTCCCCAATAAATAAATCATCAAAATAAAGTGAGGATGGTGATCTTGCACAGCTCTCTCTCATGCAAATCAAAGTCAACTGAAAGCCATGTTATCATTTCCCTGATGCCATGGTCCTCTGTGAAAAAGAACGACAACCACAACCTGTGAGTATACTAAGCTGTCTGAATGGGGACCCAGATAGTTGGGTAACACAGCTCATCCTCTCCCTCTCCTTCTTTTTCTCTCAAAAGGATGGTAAACTTTGATGGTCAGAAACTGCCCACTTAACTTGTTGATTCCTTCTTCTTTGTTCCTTTGTTTCCTTGCTTCTTTTTCTTCATTTCTTCCTTCCTTCTTCCTTCCTTCCTTCCTTCCATCCTCTCTTTCTTCCTCTCTTTCTCCCTCTCTTTCTCTCTCTCTTTCTCTCTCTCTTTCTCTCTCTCTTTCTCTCTCCTTTCTCTCTCTCTTTCTTTCTTTCTTTCTTTCTTTCTTTCTTTCTTTCTTTCTTTCTTTCTTTCTTTCTTTCTTTCTTTCTTTCTTTCTTTCTTTCTTTCTTGCTTTCTTTCTTTCTTTCTTGCTTTTTCTTTCTTCCTCTTTCCCCAAACCTTTAATCCAGTTCACCCTGAAGGTCATAGACAATACCACAATAGATCTCTGCCCAAGCTCCACTTAATGGTTGTATTTTTGGCCCTCATGCCTTAGAGTGAATGTCAATGATTGTAATGTAATGCCAAGCAAAGGCAACTTCCCAACGTTCAAAATACCAGCATAGGTGCTATCCATTTTATTCAGTGACAAATTAAGAACAGATAGAATCAAAATTTAACATCATTCAAAATACAGCATTTACCAAGTGCAATTCAATAATCTCCAAATACTACCCCCAAGTGTGATTTAATCAAGTACTACCCAATCCCAGGACATTACATTCATTTAATCAATTACAAAGCCCCTGTTCTAAATACTACTCCACCTCTAGGCTGTACCTTCATTTAGTCCATCACAAAGCCCCTGTTCTCAAATAGAGATTAGTTCCCAATCATAAGTAAAGTACATTGATTTGTTCAATCATAGAACACAAAAGGTCAAAAGTTCCCCACCCCTGGATCACAACTGAATCTACCCCAGAGTTACATCAAGTTTAAACACAGCACTTAATACCCAAATGGAGGTCTTTTCTTCATCTTGACAGGAGGCAAGTTCTCAGCAATCTTTGTTCCTGGGGAGACAAAGCTTAGCAAGGCCACAAGATACATTGCCAGTCTCTTCATTAATTCATTCTCTGTCTGCAGAACAGTCCTAGGACCCCTGAAAACATTAGCAAAACCCCCTTCCAGGATTTCTGTAAACATATAACAAGAAAATCCTTCTTCAGGGCTTCTGAACCAACAGCAAGGTTCCAAAACTTCTGCAACAACAGCACTGTCCTTCACCAGTGGACAGTATTCACTCTCTGTCTGCAGAACAGTCTCAGTAGCTATGAAAAGTAAAGGGTGGGAAATTAACCCTGCAAAGGTTCAAGGACCAGCTCAAAATGTGAAATTTTGGGGTATACAATGGAACAAGGGGCTACGGGAGATTCTTCCTCAAGCCTGACAAAAGATTCAGGATTTTCCTACCACTACCAATAAGAAGGAGGCCCAAAAGTTCATAGGATTGTTTGGATACTGGAGGCACCATATTCCACATTTGGGACAGATTTTAAAATCTTTATATAGTCACATGGAAGAAATATGAATTCGATTGGGGACTTGAGCAGAGTAAAGTTTTGAAGAAGCCAAGGCTGCCATACAATTGGCCCTAGATTTGTGGCCCATGCAAAATGGTCCAGTGGAATTGCAAGTGACTGTACAAGATGATTATGAAAACTGGAGCTTATGGCAAAAACAACAAAGTCAAAATGTACCTTTGGGATTTTGGTGTAGGAAACTCCCTTCATTTGGAGTCCAGTATACACCTTTTGAAAAGCAGTTGTTAGCTGCATATTGGGCTTTGGTGGAGACTAAACAACTGACTCTGGCCATGAAGTGATATTAAGACCTGGAATCCCAATTATGACCTGGGTAATGAGTACCCCAGCTTCTCACAGAATTGGACATGCCCAAGAGGCTAGTATAATCAAATGGAAGTGGTATATTCAAAATAGAGAGAAAACAGGCAAAAGCAGAGTCTCTGCTCTACATGAATCTGTAGCAAACATAGAAATTGAGAAGAATGACAAACCCCCTGAGCCAAAGCAACAGTTGGTACAATCCACTGTAAAATGGAATGAGGGATATGATGTATTAGCTGAGGAAAAAAAGAGACATGCATGGTTTACTGATGGGACAGCAAAATATTTGGGCCAAAAAAGACATTGGAAAGCAGTGGCCTATAACCAATTACTAAAAGGACTTTGGAAAGTACTGGGATAGGTGGAAGTAGCCAATATGCTGAACTTATGGCAGTATATCAAGCCATCAAAATAGAACAAGGAGGACAGTGTCATATATTCACTGATCCATGGGCGGTAGCTAATGGGTTAGCTACATGGATGCCCATGTGGAAAAATGAAAATTGGGAAATTCATGGCAAACAATTCTGGGGTAAAGAATTATGGGAAGATATGTGGAACATGTCTTTGGTAACTGACTTGTCAGTTTTTCATGTATATGCTCATGTGGCCCTCACCACGCCAGAACGTGAATACAATGCTCATACTGATCAGTTGGCAAAGATTGCTACTGAACATATTGTCCCTACTTTGACAACAATTGATGATCTGGTATTAGCAAAATGGGTCCACCAAACAGCAAGCCATTTGGGGGTCCAGGCCACACACCAGTGGGCACAAGATTGAGGTATTAGTATCTCTCTTTCACTGTTAAAACAGATAGCAGAAGAATGTCATATATGTCAATTGGAAAAGGAGCTAACTGTTCCTCAGGTAGTAACTGGAGAGATAGCAAGAGGAAAAGTCCCAGCCCAAATCTGGCAAATAGATTATATTGGTCAACTACCACTGGATAAAGGATGCAGACTTATATGTACTTGTGTTGACACCTATTCAGGTGTACTAGTGGCTTGTCCTTATAAGAATGCAACCCAGAAAAACACTTGTAAAACTCAGATCTCATATGCCTATGTTATGGAACCCCAATGCAGATTCAAAGTGACAATGGATCACATTTCAAAGGCAATGAAATGAAGAAGTATTGTATACTAAACAATATAGAATGGACATATCATATTCCATATTATCCAGAAGCATCTGGGTTAATTGAAAGAGTGAATGGATTACTGAAAGAACAGTTGAGGAAGTTAATTTCCAATAATTCATATCAACATTGGAAGGATAATTTGTTCATGGCTTTGCGTAATTTGAATAATAGAACATTGGGGGGAAGTACACCTCTAACCAGAATGATGACCCCAAATCTGCAAATTAGAAAGCAACAATCACATAAGATCCCAAATATTGAGTATTGGACCTTGAGGCCAGATGTCCCAGCTCCGTACCCAGGAACACCTGGTGTTATGGGGTATGATTTACATTGTTTAGAGGACTTTTGGTTGGACAGAAAAGAAATAAGAAAAATCTCCACTGGGATATGCATAAGAATCCCTAAAAATCACTTTGGACAGATTTTACCCAAATCAGGATTAGCAGCTCAAGGAATACATGTATTGGTGGGAGTAATAGATTCTAATTATCAAGGAGAAATTGTTGTAACATTCCATAATTAAGGTGAAGGGCCTATACAGATTCACAAATATGATAGGGTAGTTCAAGTGATTATCGTTCCTTGTAAAAGAATACAACTTGTAAAAACTGACCGTCCTTCCAAAATAACTGTCAGAGGAACTGGAGGATTTGGTTCTACTGATAGAATAAAATCAGGAGCTAAAGTATGGGTAAAATGGAAGCCAGATGATGTTCCAAAGGCTGCAGAGATTATAGCACATGGGAGGGATAACACTATAACTATTGTTTATTCTGGAGAAGATGATTACAAAATTGTACCCTTAACTCATTTATTCTACCGTGAGTGAGGCTACAAAAGTCTGGTTATTGTCTCTTTGCTTCTTCTTGATTTTTTGTCTGTTCACCTTGTTTGCTAGATTTGTTTCCGCAGGCTTGGTACCCTCCACCTGTAGATGCCTGCCAGCTTAAGCTGGATGTCACCTGCTGTCTGCAATTGTGATGTCTCACCCTTGGACCTGGAATCAAGCATATTAAGAACTGACTTCTCAAATGGGACCCCTTGGGACAGGGACAGCTCTACATCCGATTTCAGCAGCAAGTAGCCATGGAAGAAGAGAACTTCACCCCTTACCACAAGATTTTGGGGCCCCATTTCTTTGGCGTGGGGGGAATGATGGGGAGCTTGTGCTCAAGCCCCACCCTAAAATATGGTTTTCTGTGTTTATTGTGTGCTATTCTTGTTATATTGTTGGGAAATTTTGTTGCCACCAGTTATTCTTACTGTATTTTTGCCAAGTAAGGGACATGAAAGATCTTGGGGCCGAATGTAAGGGATATGGGATTTAAAGATCTTCCATGCCCCATTGGACTTGCTGACATAGCAGGAAGAAGTGCAGCAAGAGGAAGTGGAAGCCAAGCTAGAGTTCCTGCAGTGGCTGGCAGTGGCAGCAACGGCAGCAGCAGCAGCAGAGGCAGCCCGCCAACCCCATTTTTGAGTCAGCCAGAATTTCTGCTAAAGACTCCTGCTGAGAACTGCCAGGGGCTGGAGCTGCTGGGAGAGCGCTTCCTGGATGCTGGGTCATTGCTGTGAGTGGGGAGAGAAGAACCTTTGCCTGAGGTAGCCTGTTCTGTTTTAAAGGCTTGAGAATGTGGGTGCTTTCTACTTTATCTACCTGTGCCAATTTCATAACTACTCTGATGGCTTTGACTTTCTGGTTTTGGGACTCAGTCTCTTGGTATTTTAATAAATGTTCCAGCATATTCTCCCATATAGAAAGCCTGATATATTTTGTGACTGATAACTTCTTCAGTATATCTGTAATTTCCATAGGCATTGTGAATATTGCATTGCTGATACAATGATAACTGTTCCTCTTTGGAAGAGCAGCCTTGAGGTTCCCCTCTAAGCTTGGCTTTAAAAAAATATGCATATTAATTCATTTATTTAAATACAAACAAATGTAATTCAAGTTTAAATGCTTTCACTGATGATTAATACTAAGCTAATAATTTTAAAATGTAATGGACTTGCAATTTTTTTTAAAGATTTACTATTTATTTAGTCTTTTATTAATGCCCTTAAGATATTTTACAAATATTATTTGGCAGCAAACACTAATGTTGTTATATAAAATGACAAAGTTAAATGATTGTTAGAAATAGAATCTTCACTCTTCATTTTGGGCCTAACAAGTCTGTGGCTATTATAAAAGGTGCATAGAAAAAATGTTTCAGCAAAATATAGTTTACATGTTAATTTCATTTTTTTTCTTTTTTCCCAATTAAAAGGGCCATCCATTGACTCACTTCTTAAAGAGGCCTATTCATTGAATGGGCATTACCTCACTCTAGGTGAGTACCTAAAAAGGTCATAACCTCAAAGGAACATAATCTTCCATTGCATCCTGGGTCATCTCCAGTCATCCTGATGAATCCACTGGATGGTCACTGGATCCAGATGGCTCTGGATGAGAAAGTGAGAATGGTAACCTTCCACAGCCCTTTCTCACTCAAATCAAAGTCAACTGCAAGTCATGTTATCATTTCTCTGATACCATGGTCCTCTTCAAAAATGAAAGAAAAACACAATTGATCAAAATATTTGAACAGTTTTCAAATGAAGTAATCAAGCCTATCTATGACCATATGAAAAAAATGCTCCAGGGGCAGCTACGTGGCACAGTGAATAGAGAACCAGCCCTGGAGTCAGGAGGACCTGACTTCAAATTTGATCTCAGGTCCTTGACACTTACTAGTTGTGTGACTTTGGGCAAGTCACTTAAACCTAATTGCCTTGCCTTCCGAAATTGAAAAAAAAATTCTCTAACTCGTTAATCATTGGAAAAATGCACATTGAAATAATTTTGATGTACTACCGCATACCTATTATGTTGGCTAATGGAATAGAGGAAGAAAATGACAAATATTGGAGGGGATGTAGGAAAAATGAGACATTAATGCACTGTCGGTAGAGTTGTGACCCGATTCAATCATCCTGTTCTTTATCTCATTCTCAAGGAGGACCATGACATCAGGGAAAGGATGCCATGAGTTTCAGTTGAACTGGATTTAAGTGAGGGAGGGCTGTACAAGGCCATGTTATCCTCTAGAGTCATCTGGCTCCAGTTGCAAGATACAGATTAAAATGACTGGAGATGGCCCTACCAACCATTTTGTAGACCAACTTGGAACTATGCCCAAAGGGCTATAAAAACATACATATCTATTGATTAAACAATACCAAGACTAGGTCTGTATTCCAAAAGAAATTTAAAAACAACAAAGGAAAATACATATATGTATAAAAATATTTATAGCAGCTTTTTTTCTGGTGGCTTAGAAGTGGAAATTGAGGGGGGTGGAGCCAAAATGGCAGAAGAGAAGCAATAACTTTTCTAAGCTCCTCCATGAATCCTGTGACTAAACTTTAAAAAATGAATCTGATCAGATTTTAGAGTGACAGAATCCACTGGGAGATGGAATGTGGCAAAATCCAGCCTACATGGGTCTGGGCAAGAGGAGTATGGAGCACGCAGGGGGGCTGTATCAGCATGGACTAGCGAGCAGGCTACAGAAGAGTGAGAAGGAGCCCCAGCCAGTTGACGCACCCACCCCAAGGGGAATTTACCTTTCACTGGCACAGGATGGAGTATACATTGGAACCAGGTAAGAAAAAGTCCAGGGCCTGCAGCAGAGACAGCAGCTTCTCCTGGGGCTATGATCCCACAGCCTAAAAGTTTAAAATTCACCTATGTGATTTTCCAGAAGACAAGATGGCAATGTAAACTCTAGCTGCTCTGATTCCCCCTCCCTTACCTAGAAAACACAGAGATAAATGTCCCACCCAGAGTAAAATCCTGAAATAGTGGAAATAGCCTCAGGCTTAGGAGTCATTGAGAAAGGGTGTAACTGAGGCAGTAAGGAGTCTGAAGTGAAGGGTAGGAGGGGTCCCAACAAGCCCCACCTCAGTTGACCAACAAGAGCTCCCAAAGCCCAGGGTGGAGGAGCCAGCAAGTGCTAACAACACAAGAAAAGGTGGACCTTAGGACTACCAGGGGAATCTGCAGACACCAGTGCTTCTAGCCACCAGTTGCAGGCCTGCCTGAGCTGTAGCCCAGGGGCATAGAGGTGGAAATCTGAAGTGGCCAGAGCACCCCTCCCTCACAGGTTACTCTGTGACCCTCAGGGTAGCTCAGGGGAAACACTGAGAATCCTGGCCTTGGCCTCAGTCTAGATACCCAGCACACAAAGTCAACAACCATAACCTTAGCTCCCAATCTGAAAAATCAGGGAATAAGAAATCACAATGGGAAGGAAGGAAGCTGAGAAGGAGAAGGGAAAGGTAAGAAAATCGATCCTAGCTTACTATAGAGAGCAAGAACAACTAAATACAGAGGACAGCATGGACTCTATACTCACACCTGAGATCACAGAAGGAAATATGAATTGTTCTCAATCCAAAAAAAGCCTTCTTGAAGGAGCACAGGAAAGATGTAAAAAGCCAAATTAGAGAGTTAGAAGATAAATTTAAATCAACAGTGAACAAATTGGAAAAAATTCTCACTGAAGAAAACAAAACCTTAAAAAGTAAAATTTGTTGGGGTGGCCAGGTAGCACAGCGAGTAAGAGCACCGGCTCCAGTGTTGAGAAGACCTGGAGATCAAATCCGGGCTCAGATACTCAGCACCACACCCAGAAATAACTGGCCATGTAACCTTGAGCAAGTTACTTAACCCCGATTGCTTAAAAAAAAAAAGTAAAATTTGTCAACTGGGACAGAAGGTTAAAAATCTAACTGGAGAAAATACCTCCCTAAAAAAAGGACTTTCAAAAACTAACCGAAAAAAAAAATAACCTAAGAATTATTGGTCTACAGGAAAGCCATGATGAAAAAAAGCAGTCTGGATAACATCCTTGAAGAAATTGTCAAAGGAAATTGTCTAAAAGTCCTAGAATCAGGAGGTAAAATAGTCATTGAAAGAATTCACTGGACTCCTCCTGAAAGACATCCCAAATTGAAACCTCCAAGAAATATAGTAGCCAAATTACAGAATTACAAAGTTAAGGAGATAATATTGCAAGCAGCCAAAAAGAAACCATTCAAATATCGTGGAACTACAGTCAGGATTACACAGGACCTAACAGCTTCTACATGAAAAGATCAGTGCTTGGAATTTGACATTTTGTAAGGCAAAAGAGCTAGGACTTCAACCAAAGATCAACTACCCAGCAAATATGAGCATAATATTTTAGTCAAGAAGATGGTCATTAATGAAGTAAGAGACTTCCAGACATACCTGATGAAAAAGCCAGAGCTCAATTGAAAATTTGATCTCCAATTACAAGACTCAAGAAAGACATAGAAAGGTAAACAAGGAAAACACATACACACACACATGCACACATACACACACACTCATGTACACATGCACATAACTTGGGATGCAATAAGACCAAACTGTTTACATCCTTCTATGAGAAGCTGATGCCTGTCAATATTGAAATTTATATGATTATCCCAAAATATAAAAGGGATATACATAGATAGAGGGAGTGCATATAAATGAACTAATCTGATGATTTAGAAAAAAAAACATATTAGGGGTTCAAAGGGATTGTAATGGGATAAAAGGAAAGGATGAGGCAGTAAAAGGTAAATTATGCCACACGAATAGGCATAAAAACATACTATAAGAGAAGTGAAGGAGAGAGGGAGATGAACATCATATGAGCATTATTCTCATTGGTTCTGGTTCAAAGAGGGATCAACATAATCAGTTAAGTTTAAGATTCTAAAGTGAAAAGACAAAAAAAAGACCTTATTATAGGTGGTGGGTAGGTGGCACAGTGAATAGAGCACCAACCCTGGAGTCAGGAGGACCTGAGTTCAAATCCGGTCTCAGACACTTAACAGGAAAACTAGCCATGTGACCTTGGGCAAGTCACTTAACCCCAATTGCCCTCCAAAAGCAAAAGCAAAACAACAACAACAACAAAACTCATTATAATAGAGAGGAAGGAGGGAGGTAGAGGAGCAATGTATAAAATTTACTCTCATTGGCTTGGAGTCAAAGAGGGAATAACATAATCTGATAAGTATAAAAATTCATTGTGCCCTATAGGAATTAGGAGTGGTTTTAGTGGCATTAAGGGGGTGGGGATCAGAAATTGGGATTAAAAGGGAGGGAAAGTAGTAAGGGCAAAGGGTAGGTAAAGAAGGGGGATCAGAGGAAGAGAATGCCGAGGGAGTCGGTGGTCAAAAGGAAAATCTTTAAGGAGGGGAAGGGAGAAAGAAGAAACAAAAACATAAACAGGGAAGAGAATAGAATGGAGGGAAAGAGACAGATAGTAAACATTACTGTGAATGTGAATGGGATGAACTCTCCCATAAAACAGAGGCAGACAGCAGAATGGATTAAAAACCATAATAATACAATATGCTGTCTACAAGAAACACATTTGAAACAAGGGGATACACACACAGGGTAAAGGTAAAAGGCTGGAGTATAATATATTATGATTCAGCCAAAGGAAAAAAAAAAGCAGGGGTAGCAATCCTCTCTCAGATAAAGCAAAAGCAAAAATAGATCTAATTAAAAGAGATAAGGAAGGAAACTGTATCCATCTAAAAGGCACCATTTACAATGAAGCAATATCATTACTTAATATATGTGCACCAAATAATATATATTACTTAATATATGTGCACCAAAATAGCATCCAGAAGCCTAGAGAAGAAGTTGAGGGAAATAAAAGAGGAAATAGATAACAAAACTATAATAGTGGGCAATCTTAATCTCCCCCCTCTGAACTTGATAAATCTAACCTCAAAATAAACAAGAAAGAAGTTAAGGAGGTGAATAGAATTTTAGAGAGGCTAGATATGATAGATCTCTGGAGAAAACTGAATGGGGATAAAAAGGAATATACCTTGTTCTCAGTGGTACATGACATATGCACAAAAATCGAGCATGTACTAGGTATAAAATCTCACAATTCAGTGCAGAAAGGCAGAAATATTAAATGTATCATTCCCAGATCATGATGCAATAAAAATCACATGTAATAAATGGCCATGGAAAGATAGACTAAAAATTAATTGGAAACTAAAAAAAATTAATCATAAAAATGAGTGGATCAAACAAGAAATTATAGAAACAATTAGTAACTTCATCCAAGAGAATGACAATAATGAGACAACATACCAACTTGTGTGATATAGGAAAGGCAGTTTAAGCTAAATTTTATATGCCTGTTTTCATACATGAATAAATTAGAGAAAATGGAGGTCAATGAATTGGGCATGTAATTGAAAAAGCCAGAAAAGGGGCGGCCAGGTAGCACAGCAAGTAAGAGCACCGGCTCCAGTGTTAAGAAGACCTAGAGATCGAATCCCGGGCTCAGACACTTAGCACCCACCCAGAAACACCTGGCCGTGTAACCTTGAGCAAGTTACTTAACCCCAATTGCTTAGGGGCAGCCAGGTGGCTCAGTGAGTAAGAGCACCGGCTCCAATGTTGGGACGACCTGGAGATTGAATCCCGGGCTCAGACACTCAGCACCACACCCAGAAATAACTGGCCGTGTAACCTTGAGCAAGTTACTTAACCCCGATTGCTTAAAAAAAAAAAAGAAGAAAGAAAAAAAAAAAGAAAAAGCCAGAAAAAGAACAAATTGAAAATTCCCAATTAAATACTAAATTAGAAATACTGAAAAATAAAGAGATATTAATAAAATTGAAATTAAGAAAACTATTGAATTAATAAATAAAACTGAGTTGGGTTTATGAAAAAAATAATAAAATTGATAGACCCTTAATCAATATGGTAAAAAAGAAAGAAGAAAGCCAAATTATGAGTACAAAAAATGAAAAGGATGAATCTACTTCCAAGGAAGAGGAAATCAAAACAATAATTTGGAATTATTTTGCCAAATTGCATGCACATAAATTTGACAACCTTAGCGAAATGAATATTTACAAAAATATAAGTTTCCCAGATTAACTGAAGTGGAAGTAAATTACTTAAATAACCCCATCTCAGAAAAAGGAATCTAACAAGCCATCAATGAACTCCCTATGAAAAAATCTCCAGGGTCAGATGGATTTACTAGTGAATTCTATAAAACATTTAAAAAATGATTCATTATAATACACTGCAAACTATGTAGGAAAATTAGTGGATTCATACCAAATTCTTTTTATGACACAAATATGGTACTGGTACCTAAATCATGAAGAGATAAAATGGAGAAAGGAAATTATAGACCTATTTCCCTCATGAATATAGATGCAAACATTTTAAATAAAATATTAGCAAAAAGACTACAGCAACTTATCACAAAACAATGCACTTTTATCAGTTAGGATTTATTCCAGGAATGCAAAGATGGTTTAATATTAGGAAAACCATCATTATAATTGATCATATCAACAATAAAACTAGCAGAAATCACATGATTATCTCAATAGATGGAGAAAAATTTTTGACAAAATACAACATGGCTTATATGAATTGATGCTGAGTGAGAAGAGCAGAACCAGGAGAAATTTGTACACAATTACAGACACAACATTTGTGTGATAACCAACTTTGATAGACTGGACTCTTCTCAGCAATGCAGGGCTATAAGTCAACTCCAAAAGACTTATGAGGGAGATAGATGTCTACATTCAGAGAAAGAACTAGAAAAAACAGTTTGAATGCAGATTGAAACAAACTACCTGCTCTCTGTTTTTTGTTTGGTTTTGTTTCCTCTTTCCCATTGTTCATTCCATCAGATAGGATCCTTCTTTATAACCTGATTAATGTCTAACGTGAAAGTATTGCAGATTTTATACTTGGTTGTATTCTGTCATGGGAGAAGAGGGGAGGGAGATGGAGAAAATTTGAAATTCAAGGAATTGTGGAACCGAATCTTGTAAACTAAAATTAAACAAACAAATTAATAAAGACCAGAAAAAAAGAAAGAAAAAAAAAAAGAATTGGAAATTGAACAGATGCCCATCAATTGAGGAATGGCTAAACAAATTGAACAAAAATAAATAAAAGCAGTGCTTGTCCTCAAGGAGTATATATTTTAATATGGATATTCAAACACATTCATAAGTAACTATTTAAGATATGCACACTTTTTCATGGTAACCTTAGATGGGAAACCATGAAATGTTCAGGACAAGGAAACACCTCCTAATGGAGGAAGACTTTAATTTGTGTCTTGATGGGAACTAGAGACATAAAGAGAAGGAGTTGAGAAGAGAGATGATGTTAGGCATGGGGGACAGTCAGGACAAAGACACAGAGATGGGAAATGAAGCGATATGTTTGAAAAGAAAGTGGAAAAGTACATCTTGATTGGAGAGTTTAAAAAAGGAGTGATGAGTAAGAGTACTGGGAAAAGAGGGATGGGCATGGTTCTTAAAACTTTATGTATCAATTGGAAAGATTTACAGTCTGCTACTTGATCTGTACAAAAAATGTTTTTTTTTAATAATTTGGTATGAGTAATTGAACTTGAACACCACTGGCATAATCTTCTAGAATCCTGATTTTACTTGTACAAAATGATCTGGTGAAAGTGGACACTGATGGAATATTTTCTTTGATGTGTAATTTAAAATCTGTAAGTCTGTTGTTATCATTATTTTCTTTTTTATTTATATACTTCAAATATATATATATATATATACATATATATATATATATATATATATATATACACAGACACACACACACAATTTTGGGGCTTTAGGGCACCTTCCTTCTGGGTCAGCTAAGTGGTACAGTAGATAGAGAATGAGATCTGGAAAGAACTGTGTTCAAATTCAGATTTAGACACTTACTAGCTGTGTAGTCTCAGTTTTCTTATCTATACAATTAGAGTACTCATAGTATCTATCTCTTAAGGTTGTTTTGAGGATCAAATAACTTAATATTTGTAAAGTACTTGGCAATTTGGTAACAAGTAGAAAGTGCTTGTTAATTTGGTACCAAGTATCTGTTTACCTTCCACCAAGAGATATAAAGAATATGTTAACACATGGTCTTGGTGAGATGTCATATTTAAAGAAGCCATTTCCTTATAGCCAACCAAGTGATGAGCCTTTCTGAATTTAAGCTGGTTCTCAGATAGAATCTGGGAAATATATATCTAGGCCTTCAATGACTGCTTATTCATTTGTGTAGGACCAAACAAAGTAAGCGCTATTCTAAAACCTTGGAGAGTATGCACACCATGATGAGGTATTGAGCCTGACTTTGATGGAGGCTATATTTTATTACATGTAGTATTTTAAAGACTAGGCTACTTTGCAAAGTAAATAATATCTTCCCAGGTTTACACTGTGCCAGAAAAGGGACCTCAGAACTGTAAGCAACAATATTTGTGCCCAGTACTTCACAAAGTACAAGTGGAAAAAGTGACAGGAACTTATCCTCATAAACCTTCTAAGCAGGGATCCCATGAATTGATGTTGTTTTCTGTTCACATGCTCCCCAGAAAGACAATGGGGGTAAAAAGTTTTGATTTTTGTTTTTTGTTTTAGCTTTTTTTTTTAATTTTTGGTAGGTGTGGGATATGTATGTGTTTGGGCCATCAGTGTCAGAGAAGGAAGAATCTCCGTGGTATAAGTTGATGACACCACCATATGCACTGCTCTCAATTTTTATTCACTGGCAGAGGGTCACAGGCCTTACCTCATGCCTGTACTGAGCCTCACCTGTCATTATTGTAAAGAAATAGAGATGCATGATAGGTGTGGTATGGAGTGTATATATAGACAGGTAGGAGAGACTAGGGTATTTGATTAAGGAAAGTTGTTGGACCTTGAGTCTGTTCCATGACTTATGATCCTATGAAAATGATGTATTCCAAAACACCCATGGCATTACAATCCCTTGTGCACCATGGTGCTAACAAAATTACATGGGAGTGTGGTGGTTCCTCGTCCCATCTATCAGATGGAAATGCCAAAATAATAGGTGCTATGTGTGATTTTATCACCCTTTAAATTCAAGGCCCTGGAGCCAAGCTTTGCCTTGGTTTCAGTTCAACTAAAATAAAAATGGTTTTTATGTTACAATATGAAACTAGATTATTGTTTTAAAAAATCCTTTAAAAAAGGACATTTAGGAGTGGTGGAAAACAATTATAATCTTGGCAAGTGGAAGCTCAGAGTTGTAGATAGCTTAAAATTGGGAATTCTGAGCTACCTTAGGCCTAAAACTAATCAAGTATCCATAATGAATGGAACAACATTTATTATACCCTTGTGGGGGCTCCATCTTGATTAAAAAAGCTGACAACAAGTCTAGTTTGGACATGAAGCATAACATATATCCTAAGTATACCACTGAACATTCAGCCTTGTGAAGATAGGGGGATCTTAGCTCAAATAATTAATTAGACAAATAAATACATAAATTAATGAATAAATGAAGGATGAATGAATAAATGAATGAATAAGTATATGAATGAATAAGGAAATAGATAGATTACAATTTATGGAGATTCACACAGGAGATTAGAACATTTTAGAACCCATAAAAGTCATTAGAAAGACAACATGGTGTAATGGATAGATCTGACCCTAAAACCAGGAAGATCTGGATTCCATTTCCACTTCTGATAACATTACTTCCTGTGAGACCTTAGGTAAGTCATCTAATCTCTCAATGCTCAAGACAACTCTCTAAAAGTACACATTTTAGTAAAGGTATCAACCTGAATTACCAGAGAATATTTGGAATGTCTGGACTTCCCTGGAATTTCTTATAGGAATAAAAGCAAAAATCTATTTTCCATCTAAAGTCCTTAAGTAGTTGATATAGACGTATAAGAAATTTTCCTTCAGAGCTCTGTAACCATGTGGCCCCAGGGCTTTCTTCCACAAGTTTGATTACTATTACTTTTTTTTTTCTTACTGTAATATTTAATCTTATAATGGTATAAGCCATAACACACAATTAGAGGCAAATCTCCCCCATATTCTGCTAGAGTTTAGAAAAAGAATAATTATCTATAGTTTGTTTTAAATGTCTATTTCCCAAATATTATGATATCCTGCCTCCTCTGCCCCCAAGTTCATCATCTTGCATGCATTTGGATTTAAGCCATTGTTTGTCCTTAGTATCTTGTTTTTGGGCTCTATCTCCTTTTGAAGTTCAAGATTTCATATGTCCTAGATCCCCATAGAAACTGGAGGTTTTTTTCCCTTTTCTGTATTTTCCACTCCCAGTAAAGTCTATGCTGTGTCTTAAGTATAATTTAAGTTTCCTATAAAGATGTGAAAATGATTCCTTTAGACTGCTCACCATTCTATCTTTCAGAGATGAAGAAAGAAGTTTAGACATGTGCCAAGAATAACAGGGATGTCATTGTATCCTTTAACATTTTGAAGACAAAAAGAAAAGATTCATTAACTGGGTTATTTGCATAGCAAAAGAAGGGAATAGAGGAGAGAGAAATTTCCTTAGAAATTATGAAGACTCAGAATGGACCCCCCACACACACACTGTTAACCAGATTTTTAGTCCTAATGAATCAATTCAGCTTAGTTCCTTCCTGGGAATAATAATCTGTGAAAAGAAGTAGGTCACAGCAGATCAGACTATGAACACTGATAGCACCAGAGCTACTATATCACATGATATCATATGAGGTTAGTCTGATTACTTTTGAATATGTACACATGTGTGTACTTATATATGTATATTGTGGATTGCAATTATGGAATCAAGGAGTCTAGGAGTGAAGGAGATGAAATATGTATAGTAGGCATATAGCCAACTTCTCAAAGCCAAATATATTACTCTTATTCCCTGCTGGTATCTAAGGCTAAAATAATGTGAATCTATATTATGTAGATGGACTAATGCTGAAAAAGGCCAAGGTGTCATCACGCAGATTTATGATCACAGAAGGTTAAAACTGGAAAGGACCAAGAGATAATCTAATTAAACCCACTCAATTTATAGATGGGGAGACTAAGGATCCATGAAGGTAAAGTGAATGCTCAAGGTCACATCCTTAATAACTGGCAGTATTTGGGACTGGAACTCAGACGTCTTGATTACCTTTTCAGTGGTCTGATATAACTGCTTTACTTACCCATTCACTTTCAATTCGTTCCTCACCCACAGTACTCTATCTCCTGTTTTGCTTCTCCCATTCATCAAATGTTCTCCCTCTTTAAATTTGCCTCTAAGCTTCCTTGTCTTCCTCCAATACAGCTCAAATCCTACCTTTTCTAGGGCACTTTTCAAGTTACCCAGCTGCTAGTGTCTTCATTGTGATTACATGTATGTATGCATTAAAGTATGCATGCATGTGCACACACATGTATATGTATGCACATGTTTGTATATAACATGCACACACATATGAGAATCAAATGAGACAATATATGCGTATATAACCATGCATGTGTGTACATATGCACATGTATGTATGTGTGTTGTGTGTATGTGTGCACGCGTATGGATGTATATGTCTCTCTTGGCATCTGTGTAAATTATTTGTCCAAATTAATTAATGTGAACAAATTAATCATGCAAATTACTAGGTATGTCATTTCATATATGCACATACATATAAACACATATGTGCATATATTCATGCACACATATACACATACATTCCATATACCTAGTAATTTACATGATGTTTCCCCATTACAATGTGAGGTCCTTGAAAAAGGGGATTGATTCTTGTTCTTGTTCTTGTTCTTGTTGTGCTCCTCCTCCTCCTCCTCCTTCTCCTCCAACTAGAAGGCACACTGGATTGAGCATTGGACCTGAGATCAAGAAGACCTGAGTTCAAATACAGCTTCAGACCCTTATTAACTGTGCAACCCTTGACATGTCTCTTGCTTTCTGTCTACTTCAATTTTTATCCTCTAAAATGGGGCCAATTCCTGCCTCCAGAGTTCTTGTGAGAATCAAATGAGACAATATTTTAAAAATGATTCCTACTGTGTTTGACACATAATTTGTGTTTACTAAATGTTTCCCTCCCTTTTTCCTTCCTTCTTCCCTTCCTTCCTCCCCTCTTTCCTTCCTTCCACTCTTCTCTTGAGTCCTTTGCCCCTTTATCATAATATTGATATTCTTACCCTCCGAAGTCTCATCCTTGGATCACTCCAAAAATCAGTTTGTCTTCTTTCCTATATACATTCACTTTCCTGGTCATTACCACTGCTCTTCCAAGTATTTTTATCATTTCTCAAACCTATCTCTTGGCTACTTTTTACCCCACAACATCAGTTGAGAACCTTGCCTCATATTGAAATAATTCAAGCCATTCACCAAAGAGTTCTCTCTTCTCCCCTCTTCCTCATTGCACATGACCCAAATGCCTTCCAGCAATTTCCCTTCTTTCGTCTCTGCCTTACACATTGAAAGGGTTCTTCTCCTTGCCAAGCAAACTGTTTTACACAGCAAATAAATCTTATTCCATTCTGTCATCTTCCACAGATTTTCCCCTTCACCATCCCCACTCTCATTTTTCTTCAATCTCTCCCTGTTGGCTGTTTTTGAAGACAGATTTGAGGAGAAATCAGCTCTCTGTGATAAGACATGAGGTAGTTGCCAATGGGATGATTGGGGACCAGGAGTTCCCAGGAGTATTTGTGCTGTATGACCTCTCATCCATGATGGTCAACCAGAGAATCAAAGGTCTTTTACCCATCTCCTCACTGTTGTCTGTGCCATCATTGGAGGCATGTTCACAGTTGCTGGACTCATTGACTCCCTGATCTGCCACTCTGTTTGAACCATCCAGCATAAAATCGAATTAGGGAAGACAACTGTCACAGGAGCAGCATGCCCCCACCCCTGTCTTACTCAGGGCCATCAAGCTCCCTGGATCTCACTCACTAGTTGTGAGCAATGTCCTAGCCCACATGGCTGAGGGCTAGTCCCTCAAACTATAAGACCTGCTTGGCCTTCCTTACCCTGTCCCCCCAAGAGTTGGTGAATTTTGGTTTGTGATGATATGGAGGTCTAATTGAGTTTCCTGCTCCCTGCCACCCCATAATCCTTTGCCTCAACTCTCATGCTGCTCCTGTGTCTCAAAGGAGGGTCCCCCTGGTCTTTCCTCTTATATTGCCATGTAACCTAGATCTTCTCTATACTAGAATCATCTGCCAGTGGTTAGAGCAATGTGTGAATCCTTTCCTGGCTATTCTGGTCCCCCAAATTTCACATCTCCCTGGCTTTACCCAGCTCCCTCTAAAGGCTGATGGAGGAATTTCTTTCCTTCTCTCCCATTATGTCTGGGTTGAATTTTAACTCAGGTCATTCAGTGTCCTCAGGTATACCACATCTCCTTAATAACAGAAACATTGTTTGTTTGTTTGTTTTCACATTTAACAGCCTTTAATTTGGAACATAAGTCAATACAAGCCATTACTGAGGGTTTGGTTTTAAGGTAAAAGGAAGGGTGAAATGACCTATTCCCTCCCCTCCCCAAACTTTAAAAACTACCAAGCACAGGGTAAAAATCATATATAGGGCTATTAAAAATAAAACTCAGCCAGCCCATCTTCCTGCCCCCAGTAACAGTTTTTAAACTCATTACATAATCTTGATACATATTCCTACAGAAGTTTTACAGTTCTGCTTCAAGTTACATCACCATCTCCAAAATACTCAAGATAGTTTATCCTCATTTCTGCAGAATGTGTAATGCACAGCAAGCAAGTAATTACTATTCTTTCAGTAACCATTGCTTCTTTAAAACTAGAACCATTTGAGGAAGGAAACTTGCCTCTAAATATATCTTCCCACAAATGGTAAGTACCTTTCAAAGGCCAAGAGTCTTAAACTTGCAAAGTGTATTCCCTTACTTAATATGCTGGAAGCATGAATGGCAAAATTAAAGATCAAATATATATAGCTAGTTTTTTTTTCTATTTATTTGAAGCACATTAAAAAAATGGCGCACTTTGGGAATTCAGTGCCACAAGGTACACTGCCATAACTTTAGGGATGTTACACATCAAAAAACAAAAAGCTAGATTTTTTCCCTTTTTGAAACACTGCATTACATAATTTTATTCGCTTAACCAGACCACTTACAAATATTAGGTCAATAAATTTCTAATATCCTAAAGATGTAACTTTCTTACTAAAATGAAAGAATTAAAAAGATCAGTGTCTAAACAAGAAAAGAAAATAAACAAACTGCAATGAAAGCCTGGATTTCCTATCTAAAATTGTGGCTTTTTGTTTGGGTCTTCATATTCTTCTCTCCCTCTATGCTGCTGGAGTTCCTCAAATTTGCTGTGCTGAGCAAAATTGGATTTTTCTATGCAAGCTTTTCAGGAAGACCATCTTCATCATCTAGTTGTTAAAGTGGTCCCACAATGACTGGACAAGGAGTTCTTGTCAAGAAAAAATTCCTTCACTGCATCATTCAAATGCTTTTCTTACAGCTGGCTTATAAGGAAATTCAACAATGCCTTTTGGTGAAAGATTTCATACAGAGGGCAGCAGCATGTGTGACAAAATGAACATGAAGTTGTCACCCTCTCATGGGTTTATTTGCAAGTTCTGCTTTTGCAATTTTTACCAGGGCTCATGATTCCAGTTTGATGAAACCAGATCCTTTGTCCGTGTTGATAAAGACTTCATCAGGTTCTCCATATTTAGCAAATAATCTATTAAAGTCTTCGTCCGTAATATCAACTGGTAGATTTTCAACAACCTTCATTGCTGTGTGTAAGTGTTCTTCCCAGGCCTCTTCAATAGAGACATATTGGCTTTAAATCCCCTCGGAGGGGGGGGGGAGGTGGAGCCAACATGACAGATAGAAACAGGACTTCCATGGGGATCCTGCTTTCTCCTCTTCCTCCAATACATGTTAAAAATGACTGTAAAAAAAAAACAACTTTAGAGCTACAGAACCCACAAAGTGACAGAGAGAAACTAACCTCAAACTGAAGACAGCCTGGCAGACAAGCAGGAAGGGGCCAGTAAAGCTTGCTGGGAGCAGAGCCCAGGCCTGCATGAGCCCGAGGTTTTAGCCTCAAGGCAGCCAACCAGCCACAGCTACAGGGATGCTGTGAGAGTAGAGCCACCAGCATCTGTGGTGGTTTCCAGAATTATCAACCCATAAATGACAAAGACAAAGTGAGAGGTCAGTGGACTTTGGGAACAGGGAGTCTGGGAGTGTGGTCTGGTCTCTGCCCCTGGGGTGAGAAGGGGCTGAGGCATGCGACTGCATGGCTGCTTCAGAGTTCCTGACCTCCATATTTTAGGGGAACCAAGCAACCTGTCTGAGGGGTAATCTCTCTTGCTTTAACCTGCTTGCATCTGGAACCCTGTTCTGGGTGGAGGACCTGGGGTGTGACCAGTGTGCCAGAGCCAGAGGAGGCTTCTGAAGGGCACCCATTTAATAGCTCAGGCAGCTGAGAAAACCCCAGTAATTTGGGCCAAAACTCTCCTCTCTGAAAGCAAAGTTCTACTGTGGCAAAAAGGTCAAGAATCAAGTGGCTGAGTGGCACCATGAGAAAACAAGGGATGCAGGGCAAACACAGTGGTCCAAATTTGGATGCCTTTTTAGGGAACAAAAAAGATCAAGCATCGAGCAGGAGGAAGACAATGAAGTCAGAACTCCTGCAACAAATTCTTCCAAGAAAAATATGAATTGGTTACAGGCCATAGAGGAGATTAAGAAGGATTTTGAAAACCAAATAAGAGAAGTGGAGGAAAAATTGGGAAGAGAAATGATAATGATGAAAGAAAATCATGAAAAGAGAGTCAACAACCTGACTGAAGAAAATAACAACTTAAAAAAATAGACCAAAGCAAATGGCAAAAGAGGCTAAAAAGCCAATGAGGAGAAGAATGCCTTAAAGAGCAAAATTTGCCAGATGGAAAAAGAATCTCAAAAGCTCACTGAAGAGAATCATTCCTTCAGAATTAGATTGGAGCAAATGGAAGCTAGTCACTTTATGATAAATCAAGATACTACTAAACAGATCTAAACAAATGAAAAAATAGAAGGCAATGTGAAATGTCTCATGGGAAAAACCACTGATCTGGAAAATAGATCCAGGAGAGAAAATGTTAAAATTATTGGACTACCTGAAAGCCATGATCAAAAAAGAGCCTAGAAATCATCCTTCAAGCAATTCTCCAGGAAAATTGCCCTGATATTTTATAAATGAGGGCAAAATAGAGGTTTAAAGAATCCACCAATCATCTCCTGAAAAAGATCCCCAAAAGAAAATTCCAAGGAATATTATGGCTAGGTTCCAGAATTCCTAGATTAAGTAGAAAATATTACAAACATTCAGGAAGAAACAATTTGAATATTGTGTAAACACAATCAGGATACCCCAGGATCTGGCAGCTTCTACACTGAGGTACCAAAGGGCATTGAATATGATATTCTGGAGGTCAAAGGAGCTGGGATAAAAACCAAGAATCACCTACCCAGCAAAACTGAGTATCATATTTCAGGGGAAAATATATTCATTCAGTGGAATAGAGGACTTTCAAGCATTCTTGCTGAAAAAAAACAGAACTGAATAGAAAATTTGACATTCAGATACAAGAAGCAAGAGAAGCATGAGAAGGTAAACAGGAAAAAAAAATCATGTTGAACTTATCAAAGTTTAACTATTTATATTCCTACATGGAAAAACGATAATTATAACTTATGAAACTTTTCTATACATATATGTGTATATATATGTATGTATATATATATGTATATGTATATGTACAGGAACACATAGAGGGCACAGGACCAATCTAATAGGAAGGCATACTTAAAAGGTGAAATTAAGAGGTGAGATAGGAATATAAAGAGAGGAGATAGGGAGAGACAGAATGGGGTAAACTATCTCATATAGAAGAGGCAAGGGAAAATGGTAACTATGGAAGGGAAGAATAGGAATGAAAAAATGAAATGAGTCAACTTTCTTCTCATTGAATTTCGCTGCTGCCAGATGCAGCAGAATGGAGGACTCATGTCGGGTCTGGACAACCCTGGCCCCCAACAGCCCTCAATTCTTGCTCAGGTCCAGGCCTGGACGAAGTCACAGCTTAGTCCACCACCAAGGCAATTCCAGAACCTCCCTGGGAAGTGTCTGTCATCCATAGGTGGGTAAAAGTGGAGAAGTCACTTGGGGAACGTGGAGGCCACCTTGCTGATCACAAAATCGCGGGGGACAGGAGCTAATAATGATACTTAAAATATTCGCAGTTTCCCTGGTTTGAGCTGCAAACAGGAGCATGCTTGAGTCATGTTAATCTTCTTAAGACAATTCAAATGGAAGCAATTCAATTTCTTGCCATAACGCTATTATTACTATCCATGTTTCTTGGGCATATAAGAATGAGTTCATCAAACAGGCTCTGTAGATCCTCGCTTGATAGGCAATCTAACATTTCTCTCCCACAATTTCCTTCAGAGTCTCCTGAACACTGAGCTCGCTCTGGCATTATGTGCACCAACCTCCTCATCTGTGTGTATTTGTGGAAAGTATACTGTCAAGGTAAGTGAACTTATCCACAGTATTAAAAATTTCTCCATTTGCTGTAACTGAAATTTACATGTATGGATAATGTGGTGCTGGCTGTTAGAGCACATCTGTTTTCTTGGTATTAATTATTAGGCCAAAATTAGCACAGGTAACAGACAATTGATTGATACTTTTTTGCATCTCCATTTCAGAGGCTCCATTGAGGACACAATCATCTGCAAACAAAAAGTCACACACCAGTTTCCCCTTCACTTTAGTCTTGCCTTGTATCCTTTTCAAGTTTATAATTTGCTGTCAGTGTGGTAGGTGAACTTGATGACATTTTTGACCTTTTTGAAGGTGTCTGATTACATCATTGAAAACATCATGTTAAAAAGTATGGGAGAAAGCACACAGTCCTATTTCACCATTGGTGAATGGGAGAGCATGAAAATATCCTCCATTATCCAGAACTCATGGAACCATACATGTTCTGAAACTGAGTTACAATACTGTTGAACTCTGGGCAATAAAATTTTTCCATGTTCTATAAGCCATCAAGAATGATAATATCAAAGGTCTTAGATCAATTTCATTTCTTCTGTGGTTATCAGGCAGCAAACACCATATTTCAGTCCTTCAGCCCTTTCTGAAGTTACACAGGCTTTCATGTAAATGACCATCTTCCAGGTGAAGGATCAGTCTCTTAAGGAGGACTCTGGCAAGAATCTTGCTGGCAATGACAAAGAGAGAGCGATGCATCCTACCTTTGTGATTGTCACTGGACAACCCTTTTTCTTTTCCTTTATAGAGATGAACAATGGAGACATTCTTGACCTCCTAGAGGATAACCTCCTCTTACCATATAGCCTGGAATATTCTAGCCAACTTTTGTATAAGCAATGAACCTCCTGCTTTGTAAATCTCCATTGGAATAGAATCAGCACCAGACACTTTGCCACACGAGAGGATCATCATGATATTCAAAATCTCTTTTTCAGTTGGAAGTTCAGCTACAGAGGGATTAACTTCAATGTGAGGTATATGGTCAATGTCATCAGTGTTGGTTATTGACAGTATATTGAGAACCCTATGGAAATTTCCAGCCCATCTCTCCAGCATTATGTTCTTATTGCTAATCAATGTGGCTCTATTAGCACTGTGAAGTTGAAATTCACCATAGGTCTTGACCCATAAATATCCTTCAAGGAATCATGAAAGCATCTTGGATTGTTTCTTCCTAAGTCAAGATTCCTACATCTCCAAGCTTTTCTTGTACTTTTGATAAAATTAAACACTACCTTCTCAGAGACGAATAAACTATCCTGCTAGTAAACCATGTAAAATGTTCATTTCTTAGTCCACTCACCACAAATCCCCTCTTCTCCCCTCTTCCCCATCTCAATTAAACCAAATGTCTTTGGCTCCCCTCCTTCATCTCTGTCTCACATATTGAAGGGACTCTTCTACTTTCCAAGGCAAACTGTTTTACATACAAAAGTGATGCCCTTTCATTCTGTCTTCATCAACAGATTTCCCCCTTTTCTATTACCACTCTTTTGTATCTTTAATCTCTCCCTGTCCACTCTCTGCTTCCCCCTATACTCTTTCACTTGGTGATCACATTGGCCTTGGAATTAATTTTCATCTCTGCTGATGATTCTCAAATCTACCAATCCCATCCTAATATGATCTCTAGTTTCATATCTCCAAATGATTAGTAGCCATCTTGTATTAGATGTCTTACTGATACTTTAAACTCAGCATGTCCAAAACTGACCTTTAAATCTTTTTCCCCAGAGTGTTTTATCATCCTTGCTTTCCTCTAGAGGTTGTTTGGATCCTCCTACTCACCCACACTTACAACCTAGGTGTCTTGCTGGGTTCCTCATTTTGTTTCTCCTTTCCATCCCATATCTAGTCTGTTGCCAAGCACTATTGATTATAACATCTTTCAAATATTCCTCTTTGGCTCATATTATGTCTCACTTTCCTTCAAGTAGACCATCATAAACTCAAGCCTGGACTTTTACTACAATCTGCTGGTTGGTCTGCCTGACACGTTTTCCCTGCTCCAGTTCATCCCTTACTCAGCCTCTCATGTGATTTTTCTAAAGCATAGGTCTGATTCTGTCACTTCCCTACTCAATAAATTCCACTGGCTCTCTATTACGTCTAGGATCAAATATAAAATCCTCTGTCTGGTGTAAAAAGTCCTTTATAACCTGTCTCCCACCTTTCTAATCCACACCACTTACCATCCAAGTAGTTAGTGATTCAATGACACTGCTCTCTTACTTCTTCCTCAAGCAAGATGTTCCATCTTCTCACTTTTGGCATTTTCACTGACATTCACCTATGACTGTAAAGCTCCTGATCCTCCTATTTACCTCCTGGCTTTCCTGGCTTCCTTCAAGTTGCTGTTAAAATTACGACTTATGCAGGATGCCTTTCCTAATCCCCTCCAAAATTCTTGTACCTTCTCTTTGTTGGTTATTTCCAATTTACCCTTTAAAAGCAAGAACTTTATTTTGCCTTTCTTTACATCCTTGATGCTTAGCATAATGACTGGTGATTAATAAACGTTTATTTATTTACTGACTTCTTAAAATATGAATGAGATATAGATTATGAAACTAACTTTTGAATATCTACAACCTAATTAAAAAGCAGTAATGGTTGCCAGGTAACTGACAAATTGGAATTGCTAAACCATAAAAATGTATTAATAAAATATCATTACAAGATAACAGCCAAGGAAGCTTGTTCTGAATTATACATTGAGGAATTAGCTATAGAAAATCCCTTTGTTACAGCTATGTTTTTTGTATGTACAACATAGAACTCTATGCCCATAAACCTAAATTCTATGCCCATTGAGCCCAAATAAGCCAGACTAAGCTCACTTTGTTTTCCTTTTAACTTATTAGAGAAAAATAGTTTATTCTCTATGATTCAATTCTAGGTTGATCATAGAGAAATGAGATAATTTGGGCTAACTATAAATTGCTATATCTATTATGCTATTTTGGGGGAAGAATAATTTAATTGCAAATGCAAAACACTAGTCTCCAATCATCCCTGTTTATTTCCCCCTTAATCACAGCTTCTATATCACAGTAATCTATAGGGACATATGCTATCTACCTGAGCTATGATGGGATTTTAAAGGAATAATTCACCTCTACACAAATATGGCCTGAAGGACTTACCACTATAAGATGAGAGACTAAATATGAGTTCAAAAGAGAGATGCTGCCTAAAGAATTCTTGCTGCTAGGCTAGATATAGCTTTGGGCTTGAATAATACAAGAACTGAAATATCCCTGAGGCTAAGGGCAAGGTTCCAAAAGAGTTACCATTAAAAAATCAGAGATTAAGAACTGGAAGTAACTTTGGATATAATGTACTCCAGCTACTTCTTTTAACAGATTAGTAAACTGAGGAACCAAGAGGAAGAACCTATACATTAGATGAAATTAAATATAATACCAATGGACAGTCCAATAGAGTGCCCATGAGTGAGAACAGAGACTTCACTGTAATAACAAAAAATTGAAAATGTGTGCAATATTTGTTTTGAAGAATATTAAACAGATATGATAGCATTTCCTTCCCTAAATGAATTAATTATAGCTTATTCAGACTCCATAACCTTTTCAGGTATGAATCGTGCTTCTCAAATGGCACTATATGCTATAATTAAAGACAAGCTGAGTTTTCAAATCTATTAGAATTTTTAAATGTGTTTACTGCATAAGATAAAGTTATAATAGAATATACAGAGACAAGTTTCAGACCAGTGTCAATTGGGAAAATATTTGTCTACAGGGGATATTTCATTGGTGAAATATAAAATAAGTTTTGTTCTTAATATCAACAAATTAAATTCAGAAAGGGAAGTAAGTAAAACAATGAAAAATATTGTGGAAGCATATTGTACAAATCTCTTTAGTTTAATTAAAACATAAAGAAATAAATAAGAAAATAGCCTGTATGTACTAAAATATTGATAGCAGCTCACTTTGTGGTGGCAAAGAACTGTAAATTATGGACATACCTGTCAATTGGGGAATGTCTGAACAATTTGCGGTATGCAACTGTGACGGAATACTACAATATAGAAATTATGAGTTTGATGACCTTAGAAAAACATGGACAGACTTGCATGGTCATGAAAGGTTAAATGAACAGAACCAAGAGACACTGTATATAGTAAATGGAATATTGTTTTGAGAACAACTTTGAGTGAATGAGTAATTTTTACTATTACAAATACATGAATTAATTATAAAGGATATGTGAAAGAAGATTTATCTATATTCAGAGAAAGAACTGAAAATAGAGGTATGTATAGAATGATTTATATATGTGTGTGTATATAGTGTATATACATATACATCTATACACACATATATGTATATATGTCTATTACACATGCACATACTTATATCTAATGGTAGCTTTCTCTAGAGATAAAGGGAGGTAAGAAAAAGAAATTTATATAGTAACATTATTGTATATTTAAAAGGAAGAGCAAACTGTACATAATATATTTGTAATTTCATGTACAGTCATTTTTAAAATTATAGTATGCAATGAAATATTTGTTTTATTCCATAAATTAATAATTAAATAAATAAAAATGGTTAAAAAGAAAAAAATATTTCTCTAGGCTAAAGTCCTTTCTAATTTTTTCTCCATTAGTAATATTGCTATTGTTCATCCTTTGTTTAAAAAAAATGATGACATCATGGAGTGATGTCTTGACAAAGTTGCCAGTCTCGATCTCTGTTCCAGAGTCATTAAAATCCAGTGGCAAGACAAATTTCTAAAGGACTGGTGATACCCCGGGATGAAGTACCCACACCTTGGCAAAAGTCCCTCAGCAGATGGGCTAAATGATGTTAAGGGGAGCTAATTAGCCTCTACTCCAAGCATATGACAACTTCCCCTGGTGGAATAGGTGGATGCAAACAATTTTTTTCCCCCCAGTGGCCATGCAAGTGACTAAAACAGGTGATGTGGAGTGCTTAGAGCTTGGCTAGTCATTGAAGATGCCAAGATCATCCATCAGGAAAGTATGAAAAAGAACAAGAATAAAAGCAAAGGCATGGGAATTGAGAATAGTAACCAAAAAGTAGCTTCCTCAATACCATAAACTGATTCGTATTAGTACCACCTAAAATAATTGTATTTTATAGGGAATTTTATAGGATCTTTGAATCCTTGAGAGGTATGTTCAAAGAGGGAATTGAAAAGTTTTAGAGAATCAAGTAATTGTTGTCCTGTATTAAATGGAGTAGAATCTTAAAATCTACAATTGTATTTTAACATGATATGACCTTTCCTTAAGTCAAGATTCCTATTAATGTTACTTCATTTTCTCTTGAGGTACACAATATGTTGGAGAGCATGGAGTTTATGACATTTTGGTTAATGCTCTCTATAAATTCTTGGATTTAGAAGAAAGCTAAATTAAAAAAGGAAAAAAAATGTTGCTGAACAATTTGAATATAAATCAGAGTGAAACACTGATATTTTTATATTCAATCATTTTCGTAGTAGAGACAAATATTCCCTACAATATTTTTTCTTTTTCAAATTTTTATTTTAGCCTGAAATGCCAGAACACAAATGCAGAAAAGAGAAAAGAAACAAAAAACATGTCATAAAGTTAAATTTTGGAACTAGAAGACAAAGTTAAAAAGAAAAAAAATAACATTTCATATGTATAGCAGAACATAAGAGAGGGCTCAAAATATGTAACAATAAATTTCCATTTCAAGAAAGTCTATATGACAAATATTACTTATTGTGTTGAGAATTGTCCATCTTTTCTTCCTCATGAGCTTTCTTTTGTACTCTGCTGTGTACTTCTTTTTACTTTGTTCTTTTTCTCCCCAGAAGACTACAATAAAGTTTAAATATATTTCTCTGTAGCTATATATATACATACACATATACATATATACAACATATATAGACTTTCCCAAACCTATTCTACTCCTAATCTTTGTTTTTATGTATGTGCCTATCTCTTGTTTCTTATTCCTTCAGCCTCCTCTGCTTTACTTCCACCCACTACTTTGCCCTCCTATAACTTGCCTGCCCCCTTCCAAGAATCCCTCCCCTATCCTCCCATTTCCATAAATCTAAACACCCTTCTATTACCCCTATTTTACCTATTCCCTTGCCCTCACTTCTAAATATCTCTCCCTTGTCCTCTCCCCTCCCTATGCTCATATCATTTTATTTCTTCTGAATTTAGAAGACTTCTATACTCTTCTAAATTATACACATATGTGTATGTATATATATTATATATATATCCATATATATATATATATAATTTCTAAAACTGAGGGAGTTTTTCCTTATCTATAACCTAGAAATAGAAAATTTTCTTCCTTTACTACTCAGATTAGGGGCCATATTATCTGGTTAGCCTTCCCTCATGTCCTCCATCGGTGAATGTCCTCTTTCTCTTCTGATGTCCTGTGTATATGTTGGCTTCCTCCAAGAGAATTAACTTCCTTGATTACAGGGATTGCTTCATATTTTCATTTCCTCCCACAATATCTTTCTATTAGTAAATACTTAATAAAATCGGTTAAATTCAGTTGAATGCAAGGTCAGAACTACCTACTTAGTATTCCTACATATAACCATATAATGATAATTGGGTCAGATTTTAATTCATATTTTGGCTATTTGATAACATTTTTACATAGGAGATATCTTTAAGTCTTTCCTATGGTATAATTTTCCCTTAAGATTTATAAATATATTGTGACCATGGCAGGAACAACCACTGAAATAATCTCTGCAAAAAATGTTTAACTGGTAAGTAAAGTTTTTGCTTCTCTGGCATTCTCACTAATGTGTACTAACCTTCTTTTTTAAAAGATCACCTTTAAGAGGAAAAAAAAAACTTAATCAATCAAATCCTGAATGAGTGTAATATGTTGTTTTTTCCAATAATTATGACCCTGCCTCTGCATTTTGACAGAATAGAATTTATTTTGCAGGGACATTATGATTCAATGGTCAATTACTGAGTTTTCTTTCTTTATTTATTTTTTGTGTGATGGAGAAGGGAGTTAATTCAGTGTAGTTTTAAAGAATTACCAAGACATAATATGTGACCTTTTTTAAAAAAAAAATAATAAGCTTGTCTTTATATATACAATTTTAAGTTATTTAACTGACTCTTAATAATTAATTTTCAGAAGTTATGGGAATACATTTTAAACTCTTTATCAATTATTTTAAGAAAGGCAGGATTGTGTATAATGCTTATCAAATTTTCAGATACCAAAAACTTGAATGGAATGAATAAGCTATATGAGAGTGTCAAGGTGCCAAAATATCTTAGGCAAAAATATTGGGTTGAATCTATTTGGATGTAATTAACTAGGATAAATTTAAAATCTCTCTAATATGGATTAAAATATCAAAACCAAAATTTCAAATGGGGGAGGGTAGCTAGCTCGTGGTTTCTAAAAACATTCTTTTGTTTTGGTGTATTGTAAGTTGATAAGATTTGGCAGTAATGATATGACAGACAAATAAAGCTAATTTGGGATTCATTAAGTAGTATAGTCCAAAATGAAAATGATATGGTCTCTCTGTGTATTCTCATAATCTGTCTATATTTGTTAAGTTATGGAACCCATGTTTTGGGAAGAAAATTAGTAAGCTCAAGAGTGTCCTTATCAAGTGATGGAGATAATATTAACACAAGAAAGATTTAGTTCCCATGTGATGGAACCTTACTAAAAGTTATAGCCCTCTAATGGTAGGTAAAGATCTCTCCCTCACTGAAAGTCTTTTAAGTGAAGTCTGGATAATCTCCTTTGGGAAATAATGTAGAAAGTATTCCCATCCTGAGACTGAACTTGGTGGTCTTTGAATTTTCTTTCAATTGAGATTCTAAGATGATGATTTCATGGATCAGTGGTAGATGTGATATTCTCCTAATAGTATAACAATTGCAGAATAAAACCTCTGCTTCTGCTTAACTTAAAAAGGTCTTTTTTATTTTTGCCAATTAGAGCTCATGCTATCAATGAGGTATCTAATTGCCAACTTAATATTGCTACATTGACATGTGTTTATCTGAATCATTCAGGACATCATGAGTCATTCTCTAAATTTGAGATAAAAAGATTTTAAGATTTACCACCTAGGGAATAATTTGTTCTATACTAAAATAATGGACAACAGCCTACGAAAATTTATTTAAGAGAAAATCAGAAATACTACTTATGTCATTGTCATGACTTCCTTCTTTAATTTGATTTGAAATCATTTATAAGGGCTATATTTTTATTTAGAAAAAAAATTGGTTTGGTTATTTTACTAATGAGGGTATTTACCTTATTTCAAAACTTACAATTATTGTTGTGGGCCATATTGAGGGGGTAGCAATTATTATGCAAGTGTATGTAAAATATCAGCAAATAAAATACACTTAAATGTAGGATGGGGGCAGGGGGGGGGGGACCAGTAGCACCAGGGAGCAAAAAAGAAAAAAAAAACAACCTATGAAGGATGTCTTAGTTAAGCTTTCCTTTGAAAGGATGAATAAATAAATATTGAGTACTTTGCATGTGCCAGCAGAATACTACACAGTGTGATTACAATTACAAAAATGAGGCATTCTATCCCTTCAAGAAGTTTCTCCTCTAATGAGTAATATTTCAAATAAAAAGAAGTGGTGGACAGAGAAGTAATTTTTATAAAAGGGGAATTGGAGAAGTGCAAAAAACTTCATTAACATACCTTTTTTTACAGAAATTGAGGTGTAGAAAAGAATGAATAAGTAAGAGTGCACCAGGTTGACCTTGATAAATTCAAGTCATGTGGTCACAGATAAACTCTATTCTTGAGTACTGAAACAACTGGTAAATATTATTTCGAAACCACTCTCAGTAATATTTGAAAAATAAAAAAAATTGGAGAAATATAAGATTGGAGAATAGTAAATGTTTCTTTATTTTAGGAAAAGAACAAAGTGAGCTTGGTTTTTATTCCTGAGGAAAATTGTGGAATTATTTTTTAAAAATAGGTTGGTGAATCTAGAAAGAAAAGTATTTATTACCAAAAAAGCATAAATTCATATAGAACAGTAGATGACATACTGATCTCATTTCCTTTTTTGAATATTACTAAACTAATATATGAATATAAATTGGAGAGATATGGATTAGATAATTGAACATTCAGGTGGGAAAAAGGAAAGGGAACAAGTTTTTATTAAGCACCCAATATGTTATGTACTTTACAAATACTATCTCATTTGCTCTTCAAACCAATCTTGGGAAATAACTATTATCCCTGATTATTTTTTTGTCTTTTTGGAGGGGAGAAGGCAGGGCAAATGGGGTTAAATGACTTGCCCAAGGTCACACAGCTAGTAAATGCTAAATGTCTGAGGACAGATTTGAACTCAGGTCCTCCTGACTCCAGGATCTCTGCCCTATTCACTGAGCCACCCCTAATCCGTGATATTTAATTTAAAAAAATAGTAAGAACAATAGAATTGAATTACTTTCTCACTGTCAAACAGCTTGTTTTTTGTCTGAGGATGTATTTAAACTCAATGTTTTCTTGACTTGTAGCAGCAAGCACCCCAAGCGTGCTCAGGGTGGCTGCCCATACAGGTTCTTGGATCTGCTTTATTAAAGGAAAGCAACTCAAAATGGGTTAACAAGCTTACTTTAATCAGTCAGACATATATCGTTTACCTTGTTCAGGAGAAAAGGTCAGCACCCTGAACTTCAAAATATACAGGAAGAATTATCAAGACAGAAACAGATCAAGTAGACAGATTTCCAAACTGTCCAACCATTACATCCATACCCAGTCAACATCTGGGTTTTTACAAAGCGGGGGGGGGGGGTGCCTGGACAATGGCTTCCCAGAATACAGATCAAATCACAGAACACTTCTCAAAGTGAGCCCCCAAAACAAAGCCTCACATCAGGGCTTATATAGCCTTCTCCTGGCTCAGAGAATGTAACAACCTTTTGGACCCACTGGCCAATCAAAAAGTATCTACTGAAAAACAAGCCTCCCACCCCAGGCTCCAGGTGCACTTTAACCTAGGGGCAGGGAAGATCTTCCAAATTTGCATTCCCATTACATGACTCTAGACCTAGTTCACTATCTACTATGCCTCTTAGCTACCTAAGGAATTAAGACTTGGTTGGATGGTGAGTTTCAGAGTAGTTGTAAATGGTTTGATCTAATTATGGAAGAAAGTGTCTGGTGTAATACTCCAGTAACCTGTTCTTTGGCTTTAGAAAATTATTTTCAATGTTTGGAATAAAGAAATTGATGGTATTATCATCAAATTTTCAGATGAACACATGGGGGAAGATATTTAACCCAATAGATGACATAGATTCTAAAATGAGAGTGAAAAGAAGAATGAGTTTGGGGTAGGGGAAGAAATATGAGACCTATATTTAAGTATCTTGAGGAATGTCATGTGGAGAAATGAATAGATTTTTTGTTTGTTTGATTTTTGTTTTTGTTTTTTCCTCTTCAGAGCTAAATAAAGAATAATGGGTATAACTTACATAATAGATAAACTCACTTATACTTAGAGCTATAATAAAATGGAGCCACTAGGTGGCATAGTAGATGGAACGTTGTGCTTGGAATCAGGAAGACTAATCTTCATGAATTCAAATGTGACTTCAGATGCTTACTAGCTGTGTGACCCTGGGCAAATTGCTTAAGCTTTTTTTGCCTCAGTTTCCACATTAGCAAAACAAGCTGGAGAAGGAAATAGCAAATTATTCCAATATCTTTGTAAAGAAAACCCCAAAATACAGTTGTGCAGGGCTAAAATGATGAACAACAACATCCTACAATGGAAATGAGATATCTCCAGAGACATTGGTGTCCCTATTCTTGGAGATCTTTAAGCAGAAGCTGAAATATGACTCATAGGATAAGCCAGAGTTAGGATTCCAATTAAGCATAGATTAGATTAGATGATCACTGATGTCTCAGCTCTCAAATTCATAGATTTATAATTCTGGTGATCTGAAAGAGTTCTCAGAGAAAGAGTTGGGGATGTGTGTGGAGAGTAGCTAGGTTGTACATTAGGGTAGGGAATATCAGGGCAGAGGTCAAAATAAAGATCAAAGTTGCCAGCATATACAGAGTTAGGTGGCTTATTGTAGTGTAGCAAGAGGCACTGAGAAGTCAAAATGTCAAAAAGAAATGATTATAGATGGTGGTGGTGAAAAAGTGGATTAGAGATATGGAGTTAGCTAGATGTGACAGTGGATAAACATTGGATCTGGAGTCAGGAACATCTGAATACAAATATAATTTCAGGTACTTACTAGCTGTGTGAACTTGGGAGAGTTAATTACCCCCCTGTTTCCCTCAGGTTTTTCATCTGTAAAATAGATAAATAATACCACCTATCTCCCAGTATTGTTTAGAAGATAAAATGAGGCAATATTTGTAAATTGCTATATAACCAATAACTATTATTATAAAATACTAGCTACTTGTACACTGAGAAAAAGAGATATTTCTAGTGATGGAAATGGAGCAGGGCAATTTCAAGACTGTTGCAGAACTGAAGGCAGGGATAAAAGTATGTCTAGAAGCTAAAACCTTACCCTGAGAATTTTAGGTAACTATCAATAAACACATTGTGGCAAATATATTTAGAAAAGGAGAAATTAGATCCCTTCATCATGTCTTAAAATAAAAAGAAATCATTTTGATTTTTGCCATTAATTTTTTTGGGGGGCAATAGATGTTCTAGCTGTAATTTTTATAAACTAAAGCAGGAGAACTTTGAAGGTTAATCTATTTTGGATGCTTAAACATGGTATCTTCTAAAATTCAAGTGATCATCCAAATAATCTTTGATTTATTTTAGGAGTATGCATTTAAAAGGGAATGATAACCAGTATGCAATACTACCTGCATTTGTTCCTAACAAGATAATTTACTAATAAGGTAGGGAATATATCTGTGCACTCTCTAGATCAATATGTGAGGAAACACCCATATTAGCTACATTTACAGATCTCCTTATGCTTTTCAAGGGTTGGACAATAAATTGAGTCCAGAGAAATAATGATTACTGAGTAAACTGAATGAACTCACAATTCTATTTTGATAAGATAATAATATTAATGAAGGAAGGATGATGAAGTTGAAAAGAGGGGTTTTGTACAAATTGATATCTGGTGTACAGTTATAGAATATCTATATCTACATCAATGTCTATATTTATATCTTGATATGCATATCAATGTGTTTATATAATATACATATATTATTTACATATTTTACAGTTTATATATATACACATATGTAAATATATATCTACAAACTTACCTATATTGCATATTTATGGATGGATGTTTGCACATGTATGAGAGAGAGATGGAGAGAGACAGAGAGAGAGAGACACAGAGAGAGAGAAGTCACTCTATAGCTGAAGGAAATTCTTAGAGTACATTTTCCTAATAGACATGATGTAGGTGAAAAAAGCAAGAAGAGTCCTTTGATATATGTAAACCTATTTACCAAGTAGATGAAGCTTTATATTTGTTTTCACATAAAGAATATGAATAGTAGAGAGAGAAACAATTAGATCTTTAGAAAAAATCAATATGATCTACAAGAAAAAAATAAACACTCTTGTGCAAGCCAATATATGTGAAATACAGCAATTTGTACAGACATAAATATTTTGCTGGTAAAAGCCATAAACTATATTTGTTATTGATACAGCCAAAATCACAAACTAAGAAGGCAGGCAACTAGTAGCAACTGGGAAAGCAGTCTTCTAACTGAAATTGCTTTAACTACTTCATTAATTAGTAATTGTTTCTAGCAATATCATATATTTCATTTATATTGGCAGAATAAATACCTCTCTCTTTCCTTGTTAAAAAAAGAAAAGACGCTCGTGAATGTGTTAGACCTCAAGTTATTTTCCTTCAAACATATTTTATTCAATTCAACAGTTATATCAACTAAGTAATATGTATTAGGTATAAGTGACCCCTCAGCTATTGAGTTTTGAATGTTTCCCAAGGATTTACAACTATGTATGGTAGCCATTTATAGTGCTGCTCTTAAAACAGAAAGATCTAAAATTAAGTCTATGTCTGATGAAAGTCTTAATAACTCATTCTTTATACACATAATCCACCATTACCTTACTTTACTTCACATGAATACCTAATTTTTTCAAAATAAATTTAATTATCTTTTGTCTTTACTTCACTTAATTTTCCCCTGTATCCGTTGTCTTTAAACCCTTCAAGAAAACTTTTACTTATAAATTGTTTTTTAAGGAAGAAGAAAAAAAATCAGAAGAACCTGTTCAATTAAAAAGAAAACCTGCCATAGCATTATTCCAAAACTGGGGACCCATCAAACGGTTAAATTCTCAATTTTGAAAAGTAATGAGGGTAGGTATTTTCTCCTATCTTTGAGGTCAAACTTGTTCTTGTAAATTTTGTACATTCATTTGTTAAACTATTATTATGTGGTCATTTCCTTCCATTTGCATTGCTGAAGTCACAAAACATATTGGGATTTTTTTGGGGGGGGCTCGGCTTATATAATTTTTCCTCATTTCATATAAGTCTTTCAATACTTCCTTATACTGATAATACTAATGTTTTTTTTTTCTGTCACATTAACTTTTCATTCCATTCAAAAGTGTTGCCATAAATATTTTGGTGTATATGATGTCTTTCTTCTTATTAGTGACTTTAAGTCTAATAGTGGGATATGTAGGTCAGAGAGTATAGACATTGTGACCAATTAATATTTATAATTCCAAATTTCTTTCCAGAAAGTTTGTACTACTTTAATAGCTCCACCAATAATTTATTAGTGTACCTATTTTTTTCACAATTGTTTCAACATTGAATAGTCATATCTAGTGGCCAGCAAACTATAGGCATACCATCTATTTCTGGATGGTCCAAAAGCTAAGAATGATTTTTTTGCATTTTAATTTTTTAAATATTAAGTTATTTTTAGTTTTCAACATTAATTTCTGCAAGGATTTGAGTTCCATATTTTCTTCCCATATGTACCCTCTCAATCCTCCATGCTGAGATGGTATGTCTTCTGAATACCCTTCCCCCAGTCTGCCTTCCCTTCTATCATCCCCCTTCATCCCTTTTCCACCTTACTTTCTTTTAGGATAAGATAGATTTCTAGACCCCATTGCCTGTACATCTTCTTTCCCAGTTGTATGTAAAAACAATTTTAACATTTTTTTTAAACTTTGAGTTTCAAATTCTCTCCCTTCTTCTCTCCTCACCCACCCTCATTGAGAAAGCAAGTAATCCAATATAGGTTATGCATGTATAGCTATGCAAAACACTTTCATAAGAGTCATGTTGTGAAAGACTAACTATATTTGCCTCCATCCTATCCCATCCCCCTCTTATTCTATTTTCTTCTTTGACCCTGCCCATTTTCAATTGTTTGCTTCTGACTACCACCTCCCCTAATTTGTTCTTCCTTCTATCATCTCCCCATACACCATCATGTCCCCATTACTTTCCTGTAGGGTAAAATACGTAATTGTATGTTATTCCCTCCTTAATCCAAATCCAATGAGTGTAAGGTTTCCTCATTCCCTCTCATGTACCTCCTTTACCCCTCCATTCCAATAGTTCTCTATTGCCTATTTTATGTGAGATAATTTATCCCATTCCATCTCTCCCTTTTTCTTTTTCCCAATATATTCCTCAATCATCCAGAAATTTCAATATTTAGATATCATTCATTCATTTTTAACTTATCTTGTGTCATCTATCTATTGATCTATCTATCTATCTATCTATCTATCTATCTATCTATCTATCTATC
>NW_027186320.1:7426122-7494381 GCF_028583685.1 Petaurus breviceps papuanus
ATCTATCTATCTATCTATCTATCTATCTATCTATCTATCTATCTATCTATCTATCTATCTACCTATCTTCCCTCCAACTACACTAATACTTAGAAAGGTCTCAGGAGTTACAAATATTATATTTACATGTAGAAATGTAAAGAGTTCAACTTTAATAAGTCTATTATGCTTTCTTTTTCCTGTTTATCTCTTCATGCTTCTCTTGATTTTTGTATTTGAAAGTCACATTTTTATCCAGCTCTGGTCTTTTCAGCAAGAATGCTTTAAAGTCTTCTATTTCATTGAATATTCATTTTTTTCCCTTGAAGTATTATGCTCCATTTTGCTGGGTACATGATTCTTGGTTTTAATCCTAGCTTTTTGACCTCTAGAATATCATATTCCACACCCTCTGATCCCTTAATAGAGAAGCTGATAGATCTTATGTTATTATGATTGAATTTACACAGTTCTCAAATTATTTCTTTCTGGTTGCTTGCAACATTTTCTCCTTGACCTGAGAACACTGGAATTTGGCTGTAATGTAACTAGGAGTTTTCCTTTGGGGATCTCTTTCAAAAGGTGATAAGTTGATTCTTTAGATTTCTATTTTACCCTCTGGTACTAGAATATCAGAACAATTTTCCTAAATAATTTCTTGAAAGATGATGTCTAGGGTTTTGTTTTTGATCATGCCTTTCAGCTAGTTCAAAAATTTTTAAATTATCTCTCCTTTATTTTCTAGCTCAGTTGTTTTGCCAATGAGATATTTCACATTGTCTTCTAATTTCCCCTTCTTTAGTTCTGTTTTATATTTTCTTGATTTCTTATAAAGTCATTAGCTTCCATTTAGTCCATTCTAATTTTGAAGAAATAATTTTCTTCAGTGAGATTTTGGACCCCCTTTTCTATTAGGCCAATTCTGCTTTTTAAGGCTTTCTTCTTCTCACTTAATTTTTGGACCTCTTTTGCCATTTGATTTATTCTATTTTTAAAGGTATTATTTTCTTCAGCATTTTAAGGGTCTCCTTTAGAAAGCTTTTAGTTTTTTTTCATGATTTTCTTGCATCACTCTCATATCTCTCCCTAATTCTTAGTCTACTTGTCTTGCTTGATTTTCAAAATCCTTTTTTACCTCTTTCATGACCTGAGGCCAATTCATAATTTTTCCTTGAAGGCTTTTGATGTAGGTGCTTTGACTTTGTTGTCTTCTTCTGGTTGTATGTTTTGATCTTCCTTGTCCTTGTCACTAAGAAAGTAAGATTCCATTGTCAGATTGTTTCCCACTATTTACTCCTTTTCCCAGACAATTACTGGACTTTTGAACTCTTTGTTAAGTGGAGAGTGTACTGCCGAAAGCGTATGTTTTTTTTTTTTTTGGCAACTGTTTTCAAAGATATTTCTAGGGACCTGTAAATTTCCAATTTTTCCAAGGTGGTATGATCAAAGGAGCAGTGGTTATTCCTCTCCTGGCCTGTGCTCTGGTCTGTGAGCAGAACAAGCACTCTTTTCTGCCTTGGACTATGAGGAGGATACCCTCTCCTCTGCCCCATAAGATCTGCCACACTAACACTCCTTCTTGCCCTAGGAATGCCTCCCAGGATTATGACTTGGATCCACTCATGGCTAAAGCAATAGAATCTTATCTAAGAGCCAGCAAAGAGATCCCTACAATCCCCCTATGATCTGCCGCTCAATTTCCCCATGGTCTATAGGCTGAGATCTCCTAAAGCAGCTGCTGCTGTGGCAGTAGCTACCACCACCCTGGGGATGGGGCTTGGGCTGGGGCCTGGCCATGCTCCTCTCTCCCAGGGGAGAGATCTTTCCTATTGACCTTCAAAGCTGTCTTTTGCATTTTGGGGATGAGAGGTCTGGAAAATGCTATAGCTACTGGTGATTCAGATCTCTAAAGCCCTGTCTGTGCCAGTATAGCCCATGCTGGACTGTGTTCCTTTCCCAGTGCAATATTAATATATTATATTATATATTGATATGAATGCTTCCCTTGGCCACACATATTTATGGATAGATTAATTATTATGCAGCCTGATTTAACTTTAAAGTTTCTTCTAATCAGGATATATGGAAGGAATGGTCATAATTACTACTGAAAGACAAAAGAGAAAATAGTTTGAGAAGGCATGGTAAAACAAAAAAAGAAATTGCCTTTTTGTCTACTGTCCAAGGTATTTAACTGGACATAAAACCTATATATAAACACATGTGGAGCTCTACACATTAAGACCTGTGGTCCACCCATTTTGTGTCATGATTCCTTGTTTGTCTCTCTTTCATACACATTCCCCATAGAGTTCTGCACATAGGAGGAGCTCGAATCAAGTCTGTATAAATGCCTGCAATACTTGGCATCCATCAATTTGATCTTCAAAGTACACTTCTCACATTTTACAAAATATCAAGTCCATAAGTAATGAATCAGATCTCCCATTGCTATAGTTCCCTCTGCTACAACTCTAGTTCTTTAGCAATTTCCTTTAGTCCACCAATGAGGTATTTGCACCTCTTTATGAGGTAATTGGTATCATATTTGTCCAGAAAGAGCAATCAATCAGAGGATTTCAAAGAAGTTTAACCTTTCTACTGGCACGTTAGAGTTTGTTGGATTTTGAGTAAAAAGCCAACATTATAATCAATGTGAAATGAAAACCTCTTGACCCACTCACACAGGTGAAAACAGATGTCATTAGAGGTTCCACAAAATTCTGTGTCTCATTTCTTTCTTTCTGGTGTTTTTAAAATAGGATATCCAATGTTTTTAGGAGCTCTAGGGAGTCCTTGGTAAACATGGCCTCTGTTAAGTTAAACTTGACATTGAACTGCCATGTTGAGGTTCCCATAGGGTATTCTGCTTGCTCATTCATAAATGTAATGCAAGCTGAATTATCGTTAGCAATTTTACACCAAATCTCAAATTAGTACTGATAGCCAGCATTACTTCTTAATTCTCCAGTGGGTCTTGTAACTGCTCCTGGAAAATCGGTGTCCATGGCAACATTATTATACTTCTGTATAGCAACAAATTTTCTTCATCTTATTATACAGGTCAAAAGCCCAACTTCACATATTCTTTGGCTATGATCTGCAGTCACTGCTCTGCAGGTGCCCATGTAGTTGCCTTGTCTTTGCCATAGAGTCAAACTGAGCAGAAGCACCATCAACACCTCTTGCCAGTCTAGGAGAAAATGGCATGAGAATCCCTTAGTGCCATTTCTCACAAGTCCAGCAAGGTGCTGCAACAGACTTATGCTTTAGAGATATCAATCAGGCAACTCTGTGAAGTGTGTTTGGAAAAAAAGCTAGGCCTAGACATAAGGAGGTCAATTAGAAGGCTAATTTACTAATCTAGGAAAGAAAAAGTGAGGATCTGCATGTTGGATTTCCCAAGGTCAATTCAGCCAACTCTCCTCCTCCTCCTTTGAAATTCTGGACCAAATTCCTTGATCATTTGCAGCATCTCTGTTCATTATATATAAATCCATAGACAAGATCAATAGTTTATCCATCTGCTTACTTATCATAGTCTAAATAATTGGCTTTCATTACTTGGATATTTCTATATAGATAACTAGGTCAAACTCTTTTGAATAGCTGTTTATCATATCCAGGAATCTCTGTTACTCTAGGTTTGATGGAGCCCGCGCAGTCATCCCTAAAGAGGAATATCTGCCAGATTTCACTGTCTAATGGAAAGAAAACAAACACATGCAATATGGTTTGATGTACAATATGAATGACAACTGTTATCTTTTGCTCTCCCTTTCACATACTAGGTATTCCCACTATTATAGATTACTCACTGTTGTCCATTCTTATTCTTTTCTCTCCCATCCCCAAGTCTTGGTGTTTAAATTGAATTTAATAGCATTCTTTCTAAGATGCTATCTCCTCCCCAAAGCCTTCCTTGATTCCCCACAACTGAAAGTGAATTTTCTCTCTTTTTTTCCCTAGTCTTCTTTGAATTAACCTCCTTCTGGCTTGTACCACAGTTCTTTATGAAGATATTTGTCCATTTATCCCCAACACCACCACTCACAAACACTTTACTACCCTTATATCATAATCTCCTTTAGGGTAGAGTCCAAGACTTATTTCAGCTTTTTAGCCCCACCGCTTAGCAAAGAGTCCCTATTTTTTTTAATTTTAATCAAATGTATTATCATCTCACTCCTCATCTTCCCTTCTAATACTAAATAAGACGACAACTGGTAACAACTCTTCATAGAACTTTCAAACTTAATTTTTGGATGTTTTTGTTTTGATCTTCAAGTTTTTATGAAAATCCTCTCTAAATATTTAAGCAAGAATTTGAGACATAATCTGCTACTTATAGTCTGTCCAATGCCAAATATAGTGGAAGGGATTCTTACTATTTTCTTTAAGTCTCAATCCTATAAGAGAAGCAAAAAAGTATAGTTGAGAAAGGCAACAACTAAAACCTCAACCACATTTCAAAGAACTTGGTTTATTAAGTATATGACTTTGGGAAATACCTTGGAATTTCAGACTCCTCATGTTTCAAATTCAAATTATATTAAGTCATCTCTAAGATTACTTTTGTTCTAAAGCTGTGTTTTTATACATTTTAGGAATTATGTGAGTTCAATAAAACAACAACCCCAGGGGCAACTTGGTGCAGTGAATAGTGCACTGACATTGGAGTCAGGAAGATCTGAGTTCAAATCTGGTCTCAGACACCTAACACTAGATGTGTGTCCTTGAGCAAGTCATTTAAACCCAACTACCCTGTCTACCTTCCTAAAAACAGCCAAAATTAAAAAAAAATAGTAGTAGTGGTCAGAATCCACTAGAAGAGAGAGGGTGGCAGAATCTTGGCCAGGAAATTGCCCATTTGGGTCTGGGCAGGGAGAACTTGGAGCATGCAGGGTCTGTACCAGGCCAGACTAGAGAACAGACCACAGTAGAGAGAGAAGGAACCCCATCCAGTATAATCACCAAACTCAAGGGAGATTTGCAGCCTCTCACAGGACTGCAGGATCCATCTGAGTTGCTTCTCCTGGGGCTATAAGCCCACAGCCTGGAAGGTTAAAAATCACCTGCCTGATTTTCAAGGGACCAGGATGGCAAAGTAAACTCTAGCTGCTCTGATTCCCCCTCCCTTACCTAGAAAACACAGAGATTAATGCCCCACCCAGAGTAAAATCCTGAAATAGCCTCAGGCTCAGGAGTCACTGAGAAAGGGTGCAAACTGAGGCAGTAAGGAGCCTGAAGAGAAGGGCTGGAGGCATCCCAACAAGCCCCACCTCACCTGCCCAGCAAGAGCTCCCAAAGCCCAGGGGTGGGAGCCAGCAAGTGCTAACAACAGAAGCCCAGGTGGACCAGAGCACTACCTGGGGAATCTGAAGACATCAGCTCTGCAGGCCGCCACCTGCTGAGTCTGCCTGAGCTGTAACCCAGCAGCATGGAGGCAGAAATCTGAAGCAGCAGACCACCCCCTCCCCTACTGGTTGCTCTGTGAGCCTCAGGGTAACTCAGAGGAAACACTGAGAATCCTGGCCTTGGCCTCAATGTAGACACCCAGAGGCTACAGCACACAAAGCCAACAACCAGTCCCTCAGCTCCCAACCTGAGAAATTAGGAAATAGGAAATTACAATGGGAAGGAAGGAAGCTGAGAAGGAGAAGGTGAAGGCAAGGAAATTATTCAGAGCTTATTAAAGTGAGCAAGAACAATCAAATACAAAGGACAACATGGACTCTGAACTCACACCTGAGACCACAGAATTAAATATGAACTGTTCTCAAGCCCAAAAAGCATTCTTGGAGGAGCTCAAGAATAATTTTAAAACCCAAATTTGAGAGGTAGGAGATACATTTAAATCTACAGTGACCAAAGTGGGAAAAAAAAGTCTCACTGAAGAAAACAAATCTTAAAAAAGTAAAATTTGTAAGCTAACTGGTGAAAATGCCTCCATAAAAAAGAACCTTCAAAAACTAACTAAAAAAAAAACAATTCACTAAAAATTTGCATTAGTCAAAAGGAAGCACAGGACTCTGTGATGTGCCAAGTGTCAATCAAGCAAAACATGAAGATTGAAAAATTAGAAGAAATTATAAAATATCTCACTGGAAAAACAACTGACCTTGAGACCAGATCCAGGAGAGATGACCTAAGATTTATTGGTCTACTGGAAAGCCATAATGAAAAAAAGCAGCCTGAACAACATCCTCCAAGAGATTGTCAAAGAACAAACTATTTATATGCCCATATGAGCAGCACATACCTGTCAATATGGAAATTTATATGATTATCATGACCTTTAAAAGGGATATACATAGATAGAGGGTGTGGGTATAAATGAACCAATCTTGTGATAAAAAAAAAACTTATTAAGTTTTCAAAGGGATGGTAATGGGATAAAAGGAAAGGATGAGGCAGAAAAAGGGAAATTATGCTATACAAAGAGGCATGAAAGCATACTATAGTAGAGGGGAAATTGATAGGGAGATGAACATCATTTGAACATTATTCTCATTGGTTCTGTTTCAAAGAGGGATAAACAAAGTCAGTTAAGTTTAAGATTCTAAAGTGAAAAGATACAGAAACATTGTAATAGAGGGAAAGGAGGGAGGGAGACGAGCACTGTATGGAATTTACTCTCATTAGTTTGGGGTCAAAGAAGGAGTAACATACTCTGATAAGTATAAAATTTCATTGTGTCCTATAAGCAGTAGGAGAGGTAAGGTGGGGAAAAAGGGGGGAGTTTAGAAGGCAGGGAATTTGTATTTAGGAGAAAGGGTAGGCAAAGAAGGGGGGAGTCACAGGGAAGGAATACTGAGGGAGGCAGTGGTCAAAAGTAAAATCCTTAAGGAGGGGAAAGAAGAAGGAAGAAACAAAAACATAAGCAGGGAGGGAATAGGATGGAGGGAAAGAGACAGATAGTAGTCATTACTGTGAATGTGAATGGGATGAACTCTCCCATAAAATGGAAGCAGATTGAAGAATGGATTAAAAACCATAACCCTGCCATATGCTGGCTACAAGATAACCATTTGAAACAAGGGGAATACACATAGGGTAAAGGTAAAAGGCTGGAGTGAAATATATCATGCCTCAGCTAAAGTAAAAAAAAAAGCAGTGGTTGCAATCCTTATCTCAGATGAAGCAAAAGCAAAAATAGATATAATTAAAAGATAAGGAAGGAAAATATATCCTGCTAAAGGCACCACTGAGACTGAAGCAATATCATTACTTAACATATATGGACCAAGTGATATAGCATCCAAATTCCTAGAGGAGAAGTTAAGGAAGGGAATTAGAGGAAGAAATAGATAACAAAACTATACTAGTGGGTTTACTCTAATCTCCCTCTCTCTGAACTTGATAAATCTAAACTCAAACGAGAAAGAAGTAAAGGAGGTGAATAGAATTTTAGAGAGGCTAGATATGATAGATATCTGGAGAAAACTGAACGGGGATAAAAAGGAATATACCTTCTTCTCAGTGGTACAATGCACATACACAAAAATCAACCATGTACTAGGGCATAAAAACCTCACAATTCAGTGCAGAAAGGCAGAAAGATTAAATGCATCATTCTCAGACTATGATGCAATAAAAACCATATACAATAAATGGCCATGGAAAGATATACTAGAAACAGTAGTACTTTAATGATTCTATATGCCTTATGAGTCATTATTAGTAAATATATTTTCTATCCTACTTCACAAGGTAATAAGATCACAGATTTAAAGGAACAGACCTTAAAGTTATTTAGTTAAATATTCTTAAGTATACTGTTAAAACTTCATGCAGTTTTAAAATAGTATGTAAAACAATGTATCAGATCCAAGTTATGTTTAGCTACCTGTTCTGTGTTTCTCTAAGATTAATCTTGAGCTAAGACATGGAGATTATTTAATAGACATATATACAGTTACCTTGAGGTACTTGCAGCCAGCAAATCTGTCTAAATGCCAAATATTAATAATGGAGCCCAGTCCAAGTCACTGCACTAATATTATCTTCTGTTTTGGGTCTAAATAATTACTCTGATCATCCCTACCTTACTGTTTGCTCTGCAATACATTATAAGACTCTGATATAGCACTTTAATTCAGAAAATGAAAGACTTCAATCTGATAGAATCTGAGGAGTTGGCTATGTGTATAAAGAACAGGAGTGAGGGAGAGGGCAAGAATGAATAAATTAGGCATTGGGAGCCTCAATATCATGCTTACAGGCAAACTAAGATTCTAGACAACCTGCTTCTCTCTATTCCCCATTCTTCTTTTCCTCTCACATATGGTTGCCTTTACTCCTGCTGTTTTGCATACCTAGGCTGAAGATTATCCAACTCCATCTTTGTCTATTGAATTCTCTTACTCCCTTTCTTCAGTGGCTAATTCAGATCATCTGAGTTTTAAATCATTATGGTCAGGTCAGTAACAATCTATGCATGATCAATTGATCCTGTTCTTTTGACAAGATCCCTCAGATACAAGAGATTAAGTTCATTATTGCCTGATCCTTAGACTCATATAGGAATCTAGTATCCGAGATTCTGTGATACTGCTTCCATTTAACCTTCACCCACGATCCCCATAGTTTTTCATTCTGAGAGAGTGCCAAGATACCGTTATTGGTTTGTAATAACCACAAGATGTTACAGAGTTTGAACTTAAGTTTTTGATACAGAATACTTGCATGCTGTCTCTGACTCTCACAACAAAAATCTATGTAGCCATTTCACTAAGCCTAGGAAATAATTGAGCACAAATGAATTAGATCTGTTCATAATGGATGCACTTTCTTTTGGAAAATTCTTAGATATATCTTAATAGCTCTGTGGTTCCACAGAAGAAGGATGAAAATGTATAGTCTTCCCACATATTCTTGATTTTTGATTAAATGGATGTAGGAGAGAATTAAAGGCCATACTGGTACTCATATAAAAACAATCTACTCCTGTGGTTTTGTCCTTCACTCAATCAGAAAAGTAAATGGATTTGATTTAGAAATCTATTACCTAGGCTTAACAAAGTGATACAGATTATTTTTCTAGTATAATATTCCTTCCTATTTCATTGCAAAGTGCTTATTTAATTATCTGATATTTCCCAAGTGTCAGCATTCATTTAGAATGTGTGTGATTCCTAAGGTCATCCTTTCTCCTTTTTAAAAATAAATATTGTACTATAGATAATATAATGTTGCAATGAAATAAAACATATAGCAAAATTATCACCAAATTTCTACTGATGGACCACTTATTATAAATATCATTTACAAAAGTGAAAAAGTCTAGGACTTTTTCAATTCATAAATTCCTAGGACAATTATATATTGAGAATTGACCTTCAAATAATACATTTTCTGTATTTATGAATGGTTTCTCCAAGACCAAAAATATTAGTTAGTAGTTATGTAATTATATATGTAAACGTATGGATATATATATATATATATATATATATCCATATGTATGTATGTACACACATACATATTACACTGTTACTTTAATGAATCCAAATTTTGTAAATTGTGTTTAGACCATTAATTTCTTTCAAGACCATAGTCTCCTATCACAGGCTACTCTGAGTGCCATTGATCTTTTTGTCGATATGTTCTTATCAATAATCTGGAAGCACAAGTAGAACCAAGATGACAGAACACAGGCAGCAACTCAACTGATCTCTCCTCAAATTCTTCTCCAAACAACTTCAAAATTACACCTTAAAATAAATTTTGGAGAAGATCAGCAAAAGGTGAGAGTAAAACATTTTTCTAGCCTAAAAAGAAAAACAACAACAAAACTTAGGAAGTTGACAAGAGAGATATGTGAGGACAAGGTCAACCTGGGGTGCACCACCAGCAACAGGCCTTGAAGGTTGCTGAGGCAGCAGCAGCAGCAGTGGCTTTAGGAACTCTCAGTCCAGAGATGGTAAGGGGGTTGACCAATTATTCAGAAAAAGATTATATAGGACCATGTACTGGCATTAGGTTTGGCTGGCTTTGATATGCAGCTCTATTGCCAATGTATAGTTCTTGCTCATAGTTTAATGATATATAAGAACATTCAGCACAAGACAGCAGTCTCACTGGTCAAAATTCTAAGGCAAAAAGTAGCAATAGTGCTTGGAGCTGCAAAAGGACAGGGGACCTGAAAAATTTTAATGTGAAGAGAAATTTTAGCACTTGAAGCCACAGACAAACAGGGACCATTTCTGGGTAAATACCAGAGAATAGATCAGGAGAGCAATGACCATACCTCTCCCCAGATCACACCACCTTGGAAGTTAATAAAACATGCAGATCCCCAGAAGTAGTTCTGAAAACAGCAGAATGATAGAATATTAAGCTTGAGACATTGCTTTGTCACCTTGAGGTAAATATACAATATGTATATTGCACATACATATTATTTGAAACTTGAGCCCAAGTTTAACATAAAGGCCAAAGTCAAGAAATAGGCTGGAAAAATGAGCAAGCCACAATAAAGAATCTGTCTATTAAAAGCTATTATACTGGCAAAGAAGACCAAGATATAAACTCAGAATAAGACAACAATATGAAAAAAGCTACGAAGAAAAATACTAATTGAACTTAAGCTCAACAAGAATTCATGGAATAGCTAAAGAAATTAATGAGTAGTAGTGGGATAATATGGAAAAATAAATGAGAGCAATGGAAGAAAATTATTAAAAGAGAATTAACAGGTTAATGAAAGAGTTGCAAAGAATACTGAAGAAAATAAATCTTAAAAAAACAAAAGAAAGAAAAAAATTGACTTAACGATTAAGAGGCAAAACAATCATAGAACAAAAGAACTCCTTAAAAAGCAGATTAGGCCAAATAGGCATATAGGGTGTTCAGGGAGAACTAACACCTCTGGTGTTAGGCCTTACTGAGAATTTTTCAGGGCTGTTAATCTACCTTTGATGTATACCTTTCACAAAACTTTCACCTCTGGTTCTAAAAGATGTGCATTCAAAGTAGTCACACATTTTGGCACAAGGGCTGTCAGATTGAAGGAAACCAACAGAAATCAAACACATTTATGTGTCAAGATTATATCTAGGGTGGAGTAGAAGCACGGTATCCAAGCGACTCCAGCTTCCACCTTCCCCAATCAATGTAAAAAGGGGACTCTGAACAAACTTTGGAGATGCAGAAACCACAAAATGCACAGAGAAGCTAACCTCCTGCTGAGTACAGCCCAGCAGGCCAGCAGGAATCAGCCAGTGCAGCACACTGGGAGCTGAGCCCAGGCTCCAGGGTGGGCCTGACTAGCTGCCTGCCTGAGGGACTCCAGATTGTCAGCAGCTGTGGCTGTTTCAAGAATTATCAACATATCTATGTGAAGGACAAAGTGAGAGGTTAGTGAAGTATGAACTTTGGTACCCAGTAAGTGGGAGTGCTTGGATTTTGCCCCCAGGGTGAGAAACTGCTGACCTAGGCACAGCCAGTCAGCACCACATGGCAGCTTCAGCTCCTGGCCTGCAGTGTAGGGGGACCAAGCAACCAGTCTGAGGGGTAATCCCTCTTGCTTTAACCTGCTTGGATCTGGATTGCAGTCTAGGGTGGAGGTCCTGGGGCATGTGTCCAGCCTGCCAGAGCCCGTAGAGGCCTCAGAGAGGGAACCCATCTAGTACCACTGGAAGCTGAGAAAACACCAGCATTTGGTATGAAAGCTCCCATGTCTGGTGGCAGAGTCCTACTGTGGCAAAAAGCTCAGGCGTCAAGTGACTGAAAGGTGAAATGACCAGGCAAAGGAAACAAAGCAAACAGAAGATTCCAACATTAGACTCCTATTTTGGGGACAAAGAGGAGCAAAGCATGGAAAAGGAGGAAGACAGTGAAGTCAGAACTCCTGTACCAAAAGCTTCAAAGGAAAATATGAGCTGGTTACAGGCCATAAAGGACCTTAGGAAGAAGATAAGATAAGTGGAGGAAAAATTGGAAGAGAAATGAGAATGATGGACTAAAATTACAAAATGAGAGTCAACAGCCTGACTGAGGAAAATACACCTTAAAAAATACACTAACTCAATTGGAAAAAGAGACTCAAAAAGGCAATGATGAGAAAAATGCCTTAAAAAGCTGAATTGGCAAGATGGAAAAAGAATCTCAAAAGCTCAATGAGGAGAATCACTGCTTCAGAATTAGACTGGAGCAAATAGAAGCTAATGACTTTATGAGAAATAGAGATGCTGTCAAACAGATCCAAATAAATGAAAGAATAGAAGGCAATGTGAAATATCTCATGGGAAACACCAGTGACCTGGAAAATGGATCCAGGAGAGATAATTTAAAAAATTTTGGATTACCTGAAAGCCATGATCAAAGTAAGAACCTAGAAATCATCCTCCAGGAAATTCTCAAAAACTGCCCTGATGTTTTAGAACTAGAGGGTAAAATAGAGTTTGAAAGAATCCACTGGTCATCTCCTGAAAAAGATACAAAAAAAAAAAAAAAAACTCCTAGAAATATTAGAGTCAAATTCCAGAATTCCCAGGTCAAAGAGAAAATACTGCAAGCAGTCAGGAAAAAGAAACAGTTTGAATCTTGTGGAAACATAATCAAGATAACACAAGACCTAGCAGCTTCTATCCTGAAGGATCAAAGGGCTTGTAATATTATATTCCAGAGGCCAAAGGGGCTAGGACTAAAGTAAAGAATGACCTACCCATCAAAACTGAGTATAATGCAACAGGGAAATATATGGTCATTCAGTGGAATAGATGACTTTCAAGCATTCTTGCTGAAAAAACCAGAGTTGAATAGAAAATTTGACATTCACAGATACAAGAAGCAAGAGAAGCATGAGAAATTAAACAGGGAAAAGAAATCATAAGGAAGTTATCTAAGGTGAACTATTAACATTCCTACATGGAAAACAATAATTGTAACCGATGAAACTTCTCTCAGTATGAAAATAGTTGAAGGGAATAGAAATATATAGATATCTATATATGAGGGTATATGGGCATATGAATACATATGTGAACATGTGTATATATGTTTACAGGTATACATAGATAGAAGGCACAGGACCAATTTAAAAGGAAGGGATGATACTTAAAAGGTGAAATTAAGAGGTGAGAGAGGAATATAATGAAAGGAGATGGGGAGAGATAGAAAGGGGTAAACTATCTCATAAAGAAGAGTCAAGGGAAAATGGTTACAATGGAGGGGAAGAATAGGAAGGCAAATGGGAATGGGTCAAACTTATTCTCATTGAATTTGGCTTGGGGAGGGAATAAAATACACAGTAAATAGGGTATCTCACCCTCCAGGAGAGTATGGGGCAAGGGGATGAGAGGAGGGAGGATGGAAGGGAGGGCAGGCTGGGGGAAAGGGAAATTGGAAGGATCCACTTTTGTAAAGGGATGGGATCAAAGTAGAAAATAGAACAAGTGGGAGGTGGGATAGGAGGGAGGGAAATATAGTCAGTCTTTTACAATATATCGGCCATGTTATTGTTTTGTATTAGCTACACATGTACAACCTATACTGAATTGCTATCTTCCCAGTAAGGGTGGGTGACGTGGGAGGAAGGGAATGAATCTTTAATTAAGTTTTAAAATCAAATGTTTATATATATATATATATATATATATATACACATACATACATACACATACTATTGTTAATAGTATTTTACACGTAATTGGGAAATAAGGTATACAGGCACTGGGGCACAGAGATTCACTGGAAAAGTCGAAAGGGGTATGGGGGAAAATATGGGAGAGAGCAGATTGGAGGAGGGGATATACTGTGGGGCTGCTATTTTGGAGCAGTGGGTAGGTGAAAAAACGGGGAGAAAATTTGTAACTTGAAATCTGGCTGAAATGAATGATGTAAATCAGAAGTTAATAATCCATTTGAAAAATGGGAAAAAAAAAAGATTATATCTATCCCAGGTATACAAAGACTTGCCTAGGCAGAATGGGCGTATCAGAGAAATTTCCCCCAAGAGGTCATGAAGATTGTAGAAGCAGGTATTATGGAGTACTTACAGTTGGGTTAGTCATTAAAGATACAAAGGTCATGCACTAAATCCTAGGCCATTACCAGTCATCTTGATTTGCCACTGGACTTCAATGTATCTGGAAGAGAAAGTGAGTCTGATGATGACATGTGTAACTCTGCCTCATTTAAATATAATTCACACTCAAGCCAAGACATCACCCATCATCCACAATTTTAGTTTTCAATTATTCTACTATTTTGTTATTTTACTATCTAGCTCTTTTACTATTTTACCTACTTTGAAGTCCTGTGCCAATGGATGAGTGACAAAGCAGCAGATGCAGGTACACTGGGAGGTGTAATCCCAACCCTGAACACAAATGGCCCAAGATATAGGGTCATCTCACTGAACCAAGGTAGCAATAATGAGATTCAGCGGTTCCATGGATGTCTGAGTAGTTCTTTTTTTTTGGTGGGGGGAGGGGAATCTCACTGTTCACTTCCTGCCATGAGGAAGGCTTTCCAAATGATACCATAAGAAATACCTTCTTCAGAAAATCCTGGCCTGATTACTGCAAGAAATGGGGATTGCACCCTATTGTCAACATACACAATATACATACACATACATACACATACCAAAAATGATTCTGCTCACAATTGATACAAGGAAGATGTGAATGCTCATAAACAACATGAAATCCAATGAACCCGAAAGATGAACAGCTTTTGTTGGGAGAGAACTAAATAGGTACCGCTTTCACATAGTATCATTGAGTGAAACAAGGCTGGTGAATGAAGGTCAGATCACTGAGGTTGGAGTTGGATACATGATTTTTTTTGTTTTTTTGTTTTTTCCAGAGTTGCCACTGTGACGAGAAGCACCATGAACATGGTGTAGGTCTTAAAATCATATCAAATCTAGTCAGCAAGTCTGTATGGCTACCAGAAGGAATAAACAATGGATGGAAGACAATGTGACTGCTACTTTTAGAAAAGTTCAATTCTACCATCATCATTGCAAAATTTCGCATTGTGATGAATGCCAGTAAGATAAGAAAATCTTCACAAAAACCTAGAGACCCTATTTATTAATATGCCAAAAGGAGACAAGCTTACAATTTTATAATTCTGGGTGATTTTAATAACAGATTAGTCCCAGACCATTGTACATGGCAGGGAGTCCTTAGGAGGAATGGATTTGGAAACATAAACAGCAATCATTTTATACCGAAGACTTGTGTGTCTCATGGCTTTCTCATCATCAATATTGTCTTCCATTTACCTAAATGGAATGAAAAGTTATGCATGCACCTTACAGGGAGCTCTCATATTTTATAGATTACCTCATTGTAAAAAGAAGGGACAGACAGGATGTGACAGTGACAAAAAGCATATGTAGTACAGAGTGATGGACCAATCATAGACTTAACCTCTAAGCTAAACATCTGCATTCAACAGAAGTGGAACTCACAAGACAAGATGTCAGGACACTCAATATGAACAGATTAGAGTGATTCTCCATGAATGAACTATTAATTGTTGGGAGGGAAAGCTGAGTTAGGTCAGAGTTTGCAATATTAGAATAGAAAAAGAGTAGGGAGTTTTGAAATACGTGATGTAAAGTACCACATTTATTCACCTACGTCAGAATACTCATAAACATCAGGATTAGTTGGACAAAATGATGGAAAAATTAAGAAGCTTCTAAAAAAACTGAAAACTCTGCCAGGTTACCAGCTGAACAATTCATCCATCTCTAAGATGGCAGTGTTTAACTCCTCAAAAGTAAAGTTAAAAGTGAAGTTTAGAGAGATGAAGCTTAGAGATTCTTAGCTCAGTTAGAAAGCAGATGAGATTCAGTTTTATGCTAATAACAACAATTCCTGAAGACTATTCATGGGCCAAAAACCCCTGGTACAAATCAACTACTCAGCATTTATCAAACCACTCTTATCAGTGATAAGGATACAATTCTGGTGTAATTTGCTGACCACTCCCATAGTGTTCTCAACAGACCATCATTTCAGGTTGAAATTAATGTCTTTAGCTGAACTTTGGACTGAATAAGAGGTATTGAATGCCATTAGGATCCTCTCATGTATGGTAAAGTGCCTGACACTGATTTCCTCCTAACTGAGATCTACAAGGCATGGAGTTCACTGCTCATGTAGAAGCTTACTGAAATATTCCACATTATATATCAAGATAAAGCAATCCCCTAAGGTTCCTCCATTGTCATATCTATAAATGAGAAGGAAACAGGTTGTCTTGTGACAATCATAGGGTGGTCTCTCTCATAGGTATTGGCAAGATCCTTTCCAGGCTCATCCTTAATTGATTAATCCTTCATTTGGAGGATGGTTATCTACCCTAGAGCCAGTGTGACTTCAGAAAGGGCTGAGAAAGCATTGAGATGCTGTTTGCTGCTCAGGAACTAGAGAAGAAATCTCAGAAGCAATCAGAGGTCTGTTTTGCAACCTGACCAAGGGCTTTGATACTATTAGGCATGAGGGCCTGTGGAAGATCATGGCAAAATTTGGTTGGTTGCCCAGAGCAGTTCAACAATATTGTACACTAGTTTCATGATGAGAAAGGATAAAGGATAATGGTCTCACTCTTTTCTAGTCATCAGTGGAGTGAAGCAAGTTTGTATGATTGTTCCCACATTTTTAAAGCAATCAGGATTAAGTAATTTGCTCAAGGTTACAGGGCCAGTTATTTCTGGGTGTGGTGCTGAGTATCTGAGCCTGGGATTCAATCCAGGTCATCCCAACACTGGAGCCAGTGCTCTTACTCACTGTGCTACCTGGACGCCCCTGTTGCCACATTTTTTTATCATGTCTGCCACGAAATCCTCACATGTCTTCAGTGATGACAAAAAGAGTATCAACGTCAGCTATCATGTTTTGGGTACACTATTTAACTTGAAAAGGCTACAAGCTGAGACTAAAGTGAAGGGAAATATGGTACATGACATTTTGTTTTTTGGCAGATGATTTCTGCTCTCAATGCAGCCTCTGAGATTGAGATGCAAAAGAGTAAGAATTGATCATCAGATGCTTCTTCCAATTTTGGCCTGAACATTAAAAGAAAGAAAAGAAAGATTCCCCATTAACTAGCCAGGCAGCACTGTACCATCTATATGAGGAACAATTGGTTGCGGCAAATGGAAAAACAAGGAATGCTGTAGATAAGTTTGCATTGGAAGCATACTTTCCAGGGATGTACACAAAGATGATGAGGTTGACACAAGTGGTGCCAGAGCTAGCTTGGCCTTTGGGAGGCTTCAAAAGAAAGTGTGGGAGAGAAGTATTGGTTTGCATATCAAACAGAGGGTCTACAGAGCTCTTGTACTGACTTTACTGTTCTATATCTGTGAATCTAACACAGTCTGCCAAAAAATTGCCAAAAAATTGAAAAGTTGTCTTTTTAGTTATCTTAGTAAGACTCTTAAGATTACCTGGCAAGAAAAGAAACTGGAAACTAAGTTATTCTCTTGAGCTGAACTGCCACCATTCAAACTTGCTGTAGAAAGAGCAACTCCAATAGACTGGCCACATAGCCAAAATGCCAAATGTATTATCTAAAACACTACTTTACAGAGCATTCACACAAGGCAAGTAGTTATGTGGAGGTCAGAAAAAAATGGTACAAGGACACCTTCAGGGTCTCTCTGAAGAACATTACTTTCAATTGTGAAATAATGGAAGATACTGTCACAGAACCAGACAGCATAACCTCACAGTATCAAAGAACCAGCTGTGCTCTACAAGCACAGCAGAATAATAGTAGTACAAGTGCAATGTGACATGTAGAAACTTAGAGACATCTCCATCCCAAATACTCAAAACAATTATTGGTGCCTGACCTGGGGTAAAGTCTTTCAAGTTTGTATTGAAATGATTGGCCAAAACTGAACACACAGTACCCTGACCCCAATTATCATTATGCCATTTGTCCTCTTTGAGTATGAATGGCAAACAAGGTCAAAAGAAGAAATAGGTTTTAAAAAATTCACTAAAGAAAGTAAAATCTTTAAAAAAAAAGTATAATTGGCAAATGGTGAAAAAATGGATTAAAAAGCTCAATGAAGAAAATAATTCCTTAAAATTTAAAATTGGACAAGAGAAAAATAATGATTCTATGAGAAATTGAGACAATAAAATAGAATCAAAATAATGTCAAATAAAAGATAATGTGAACTATGGGAAAAGTAACTGGCCTGGAAATTAGATCAACAAGAGTTACTTTAAAAATTATTAGACTACTTGAAAGTTATGGTAAAACACATTTAAACATCATAGTTAAAGAAATTATAGAGGACATCTCCCACAATATCTTAGCTTCAGAGGGCAAATAGAAATTGAAAGAATCCACTGTCCACCTCTTGAAAGAGATCCCCAAATGAAAACTCCTAGGAATATTATAGCCAAATTTCAAACTCTTAGGTCAAGGGGAAAATATTGCATCCGCTAATTTTATTTATTTCCCTCACACATCCTTAAATAATGGAAGGAAGTGTAAAAGGAATAAAGAAAGCAAGGAAGGAAGAAGGAATAATGGGAGGAAGAGAGGGAGGGAGAAAAGGAAGGATGAAGAAAAAGGTTTGAATCATATAAGCATAGTAAAACAAAACAAATTCCTACTTTGGCCACATGCAGAATTTAAATATTACACATGACATTTAGCAGTATCCATATTAAGGAGCAAAGGACTTGGGACATCACATTCTAGAAAGCAAAGGGGATAGGATTAAAACCAGGAATCAATTGCTCAGCAAATCTGAATGTACTCCTTCATGGAAAAAAATTGAAATTTAATTAAATAGAGGATTTTCAAGCATTTTTCATGAAAAGAACATAGCTGAGTAGAAATTTGACATTCAAACATAAGATGATGAGAAGCATAGCAAGGTTAACATGAATAAATTACCAGTAGGAAATCAATAAAATTAAACATTTTACATTGCTATATGATAAGATCATATATGTAAGTCCTAGTAATTTTACCAATAGGATAGTTAAAAGGAGTCTACATAGATAGAGGGTATAAGTGAGTCAATTATATTGAAATGATGTGTCCTTCCCAACAACAACAACAACAACAACAAGAAATAAAGGTTTGAGAAAGAGGAAAGAATGGGGAGAAGGGAAAAGAGAGAGGTAGAATGGGTAAATTCACTTTAATAAAAGAGGCATGCAAGGAAGAGCTTTCACAGTGGAAGTGAAAATGATTCAGTGCCAGGAAATGCTTGAATGTTGCTCTCATCAGAATTGGTTCAAAGATCGAAGAACATGTATTCACAACTCAGATTGGTATAGAAATCTATTTTACCCAATAGGTAAATAAGTGGGGACAGGGATAAACTCATGTAAAAGTGAATGTTCTGCTGACTCAAACTGGAAATTGAAGAAATGCTCATCAGTTGACATATGATTATAATGGAGCACTATTACGCGATGAGAAAGATGCTGAGACTATACAAAGAAGGTCCAAACCCAAAACACAGAGGCTAGGATTTAGCAAGAATTTTAGTAAATGCCATCTATCCCATCCCTTTCTCTACCAACTTCCAATAATCTCTTTGCCTAACAATTTCCGTTAGTTTAAGACTTACAATACTTGAGTTTTATCAGTTCATCAATGAGTATCTTAGTATAATATATCAGATGTTTAAGTATTTCTTCACGTAAAAACACTCAGGAGATTACTGGAGCATCAATTAGTAATCATTTATTAAACATCGTGTGCAAAGTATTATGCTAAGGGTCAAGAATACAAAGAGGCAAAAGATAGTGAATGCCCTCAAGGAGTTTATAATCTAACAGAAGAGAAAATATGCAAACATATGCAAAACAAGTCATATACAGAATAAATAATAAATAATTAATAGAGGGAAGGAACTAAAATTATAATTAAAGATCATGCTATTAAAGAATTAAAAGAGGAGTGGATCATATACCTGTCAAAGCAATGGCAAGAGACATAGTTCTAAACCAACATGGGGCACAAATAATGACAAAAGATAAAATAGATCAACATGATTACATAGAATGAAAGAAGTTTTTCACAAATAAAATTAATGCACTTAGGAAACAAAGGGATGTGGTCGAATGGAAAAAAAATCTTTGGATAAAATTTGTGGGATAAGGGTTTATATCTAAGATACATTATATATATATACATATATATGAGAATTGCAATTCAAAATAACACTAATATTTCACCTAATATCCTGTGAACTAGCAAAGATGACAAAAGATAGCAATGGTTAATGTTGGGGGGTTGTGGGATGACAGGGATACTAGTGTATTGCTGGTGTAGCTGTGAATCAGTATAACCATTTTGGAAGGCAATTTACTATTCTACAAATAAAGCAGCTTAAATTTTAATAAATTCCAACCCAAAGATTTCATTACTGAGCTTATACTCCAAGGAGGCCATTGATAATAAGAAAGTCTCCATATATACCAAAATACTTATAAAAGCACTTTGTGATAGCAAAGAATTAGAAACAAAGTAGATGCCCAACAAATGGGAAATAGATAAACAAAATCTATCTGTCACATGACCATAATGGAATAATACTGTAGTCTAAGAAAAGGCAAATATGACAGATACAGAGAATAGAAAGAGCAACATGAACTGATGCAGAGTGCAGCAAGCAGAGCCAAGAAAGCAATATACACAATGACAACAAAATGTTAACTGACAGAAACACCAGAAAAAAAATTCACTAAACATTGCAAAATTATAATGAAGCAGCACTAGTAGAAAAGAGATGAGAAGACTTTCCCACCTCTTTGCACAGGTGGGAGGTTCAGAAGTGTTGCACACTATACATATCTCTCAGGCATTTTCATTGGTTTCAGGGAACAGCAACAGCATGGCAAGATATATATGAATTGATACAAAATGAGAAGAACTTGGAGATGATTTTACACAATAATATCAATGCCGTAATGAGGATTAACTGTGAAAGATTTGACTCTCCTAATCAATTCAATAATCTGAGGAAACTCTGAGGGACTCAGAATGAAAAAAAATGCTATCCACTCCAGAAAAAGTAATCATGAACTCAGTGCCAACTGAAGTTAAATTCTTTTGCTTTGTATTTATTTGTTTTTATTTTTTAGTGATATGGCTAATATGGAAATATGTTTTGCATGATCAAACATTTATAATTGATATTATTTTGCTTGTCTTCTCAGTGTGTTGGGGAGGGGTAGGAGGTAGAGAGAATTTGGAACATAAAATGTAAAAGGAAAATAATGGTAAAAATACATAACATTTATTTTTTAATGATAATTATCAAGAAGCAATGCCTCCTTTACTCTAAGATGATTTTCCTTTACTTCTTACATTGAATGTTATTTTACTAGAAAGTTCTTCATTAAAAATTATTTTGAACTCACTTTGAAGAAAAAAAAATCCAAATGTAATAAAGGAATTAACACTTGCTTTCTATAATTAGGGTAAAACTAACAAATTTCCTTATTCATCCAAAATCATATACTTTTGTGTTTTATATGTCTTATGTTAGAAGTGGTTGATTCATGATTTATTCTTAGCTTCCTTGACAAGAATACCCCCCCCCAATTACTCTGTCAATCACTGTTACCTATTTAATGATACTTCTCTTATGGGCTATGGGTATGGATTTTTGTTTGGTTTTCCCCTTATTTAAATTTTTCTCCCTCTTACATCCTCAAACACTGGAAGGAAAGGTAAAAGGAAGAAAGAATGGAAGTAAGAGAGGGAGGGAGAAGAGAATGGATGAAGAAAAGATGTTTGAATCATATAAGCACCGTAAAACAAAACAATTCCTACATTGGCCACATTTAGATATTTGTTTCTTATACTGAATCTTGATCCATCATCTTTCTGTCTTGAATCGAGCAGTATTTTTTCACTCCTATGGAATAATGGTTGATCATTTATCAACAGGAACAGCTAAACAAATGACTGATCCACTTTATTAATATAAAATAATAATATTGTACACTATAAAACAGAAAAAAAAGAAAGTTTCCAAGAGACATGGTAGATCCTGTATAAAGTGATGCAGAGTGATGTAAGGAAGAGCAGAAGAACAGTTTATTTTATAGAATAATAGTGTAATTTTTTAAAAAATATCTTACTTTTATGTTAGACAGCTTTGGAAACTGTCTTCACTTTTTACTCAACAAGCAGTTTCCTTGTATTCCTTCATTACAATATTACTATTACAACATTAAATGGCTAATTAAGATCCATCATTCTGTTTCCAGTAACAACTAGAAAAAGACAAATAGTGGAACATAGAAATGAGAAGTTTCTTAGACATAATATAAGTGAAAAATTAAGTTTATAGATGGGTAAACTATGGAGGCTTATGGAGGTGAATTTTCTTTTTTTTAATTTCGTTTTCCCCCCAACAAAATGTAAAAACAATTTTAACATCCCTTTTAAAAACTTTGAGTCCCAAATATTCTCCTTTCTCCCCACTCCCTCTCCTTGAGAAGGCAAGCAATTCAAAATGGGTTATATATCTGTAGCTATGCAAAACATTCCAATAGTAGTCATGTTGTGAAAGAAAGCATAGGCAAAAAAAAAAATAAAGTAACAAAAAGCATGTTTCAATAGGTATTCAGACACCAGTTTTTTCTCTGGAGATTGGTATCATTTTTCATCATAAGTCCTTCAGAGTTGTCTAGGATCATTGTGTTGCTGAGAATAACAACGTCACTCACAGCTGATTATCTTACAATATTGTTGTTACTTTGTACAGAATTCACTTGACTTTACATCATGTAAATTTATGTAAGTCTTTCCAGGTCTTTCTGAGAGCATCCTGCTCATCATTTCTTATAGCAAAATAGTATTCCATCATAATAACATACCACATTTTGTTTAGGCGTTCCACAAATGAAGGGCATCCACCCAATTTCCAAATCACTGCCACTAGAAAACAGCTGCTATAAATAATTTAGTACAGAGAGGTCCTTCCCCATTTTTTATCTATTTTTGGATACAGACCTAATAGTGGCATTGATAGATTAAAGGGTATACATGGTTTTAAAGCCCTTTGGACAGAGTTCCAAATTGTTTTGCTTGGCCTGATCAGGGCTGGCATGGCCTGCACTGGACTATGCCCCATTCTTACTTGGTGCAACAGACCTTCTGCTGACCTTCTAAGCTCTCTTGGGCTATAAATTTGTTTCATTCCATCTTTTTGTGGTTTATGCTGCTCTAGAATGTGTTTACAAATATTATTTAAAGGTATTTGGAGGGTTTTGGGGAAGAGCTAAGGCAATCCCGGTTTTTTAACCCCCCTCTTGGTTCCACCTTCCAGAGATGAATTTTCTTTTCACAGTCACAAAAGTTGGAGAGCCAAGAATAGAACTTTGATCTTATTCACTTATATTTGGTATATTTTTTAAACATAAGCAAAGCCTTGTTATATCACAGCTGTCCTTAAACCTAACAACAAAAGCTAAAGGAATACTACTTTTCACAGAAATTTGAATATGTGAAAATTGTCAAAATTCAAAATTATTTAGTTCATAGTTTGATCTATGGGATTTGGAAAAATCTCAATTCAATTTGTAGTAATATTTATTGTTTGCTTTTTCTTTTTTTCTTTTTGTTTTCGGGGCTATAGTAAAAAAAAAAAACAAAACAACACATGCATAGACATAGTCCAAGGAGCTATGACTATGGCTGGCAGACTAGAGCCTCTGAAAGTCCATATGGGCAACCACACCAGGCATCAGATCTTAATACTGCATATATAAAGGGTGCCTGCAAAAATAATGGAAGAGAAGTAGCACATTGAATTATTGGTGTCTACTGGGGACCAAACCATGATCTAAACATAAGTGGTGAACGTTTGAAATGACCGACAAACTAAAGAGCATCATTTAGAAGCAGTTGCCAAAGGAATTGAGCAAGCAAAGTCCCAAAATAAGGACAGAATTATTGTGTGCACAGATAATCAGCTTATCACCAAGGGTATGAATGAATGAATTTGTGACTGGAAAGAAAATGGCTGGAAAACAGGTCTTACCCCAAACCACCTAGAAAACAATCCAGATTGTTTGACTGCTCAGGTGACTTCAGGGTAAAGGAATTTGCCAACTTTTCCTTCAGGTAAAATCAGCAAACTCTGCTATTTGCCCTGACACTGCTTTCTATGGACTTCTTGGCTTTAGCATTTGCCCTGTTTGAATGCCTTACAGTATCCCAATACCATCTGACTTTCTGACAATCTAAAGATGCCAGTCTGGGCCATGCAATCTGACCTTCTCATGCATTCTTATGACTTTAAGGATTTACAACTTTTAAAAAAGTATTTTCATTTACCCAGCCGATGAACTCTCTAAGAATATGTTGTCTTCTCTTGACTACAGACTGTCTTTTTGTAGTTGTCCTCCATCCTCAGAACTGAGCAAAGTACTTGGAACTCAGTAGAAATAGGAATTCAATAATTTTTCGATTAATTCATAAAGTATGGATTATGCCTCCCCTGACCTTTCTGATAATTGCAATTTATGCTTTATGAAATAAACACTACCTCTTTTTTCCTTTTAATAAAAATCTTAAGACCTTGAGAATGGTAGAAAACAATCAACAACAAAGAGGGACTTTGGGAAGTGTCCCAAAAAAGGTGTCAGTGATATTCTGATCAATAATGATGTTGAATATTTAATATTTATTTTTTTCCTTTTTTTCTTTGAAAAATAAGCATTTTTTTTTGCTTTTTCAACTCTGTAAACAATTGATTGTTTATATAAGTTTCTTTTTTTTAAAAGCAATTGGGGTTAATTAACTTACTCAAGGTTACACAGCCAGTTATTTCTGGGTGTGGTGATAAGTATCTGAGCCTGGATTCGATCCCAGGTCATCCTAACTCTGGGGTGGGTGCTCTTACACACTGTGCTACCTGGCTGCCCCTATATAAGTTTCTTATAGATTCTGGATGCCAAAGTAAAAAAATTAAATTTTTTTCTGTTTAAAAAAGGAAGAAAAAAAGTTTGAGAATCACTTCCTCAATTGCATTTTTCACTAACACAACTAAACAGATTATTTAATGCATGGCAAAGAAGAAAAAGAGAGTTTAAAACTATTTACTTCTCCCAAATTACAGGTACCTTCTTGAAAGTTGAATTTGAAAATTGAACCATGAGGGGGAGGAGCCAAGATGGCAGCATAGAAACAGGAAGATTCCCTGCACTCCACCATAGCCACCTCAAATGACTATAAAAATGACTCTAAACAAACTCGAGGGCTATAGAATGCAGAAAATAACAGAGAGAAACAAACCTCCTCCTGAAGATAGCCTCAAAGAAAAGCAGGATGGGTCGATCCCAAAGTGCTGGGAGCAGAGACCATCCCCATGTGAGTCCAAAGGTTTAGCCTCAAGGAAGCCACAACCAGCCTCATCTACACAGACATCAGGAGAGTGGATCACCAGCACTTGTTGTGGTTTCCAGAATTATCAACCCATAAATGCCAAAGACAAAGTGAGTGGTCAGGGGACTTTGGGAACAGGGGGTCTGGGAATTCGGCCCCCAGGGCGAGAAGCAGCTGAGGCAAGGTGGACACCACCGCGTGGCTGCTTCAGAGTCCTGACCTGTAGATTGTAGGGGGACCAAGCAACTAGTGTGACATGTAATCTCTCTTGCTTTAACCTGCTTGGATCTGCATTTCTGTCTAGGATGAAGGAGCTGGGGTGTGTGACCAGTGTGCCAGAGCAAGTGAAGGCTTCTGAGAGGGCACCCAACTAATAGCTCAGGCAACTGAGAAAACCCCAGTGATCTGGGACAAAGTTCTCCTCTCTGGAGGGAGAGTTCTACTGTGGCAAAAAGCTCAAAAGTCAAGTAATAGAGTGGCAACATGAGCAAGCAAAGCAAGCACAGCAATCTGACTTTACAATCCTATTTTGGGGACAAAAATGATCAAAGCATGGAACAGGGGAAGGACAGCAAAATGAGAACTAATGCAACAAAAGCTTCCCAGAAAAATATGAACTGGATACAGGCCATAGAGGAGGTTAAGAAGGATTTTGAACACCAAATAAGAGAAGTAGAGGAAAAATTGGGAAGAGAAATGAGAATGATGCAAGAAAATTATAAAATGAGAGTTAACAACCTGACTGAAGAAAATAACACTTTAAAAAACAGACTAACTCAAATGGCAAAAGACGCTCAAAAAGCCAATGAGAAGAAGAATGTCTTAAAAAGGCAAATTTGCCAGATAGAAAAAGAATCTCAACAGCTCACTGAAGAAAATCATTCCTTCATAATTAGATTGGAGCAAATGGAAGCTACTGACTTTATGAGAAATCAAGACACTATTAAACGGATTAAGGCAAATTAAAAAATAGAAGGCAATGTGAAATATCATTGGAAAAAATGCTGACCTGGAAAAGAGATCCAGGAGAGGTAATCTAAAATTTATTGGACTACCTGAAAGCCATGATGAAAAAAAAGAACCAAGAATTCATCCTTCAAGAAATTCTCAAGAAAAATTGCCCTGATGTTTTAGAACCAGAGGGCAAAATAGAGGTTGAAAGAATCTACTATTCACCTCCTGAAAAAAAGATCCCAAAAAGAAAACTCCTAGGAATATTATACTCAGGTTCCAGAGTTCCCAGATCAAGAACAAAATATTACAAGCGGCCAGGAAAAAAACAATTAGAATATTGTGGAAACACAACCAGGAAAACGAAGGATCTGGCAGCTTCTACACTGACGGATTGAAGGACTTGGAATATGATATTCTGGAGGTCAATGGAGCTGGGATTAAAAACAAGAATCACCTACCTAGAAAAGCTGAGCATCATGATTTAAGGGAAAATATGGTCATTTAGTGGAATAGAGGACTTTCACTAATTCCTGATGAAATACAGAGTTGAATAGAAAATGTGACATTCAGACACAAGAAGCAAGAGAAGCATGAAATGGTAAACAGTGGAAAGAAACCATAAGGAACTCATCAAAGTTGAAGTCTTTACATTGCTACATGGAAAAACAATATTTGTAACTTATTAACTTTTCTCAGTATGGGAATAATTGAAGGGAATATAAATGTATGTGTGTGTGTTTGTGTGTATATGTATATATAGGAGAATATATGGGTATGTGAATACATATGTGAGTGTGTGTATACATGTGCACAGGTATACATAGACAGAGGGCACAGGACCAGTTGAATAGATACTTAAATACTTAAATAGATACTTAAAAATTGAAATTGAGAGGTGAAAATGGAATATAATGAGAGAAGATGGGGAGAGACAGAATGGGGTATATGATCCCATATAGAAGAGGCAAGGGAAAACTGTTACCATGGGGGGAAGAATAGGAAGGAAAAAGGGAATGGGTCAACCTAACTCTTATTGCATTTGGATTAGGGAGTGAATGACACATACACTACATAGAGTATCTCGCTGTACAGGAAAGGATGATACTAGGGATGATGGAGGGGAGGGGAGGCTGGGGGAGAGGGAAGTTGGAAGAACCCACTTTTGAAATGGGACCTGGTCAAAGTAGAGAATAGAACAAGTGGGGGGCAGGATAGGATGAAGGATAATATAGACAATCTTTTACAATATATCCACTGTGGAAATATTTTGTGTATTTATACATGTTCAACCTATATTGATTTGCTTATCTTCCCAGTAAGGGTGGGTGATGAGGGAGGAAGGGAAAGAATCTGGAGCCCAAAGTTTTAAAATCAAATGTTTAAATTATATAATTTTTTATCATGAAAATTGGAATATTAATTACAGACACTGGGATATAGAGATCCATCTTGCCTTTCTGGAAAGTTGGAGGTGATGGGGGAGGATATAGGAGAGAGAAGATTGGGGGAAAGAGTATTCAGTGGGATTCCTCTTTTGGGGTGTTGGGGGGAAGATGGGGAGAAAATTTGTAACGCAAAATCTTGTGGAAATGAATGATGTAAACTAAAAATAAACATAAAAATTAATTAAAAAAAGAAAAATGAACCATGTTAAAGTGTACACTCTCTCCTTATGTTTAAAATTTGGAGACATTTAAGAATCAATTAACAATTTTATGGAAGAAAAAATAGAAGCCATAGTGTCATTGTTGATCTTCAATCTTTCCAGTCATATCAGATTCTTTGTAACTCCATTTGGGGTTTTACTGACAAAGATACTGGAGTGATTTGCCATTTCCTTCTCCAGCTCATTTTATAGATGAAGAAACTGAGGTAAACAGAGAATAGTGACTTGTTTAAGTATATACAGCTAGTAAGTTCCTGAGACCAGATTTGAATTCATGAAGATGACTCTTCCTGTCTCCAGGCCTGGCATTCTATCCACTTCAATACCTAACTGCCCCTATAGTATCATAGGACTATCCAAATTTAATATGGACAGAGAGCAGACATAAAGTAAGAGTTTAGAAAACAGATTTTAGAATGGTGATATATTACTGATGAATGAATTAAATTATTCTTATATTTGTTGCAATTCTTTCTACCCCCCAAGCAGAGTAGTTAACAATCTCTTTACTTCTCTTAATGATAGGTTCATACATCAGAAGATAGAACAACAAAGGCAACTCCTTATATAATTTTGAATTGCTCTAAATGAGACGTCATTATTTCTAGAGTAGAAAAAAATATGATCCTAGAGTAGAAGGACCACTCCAACCTAAAATTTGTGATGGAGAAGCAAAAGCAAGGGAAGTGTTTTCTGTCATTTATACTAGATTTTTAGGAAAGCAGATTCCAAAGGGTTCAGATACCATAGACTAGAAAACTACAGCCAAAGTTAGATTAGAAGGGATAGTGTATATTTTGAATACATTTCTGAAGACATAAAAGAAAAAAACTCCAGTAAGGAACAAATTGTTGTTTTCTAAAGTTGTCAATAGAGATAAACAACTCATAAGCAAAATTAAAATTTTAAAAATATTAACAAAATATGAAATCAAGGGCAGGTTTTGGTAGATAAATATGAAAACATGGCATTGAACTTAAAAATAATTTCACTTATCTTAAACATCCATGAATTCTTGCTGGTGAGAGAACAAATAAAACAAATAAATAGTAAAATTTTACCTTTATCTTGGAAAGGAAGAAGATAAAAGAAGAGATACAACTGCTTCTTAAGCTGCCTGAGATGACAATTATATTACAATGTTAATCAAGGAAACTCTTCTGATGAATTGAACAAGGGTACCACACTTCCCATGCAGTTGTTTATGTACTCTTGCCTTCTGAGCATGGTAATTATCTCTGACTCAGAAAAAAATAGTGAGGTGAGAGAAGAGTTTCATCTCTGATTAACCTTATTCCAAATAGAAAGAATTTGTTCTTGTTTTACTTGTTATTTCTCTAATAAGGGAGAAATTTGGATTGGAAAGAACAACAAAAAATATTAATGCATCATTGAAAGTCAAAATAATTAAGGATTTAGTAGGAAAACACTTATCAGCATTTGATTAATTCAAAACAGAAAGTCTAGATAAACTATTCTCCAGGGGACAGAAGGCAGTATAAGGTGGATTTCTGGAACTACTGCCCATGGTCTTTAAAACATTTTAAAGACATATAGAGTTGCCAAAGAAATGGAAATGGGCAACAGTTCTAAATTTCAAAAAAAGGAAAAATCATGCAATCAATAAACAAAACATAACAGAACTTGACTTCAATTCCTGCAAAATTCTAGTAATATGTCATTAATGGGATAATGGCTAGTGTATAATTAGAAAAGGAAGCAGTAACCATGGCTTCATTAAAAACAGGTCACAACAAACTAGTCTCATTTCATTTTTAAATTGAAAGACAAGGGTAGTAGATCAGGGAAATTTTTAAGCTATAGTTTACATAGGTTTTATTTTTAATAGTTCAAATTAATAGCTTTGATTAATATTTAATGGTCAAAATTTATCACTTCTCTATAATTTATTAATATATTTCACAATGGCATAACAGCATCTGCAATCAAGGACCAAACATTGCCTCAAAAGTTAAGCAAAATAATGGATTTACTCACTATTCATTATCTATGAGGTTTTGTTTACATATTGTGACGATTTTGTGTAATCAGTATTTAGTGAGAAAGTACCAAGTGTGGATTCTAAAACTCTGCTTCAGAGTGGCCAGGGAAGCAGCTTCTGATATTGTATTACTGAACCAGCAATATTTGGATGATTGAGAAACAAGAGAGATATAATTCTAGTGTAAAATCCCTCGCAGAGAGTGGAGAAAAGAAGACCCAGGCCTGTCATGCATATCCTGTGCCATACCTACACTCTCCTTGCCAGCAGTTCTCATCCTTTCTTCTGAGGTGGTCCAGATTTAAGATTGTATCTGTTCATATCTCCCAAGAATTATATCTATGCATCTGGACTGTTCATGTGAACATGCCTACCTTAAATGAGTACACACAGATTACACTCACATAGCAGTTATCTATACAAATGAAATCTGAAATCTAGTGTTTTTTCAAACCCCTATTCTTTCCATGAAGTAACATTCTGTTGCATTCATATAACATCATTTTTTCAGCTGTTCCTAAAACATTAATACATTTTGTTTCTAAATTTTATATAAAGAACCATTATATATACCTTTTCTTATGTTAGATATGCAATATTTTCATAAGAATGCGATCTCTGTAGCAAATGGAGTGAGCAATTTCACAAATTTTATTTCATGATTCTAAATTGCTTTCCTGAAGAGTGGATCCAATTAACAATTCAATAGAAGTGAATTATGATTGCTACTTTCCTTCAGACTCACAATAGTGAGTTTTCAAGTCATCTAATTTCTTTGCTAATATGATAGATATGAAATGAAATTGCAAAGTGTTTTTGATTTGCAATTTTCTTTTTATTGATTTGGGGAAAATATTAATATATTATATTTCTCCTTTTGAAAATTGTTCTTTTCTAAACTACATGCAAATTGGTGAACAGTTTTTGAACTTATAGGTCTCTGCTTATTTCTGATAGTTTTGGATATGATATTTATAGAATTCTTAATGCAAGATTTCTCCCTAGTCTACACTTCTGTGATAAAATCTGCACTGATTTTGTTTGTACGGTTTTACAAATTATATATAATAAATGTTATTTGTTTTGTATTTTATGATCTTTTCTATCTTATGTCCATCAACAATTTCTACCACTACCTCTCCAGTTTATCAAAAGTTTTTTTTTAAAAGATAATGTTCAGTTTTCCTTTAAATTTCATATGGTAATATGTTTAGATTATTTATTGATTTGGCATTTATTGTGGTTTATGACATAAGGTCATCAAAAAATGATTATTTCCCCAGTAGTCTGCATACTAGGGAAGACTGTACAATAAAATACATGTGTTTGTTTGTTTTGGTGTTGTTTATCTACAGCAGTTTATAAACTGACTTTAAAATATTTTTAATCACCTAATGTTTGTAAAGCAATTTTGAATCTTTAATTAAGAGCCACTGATATTTTATTTTCATTATATCCTCTGATGATTTGTCATCTATTTATGGTTCTAAATAAACATTGTTGCAATTTTAACTTTTTAATTAAAAAAAATTCCATTGGAGATTTGAGCTGTACAACAGTATCACAATATTATGAGTAATATTGTAATTTTTATTTTATTAGTAAAACCTAGTCATGCGTTGTGTATATTTTTATAATTATATTAGCTTTATTTTATCTTCATTAAAATATTTTTAGTTATACTTTTACAATTCCTCTATGTGTCTTGGTAGACAAACTGCTGTAACTGGTAATAATTTTACTTATTAGATTTATTTACTTGGTTTTGTTTATAATGTACATGAAATTTATTATTTTGGGTATTTATTTTTTATCCAAACCCTTTCTCGAAATATTTATTAGTTCAATGTTGATCCATTGATGATTATCTTGGCTTCTCTTAGAACACAACATATCAATAGTAAATAGAAATAATTTTACATCTTCTTATTTTTTTCCCAATTTGTTTTTCTTGTCTTAATGCCAGTTTTTCTAAGACTGTGTCAAATTATAGTGGAGAAGGCGGAAAGTTTTATTTCATTTTTAATATTATCAGGAAAACTTACATTTTTTCTTTCATAATATAACATGATCCAAAGTTCTAGTATGGTACTAAGCTTAAATTGTTTATTTAAATATTTTAAAATTTCACTAAGACTTTTGGACACTATATATATATATATATGTATGTATATATATATATATAATGGGAGCTGCTGATTTTAAATAGATGCTTTAGTCATACTAAATAAGGTCTTTTAATTCTGTGCCTTTCAGTGTTTTGACATAAATGAGCCCCATATTTAATTTAAAATGTTTTACTGCATTTACTGTTACAATTATGAGATATATTATTTGGACTATTAATATAACCAATTTGGTAATAGCTTTCCTAATTATGAATCATTCTTAAATTTAACTTAGTTATATTGAATCATTTAAATTAACAATAATCTAGAAAGTTTCCAAAAGAAGTCAACCAGAAGGCTGAAGAGTATGCCATATGAGAATAAATAGAAAGAACTGAAAAATGAAGAAAATATAAGCTTTATTAGAGACATGAGATTTATATCTTCAAGTACTTGAAATGCTGTCAGAATAATAATTCATAGTGTTCTGTAAGACCCTTGAGATTACAACTAGGACTAATATATTGAGTTTACAAGAAGAAATAATCATTTGGGCTTGATTTAGGGCAAGGTTTCTTGTGATAACTAGACAAAAATAAAATAGGCTCCTTCAGTATGATGCAGTCAACCATCCTCTTTAAGTAAAGGCTGGAAGACCATTTCTCAGGTATGATGTAGAGGGAGTGCTAGTTAAGGTTTTGGTAGAACAGAATTATCTCTGTCGTCTCTTCTAACCTTTGGGTTTTGTGATAAAGCAAGGGACATCAACTGTGAAAGATTCCTACCCATTCATAACTGTATCCTTGACAGATGTCATATATTTTTAATTTCTGATGTTGGCTTTTTGTTGAGGACCACAGGCCAGTGGGACTCTGACCCTGATGGCTGAGCAAGCCCTCTCAGGTTTTTAGCCTGCTGAAAGGCCTGGATAGGGGCATCGCCAAGGAAAGAGTTCAAACACACAAGTGTGAGGATTAGGTCCTCAAGATAAGCATGGTATTTACACCCATGGCCTGGGAACAAAGAAATGCACAATGTCCACAGGAGAAAACTATTAGGGAGGAGGATTGTGGCTTCATAAAGCTTGTGCCTGGAACAATAAGCATTGGCTCTTTACTTTTACCATTCTGAGAGTCCCCTCTCTTTTCATACACCCACTACCAACCTCTGGGTCAGTGATTCTTTCTCAGCCTTGCTTGGGAATGGCAGAGCTCCTATACTTTCTCAGCTCTGCTGCAGGACAGCAGGGATCCCCATAAGTGGCTCCCCACAGCTTTTGAAAAACTTACCAAAGTCAAGCTGGTTTCACTCAGGTTGTGCTCCAATTTCAGTAGGATTTAAAAGCTTTTCAATGATACCAGAATCCAAAATACTTACTACTTTTCCAGTTTCAAAGAACTGTGAATCATGTTAATTAATAGCTGAAGGAGGTATAAGTATAGAATGTTATTTATCATTGAAATATTGTAGAAAAATCTCATTTCAAGTTCAAAAACTAGAAATTGAAATCTGGTTATATGGTTATATTTTCAGCAAATTCCATCTATTTTAAAAAGGTTATTTGTATTTATTTCTCTTCTCTCCCCTAGCCCATTTCAAGGAAATTATAGGTTCATTGATTCAAAGATTGTTAGATGTTAGTGTAGTTTTCACTCTCTTTACCTCTGAATCTTAACTCTTCCCCCTGTCAATCTATCCTTTCCCCTTCCTCCAAATTTCGCTTAACATTTATCTTCTTCAGGTGTTCTTATATAACTTACTCAATATGCCAACTTATCACACAGCTAACCCTGTAGCATACACAGAACTGTTCGGTTTTAATTTTTACTTTGTCAGTGTCATCTTTATCAGTATCAAACTTTTTTTTCTATTTACTTTTTTTCTGCTCTTGTTATTATATTGTGAGTTCCTTACTTTGGAAACAATGGTTGTTTTCCTTTGTATTTTTCTCTGTGTACAGAGGGACTGATTTCCTGGGAATAACATCAGTGGAGTTTTACCTCTGTCTACAGACTGTGAGAAAATAAATCTATTGCTAAATCTGAAATGAAAAACAATGAAGCCTCAAGCCTTGAATTACTATGCAAATTATATCAATATTCAGATATGTTGCTATAATTTCTACACAATAATATTCAACATTATGGCATCAAAATCTCATCTGGTTCTATCTGCCTAATAATTAACCAAAGTACTCCATTTGACTCTCATAACAGATAGATCACATCAGACACTAGGAAAACTTGAAGCATCTATCAATGACAAAACTAGTCTGGATTACACACATGGTGATTATATAATTTTCACAATTGTAATTGTTTATGGTTATAATTGTAATTTTCAGAAAACTTAAAGTAAAATACACTTTTCTTTTTCAGCACTCATGAAATGTGTCTCAGATACAACTTCTTTAGTCTATACTGTAGAACTTTGCTTTCTGTCTCATTTAACATCATGTAAAACCAATTTGATGGTAGGTTTGAAAGTCCAGTTTTTCTCACTGTTCCAGAGAATGAGTTCCCTGACTTGGCAGGTTTTTATACCCTTGTCTGCAAACTCATCTAAAATTGAGTGTTCTGCTGATTTGAAGACCATGAAAAATTTTGAGAGGTGAAAAGGTCATTGGAGGGAGGAGTAGAGTATAGGAAACTGCTGAAATGAGAAAGCAGAATATTAGTATAACAAGAGATTGAAAGAAAAAAAAGGAGTAGGCAGCAGGTCTTCATGTATGTGAACTATTGTCCTAGATAATGGGCAACAGAGACAGAATGGAGGGATTCCTAGGGCCATTATCAATAGCTACAGATGGTATTCTGCATGGCCCACTATCAGAGAACTGATTATTAAATTTATATCATTGATGGAATTTGTTATCATCAATGCTATTCTTGCGGTATGAGGCTAAAACTAAAGCACATTTAAAAAAATAAATCATAAAAATATGACTAAAACTAATTTTTAAACTGTGCTTTTTATATAATTTCTTGATAAAACTGAATTTCAATGTCTCTAAATGAAAATTTGAAGCTGTTGGATAACTATATTTCTCACTCTCTATATATATAAATGCCCACTCTAATATATATGTACACATATGAAGTTTTTGAATATTTGTGTCTTTTAAAGATTACATAAGCATATTCATAAGTAAAGTAAAAAAAATATCTGCTTCAAACCCTACCCTCTTCATTCAGGGATTTACTAATGGAAGTAATAATAATCATATGGTTTTCAAAATGCTTCTAAGATAAAAATACTTTAAAAATTATAGGAAATTAGAGAATACAGATGATGATTTACTGACATTTCTTTGTAACATGAAGGGTGTTTTTGATAAGAGTGAGAAAGGTTAAGTCACACATTAGATTTTCTTTTAATTTTTAAATTTCATGACAGGAATAGTGCTGTTTTAACTGAATTCTTTTTGTTATCAAATAGCAGTTTTGTGATCTCCATAGCTTTAATTAACAACTCTAGAAAGAATACTAATTGTTATTATGTGGTGGTCTGAATATTAAACAATTCTGAAGTTTAAGAATACAAAGATATTCCTGATAGTATTGGTGATGCCAATAATACGTGTAACTCTCTATATACCTCAATAGTTGTTGTCCTTCATTCTCTAAGAGGACCAAAAAGATATCACTATTTTAGAGTCAAGTCACAGTGTGTCCAATTGGACAGATTAGACCAATACAATCTAAGAATGCTTTACCACACATCAGACACAAGTAGTGCATGTGAAAATTTGGAGTGGATTCTCTAAATCTGCACATCTCACATTTCTTTTGAATCACTTCAATTCTGCTTTGCTCATAGAGAGCACAGCACCTTCTCTGATGAGGGCAATCCTGTGCCAGTGTCTCCCATGTTACACAAGACATAAGAACTTAAGAATATTTTAAAGTATTTCTGGAAACCTGGATCAAAGGTATGTATAATTATCACAATGAAAAAGCTATCCATTATAGAATTTATATTGAATTATCAAAGAATATTTTCAAAATATATTTCTAGGAATATTTTTCTCCAACCAGTTTTACACACACATATGAATTCAATACTTTAATATTTGTTAATTAAAATAAATTTTTATAATTAATTACTAGATAGTTGTTTCCAAGGGTATTACCTGATAATAGTTTCATTGGAGGGTTCTAGTCCTTTCTCGGCCAGTTACTTAATGATGTGTACTTCAAAAAATCATCTAATATTTCTACATTCAGTTTTCTTTATAAATAAAAAATGTTAGATGATCTCTAAGGCCATATTTAACCTCTAAAATTCTATGTCTCTAATTCTGAAGATAAGACAGATATCATTTCCCAATGAATGATGGCAAAACCATGAAGAATGTTAGAAAGTATTCTTTTTTCTTGTTCCTATTGTGATATATTTTTTTTTTCGTTTCTAAAAAAAATCTGAAGAAGACAAACATCACCACTGGTGAAAAAAATGTATGATTCAAAATATATAATGTTTCTAGATCCTGTTATCACAATCTAACTTTTTTAAATTGCAGAAAGAAGGGCTACAGAAAGATAAGATTCATTTCTTGAACTGTCCACAACCATAATGGAAGTATAATCACATAACTAAATCAATAACAGGTCACAAGTTGAAAAGGAAATTGATATATTGAACACTGCACTATATAATTTTTTTCATTAATTTTGTTAACGTTAACAAGTTTGGGAGTTAATATTTTGGATCAATGAAAGCTCAGAATAAAAAAAAAAAGTGAGGGAATGCACATTCTTCATTTCCTTAGAGTGGTGGGGCACATTTCATTCATAATGTTGCAAAATCTTTGAATTATGTAGTTTGTAAATAAGTGTTGTTGTTTTCCTTTTGAATAACTAAATTTTACTTAACTGTTTTAAGAGAAACAAGGAAATTAGATTATGGTTAGATATGGTTTAGATAACTAGGAGACAGATTTAGCCTTAAATGCATTAATAAACTATTTAATATTTGTGTCAAAAATATGCCAATTTAGTAATATCATAGTAAGAAAAATGAGTTATTGAGCTTTTTCAGGTGACATTACGGGGCTACTTGTCCCATCCTGGTAAAATGATATGATAACTATAAACCTTATATTGTTTGATTTTATATTCATATAGTATTACAATATAAAATAATTTAGCCTAAGTGTCCCAACTGCCTATAAAGCTTACATTGTTGTTCCTTCCATTTTGAATAGTACCAATGGCACCATGGGTCCTCTTAAATTTTGTGTTAGATTTAAGTGAGGCAGAATTACACAAAGTCATCAGCCTCATTCTATCTTCCAGAGTCATCAAAGTCCAGTGGCAAGGCAAAAGTCAGGACAACAGCAATGGCTTCAGATGCTGTGAAGACCTTGGCATCTTCGATGTCTGACAAACCTTTAATTACTGCATGGTACTTGTATCAGCTGTTTTCATGACTCTTGGAAAAAATTGTTCCCATCCACGCATTCCATTGGGGGCAGGCTTCACATGCTTGAGTTATACAGTCCTTTAATGCATCAATGGTTTGGCAGACCATCAGTTATCCTCAACCTAGTTTAACCTATGTCCTGAGATTGTTTTATAGGGTTGTGGCTGCTGCCCATACTATAACTTGGAGCAACAGGTGAGAGTTGGATGGAAATTGGACAGCAGCACTGAAAAGGGCTTGACAGGCCTTCACACCAATGGTGCTAGTCTTCCAGATAGGTGGCTCAGTGGATAGACACCTGAGTATTTATTTACGAAGACCTGGGTTTATTTCTGACCTCAGACATTTAACTGACTGTGTGATCAGGGGCAGAGCATTTAATTGCTGTGTTTCTTAATCCACTGAATAAGGAAATGATGAACCACTCCACTATCTTTGCCAAGAAAAACCCAAGGATAGTATGTTCCATGGCATTAGAAAGAATCAGAGAGGACCAAAACAAAAAAAAAAAAAACAGATAAAAGGGTGGCTATGTGGCCCAGTGAATAGAGCACCAGCCCTGGAGTTGGGATGACCTGAGTTCAAATACAGCCTCAGACACTTAACAAAAAAACTATCTGAGTGACCTTGGGAAAGACACTTAACTCCATCTACCCTCAAAAAAGCAAAAAAAAAAAAAAAGAAGCAGGACTGAACAGAATCCCTCGTGTTTTACAGTACTTGGAATATAGTAGGTGTTTAATAAATGTTTATTGGATTGGCTATAACCCCAAAACCTTCCTTTACTTAAGCATCAACTTCCACTCACTGTCATGTTATTCCTCCTAAGGAAGAAGTCTGATCTAGATGGTTTGGTAGAAAGGGTATGGAAGTTTGAGTCTTAAGTTTCATAAAATCAGGGAGTGGAGCAAAGATTGCGGGGTAGAAACAGGACTTCTGCGCAGATCCTGCTTCCACCTCCTACAATTCATGTAAAAAATGACTCTAAAGAAACTTTGAAGTTACAAAACCCACAAAATGACAGAAGGAAGATAACTTTCTGCTGAAGACAGTTCAGCAGACTTGCAGGAAGGAGCCAGCACAGCACTCTGGGAGCCCAGCTCCACATGAGCTGGAGGTTTTATCCTCATAGCAGCCACAACCAGCCACCTGCACCAGCAGCTGTGGCAGTTTCCAGAATTATCAACCCATAGATGCTAAGGACAAAGGAAGAGATCAGTTCAGTGTGGACTTTGGGGAACCGAGAGGCTGTGAGTGCGGTCTGGCCTTTGCTCCCTGGAGGGAGAAGTGGCTGGAGTGCAGCCACCAGAGTATGACTGCTTCAGAACTCCTGGCCTGCAGATCTTAGGGGGAACAAGCAACCAGTCTGAGGGGAAATCTCTCTTGCTTTAATCTGGTTGGATCTAGATTACTGTCTAGGGTGGAGGTCATGGAGTTCATGACCACTTTGTGAGAGCTTGTGGAGGTGTCAGAGAGGGTACCAAACTAATAGTTCAGGCAGCTGAGAAAACCCGAACATTTGGGACAAAGCTCCTCTCTCTGGTAGAAGAGTTCTACTATGGCAAAAAGCTCAAAAGTCAAGTAATTGAGTGGCTACATGAGCAAGCAAAGGAAGCAAAGCAAGCACAGCAATGTGACTTTACACTCCTATTTTGTGGAGAAAAAGTATCAAAGCATGGAAGAGGAGGAAGACAGCAAAGTCAGGACTCCTGCAACAAAAGTTTCCAAGAGTAATATTGACTTGTTATAGGCCATAGAAGAGCTTAAGAAGGATTTTGAAAATCCAATAAGAGAAGTGGAAGAAAAATTGGGAAGAGAAATGAGAATGATGTAAGAAAATTATAAAATGAGGGTTAACAACCTGGCTCAAGAAAATTACACCTTAAAAAATAGACTAACTCAAATAGCAAAAGAGGCTGAAAAAACCAATGAGGAGAATGCCTTAAAAATCTTAATTTGCCAGATAGAAAAAGAATCTCAAAAGCTCACTGAAGAGAATCATTCCTTCATAATTAGATTGGAAGAAATGGAAGCTAGTGACTTTGAGAAATCAAGACACCATTAAACAGATTCGAACAAATTAAAAAATAGAAGGCAATGTGAAATATCTTATTGGAAAAACCACTGACCTGGAAAATATATCCAGGAGATATCACTTAAAAATTATTGGACTACCTGAAAGCCATGATCAAAAAAAGAACCAAGATATCATCCCCCAAGAAATTCTCAAGCAAAATTGTCCTGATGTTTTAGAACCACAGGGAAAAATAGAGGTTGAAAGAATCCACTTATCACCTCCTGAAAAAGATCCCAAAAAGATAAACCCTAGGAATATTATAGCCAGGTTCCAGAATTTCCAGATTAAGGAGAAAATATTGCAAGCAGACAGGAAGAAACAATTTGAATATTGTGGGAAAACAATTAGGATAACACAGGATCAGGAAGCTTCTACACTGAGGGATTGAAGGGCTTGGAATATGATATTCTGGAGGTCGAAGAGCTGGGATTAAAACCAAGAATCAATGTCCCAGCAACAATCTGTATCATGTTTCAGGGGAAAATATGGTCATTCAGTGAAATAGAGGACTTTCAAACACTCATGATGCAAAAACAAAGTTGAATAGAAAATGTGACATTCATATACAAGAAGCAAGAGAAGCATGAGAAGGTAAACAGGAAAAATATATCATAAGGAACTTATCAAATTTGAACATTCTTACATGGAAAAATAATTATAACTTAAGAAAGTTTTCTCAGTATGAGAATAGTTAAAGGGAATAGAAATGTATATGTATATGTATACATGTTCATATACATATATGTCTATATAGGAGGGTATATGTGTGTATGAATACATATGTGGGTGTGTATATATATGTACAGTTGTGCATAGATAGAGGGCACATGATCAATTGAATAGGAAGGAATGATACTTAAAAGGTGAATTTAAGAGGTGAGAGAGAGGAATATAATGGGAGGTGATGGGGAGAGACAGAATGGGGTAAATTATCTCATATAGAAGAGGCAAGGGAAAATTGTTACAAAGGAGGGGAAGAACAGGAACGCAAAAGGGAATGAGTCAACCTTACTGTCATAGAGTTTGGCTGAGGGAGGTAATGACATACACACTAAATAGGTTATTTCACCCTACGGGAGAGTGGGGAAGAAGGGGATGAGAGAGGGGATAAAGCAAGGTAGGGCAGCCTGGGGAGAAGGGAAGTTGGAAGCACCCACTTTTGAAAAGGGACAGGATCAAAGTAGAGAACAGAACTAGTGGGGGTGGGACAGGATTGGGGGAAACATAGTCAGTCTTTCACAATATATCCACTATGGAAATATTTTGCACAGCTATACATGTACAACCTATGTGGAATTGCTTTTTGTCCCAGTAAGGGTGGGTGATGAGTGAGGAAGGGAAAGAATCTGAAATTCAAAGTTTTAAAATCAAGTGTTTACATGTATATATTATTATTATTATTATTATTATTATTATTATTGTTGTTGTTGTTGTTTTACATACAATTGGGAAATAAGATATACAGGCACTGGGGCACAGAAATCCACTCTGCCCTACTGGAAAATTGGAGGGGGAATGGGGGAAGATATAGGAGACAGCAGTTTGGGGGAGGGGATATTCAGTGAGATCACTGTTTTGGCGTGGTGTGTAGGGAAAAAATGTGAAAAACATTTGTAACTCAAAATCTTATGGAAATGAATGATTTAAACTATAAATGGACATAAAAATTTATTTTAAAAAAAGATTCATAAAATCATAGATCTATAGCTGGAAAGGATCTCAGAGAGCTTCTGTGAGCTTGTGAAGCATAAAAACAAATACAAAAATGTTGTGTATTTTAACAATTCTGACATGTTAGTGCTGTGTCACAAGCTAAGACTCACATTTGACTGGATAAAACTGCTGATCAACTGCAGTGATCTCTGAATTATGAGCCTTTTCATGCCACAGATAGTTAACTCAGACCCTCTTCTAGTTTCTGGTCTTGATAAAGAAAGTCCCCCAACTCATTCAAGTTTCATGCAAGACCAATATTGATATGACCCTGAGTGCTATTCCTTCACGTCAGGTTCTGATTAGGAATATCTTTTGTCATATTGCCACAAGTTGCCTATTCTCATATGTCATAATAAAGGGATGTAATTTCACTGCTTTTACCCAACTTTGAGCATGTTTGCTTATTGACACATCTCCCTAACTCCTTGAACTGAGTGAGTTTCTTGAATCTGTAGGAAAGAACCTCTCTCTGTTTATATTGCCAATAGTATGTGTTTGCATGCTATGTTTTTTGGCTCCTTGCAGTGCCAAATAATAATAAAGCTCTCATTTGTATCAGCTTCCTGAGTAGCAATTTCTTGTAAATTATTGATCCTGGGTCTTTACTTTAGCCTGAACCATGAGGTTAAATAAAATAGATTATCATAGTCTGAACATGTAGCCTTTTAGAATAGTGTCTGGGAAAATAATCATTTTGGAAAGCCAGATTAACAACAGACAATTCTATGAGAAGTCCAATTTGTTCTTCAGATAATCTGTGAACTCATCTCTATCTCTCTGTCTATCTTTTTGGAGGGGGAAGGCAGGGGCAATTAGGATTAAGTGACTTGCCCAAGAACAGATGGCTAGTGTTAAGTGTTTGAGGCCAGATATGTACTCAGGTCCTCCTGACTCTGGGATATCCTGACTCATTGTGCCACCTAGCTCCCCCTATATTTTCCATCAGTTCAGATCATTATTTTTTTCCATGGTAGCAGATAGTATTTATAAAATGAGATAATATCTCTAAAGTGCCTTGAAAACCTTAAGGAACCATGTCAAAGATAGCTGTTACTATTATTTATGAATTACTTTGCCTGAAATAAAAGAATTCCTGATGGTCAACATCATGGTTATGCGTCTCTCCATATTTGATTACGTTTAGTGTGAGATAAAACTAGATTTACAAGTTTTTGCTAGACACACACTCAGTTCCACAACCCCCAACTTAGGAAGACTTCACTGAATGTGCACAACCTTTCAGAATCTTGGCTAGTCCCACACCATCATGAAAAAAAATGGAGTAAAACTTTAGCATAAAAATTTAATAATTTATGATATTAGACATAACTAACAAATCAATTAGAAAACTAAATTACCTGGTTATTGTGTTCATTATCTAGTCGCTATATTACTAACAGGAAAATCTACCTTGGAACCTGAATGAACAAATTGAACAAAATATCAAGAAGGTTCTTTGGTAAATATGAAATCAGGGAAAATACTAGATATACTTAAGTAATAATTTAATATATTCCAGCAGACTGGCATGTTGTCCTTCTCCACTGGTGGTACATTCCTGTCAAACGCTTACACTGTCTCTTATTTGGCACTGATTTTATAAAGCTAACTTTCATTGTGAACATTTTTTAAAACTGAGAATATAAGGGAAAGGGATTTGATGAATGTTTAATAAGTTAACAAGTATAACACTATGATCACTTTATGAGATACACACACTCCCTCTGATTGAGTCAAGATGGGAAAAACATGATCGACTGAATAAACAAATTAGCCACACATCTGGGTCCTTAAAATAAAAAGTCCTAGATAAATTTCAGCAGTTCAAGAATGAGAGAGATTGATTGTAAGCTGAGAGCTGCCTGGAAGGAGACACTGTGGGAGTGAGGGGGAGGAGAGAATTTTATTCTCATCTTCTCTCCCATTGTCCATGTGACTTTGAAGGGGAGCTCTTGAACCAGTAGGAAACCTCACATTCAGGGAAGAGCAAAGATTTACACTCCTGACACATGTGAATTTAGAGGCATAGGAAGAGAGAAACAATTCTGAAGGACAGGACCTCAGCAGGGAGGAAAGAGAGTAAAACTGTGAAAAGAAGTATGCCTAAGTTATTTAGATGAGTCAATTAAAAAAAATACTATATCCAAGGGGTGCCACATGAGTTATATAAAATGAGTGAACTAACTTTCAGACCCTGCAGAAATAAGAATTTTTAATTTACTTTGCCACACGTGTATTGTGTATCAGTACCATTATAGTTGAAATTTGAGCCCACCTCTTCTCACAAATAGCATTTATTTATGTAATAGAGTTCTTCATATTTTTCATAAAACTGACACACTTCTTTTTGCTTTTGTCATGCTATTTCTTTACTTTCAAATGTAGTTATATTAAAATCTTCATGTTAACTGACTTTTTTTAGTTTATCATAAATCATTAGAGAGGTTTTAATGAAATCGTTGATGAAATAAATTAAATCCATTATTAATTACCTAAAAACATAGTTTAGACTGCACTGTCCAGGAAGCTTTCCTTATAACAAGTGATCATGTCCCCCTGAATTGTATCCATGTGGATTAACAAGACATGGATTGTATCCCTTGCTTTCTTGATGACAGGTTTTGTGACTTTAGCCAAGTTATTTAACTTCTCTAGGCCTCCTTATCATCATCTGTAGAATTAGTGGCTTGAACGAAATCATTTGTATTGTTCTTTTCTGTTCTAACATTCCAGGATTCTCTTCTTTTCACTAGATTTGAAACTAGGTGGCATGACATGCTTTTCAGTACCTTCTATACAAAACTTTATTGGTCAATATTTTGTTAATTATGCATTTCAGTTAATACTACTGAAAAACAAGCCTGAGAAGTTATTTAAATATTATTTAAAAGGTGGTTAGGAAAAGGGGAATTGGGTTATTCTAAGCTTAAAACCCTACTTTGGAGAAAATGCTTCTGCTAGAGAGAAAGAGTCAAATGGAGGAAATTGTTATAAATGTGTATATTTTTTAAATATTTGTATGCACACATATATGCAATGCTTTAAATACATATATGTATGTGTATAAATATATGTACATATGTATGTGTCTATCTTTTTTCAAGTTTTTTTTTTCATTTTTTATTTGGTACTTAAATAACTACTTTGTAGGTATTTCTCTCTCTCTCTCTCTCTCTCTCTCTCTCTCTCTCTCTCTCTTTAAAGCAATTGGGATTAAATAACTTGCTCAAGGTTACACGGCCAGGTGTTTCTGGGTGGGTGCTAAGTGTCTGAGCCCGGATTCAATTCCCCAGGTCATCCCGACACTGGGGCCAGTGCTCTTACTCACTGTGCTGCCTGGCTTCCCCTTTGTAGATATTTCTTTTACTAATAACTCCAAGTTCCTATGCATGGCTAAACACCTAATTCTCAGAACCTGTGCTGAAGGAGAAAACACACCCTCACAGTACAGAAAAAGCAGGGGATATATTGGCATTTTTATGAGCTGATCATTGTGAATATTCCCCAACTATAATATGACATTGTGACTGGATGTTGGAGGCAAGTGTAGCAGCAGATGGCATGTTGTGCTCTTCAGAGCCTCTATAAAACTTTGCCCATTATTATTTTGCTTTGGTTTTCTTATCCTAAAGTTTAATGTTCATTACTTTCTTTTTTATTTTTTAATTAATTCACACTAATTATTTTAAAATGCAAGAATTGCTTATCTCTACTACAAAACTGAACATAATTAACTTATATGAAATAATAGGCCAGGCCAGGTTTTGCTCTAATATATTGAGAAAACATAAATATGTATATCACTTTTGAACTGACCTACAAAAAATATCTTAGAGTTATACAGATTTTCTCAGAGTTGAGTCTAGATTCCAAGCATCATGATGTCTAGTCCAATGCTGTTTGAATCACCTTTACTGCTTCTTTTTGGCTTGATTTTTTTTCTTCAAAAATAGCTTGGGTATTAGATCCAAATTCTTGGAATTCAGGTAAGAAAATCTTTTCACCCCCTTTTGTATTACTTGCAGCATTGCAGGGACCGTCCGATTCCAATTCTTTTGCTCTTTGACCTAGCGCTAGAGGTGGGAACAGAAGTTAATTTGCCAGGGAGGCAAACTTGTTAGTCACTTTGTCTTTAATCCCAAATCTTTCTTTGAAGCATGTAATCTAAATAGAATAGTTGGTTCTCAGTTAGGTTTAATTTCAGGGTTTGGGTGTGTAGTTATGCTGCTGCAAACAGATTGAATTATGTAAAATGTTAAAGCCCAGCTAAAACAAGTAACTTGGCCTCATGATGATAGTAAAGGCAATAAATTCTATTTAAGTGGTTTTCTGAAGAAGGTGAGGTGTAGGGAATTGTATTTTTACTGCTCTGAATTCTTTGGGGAAGTAGAAAGAGGAGAAATGAAATGAAAGGAAGATGCAATGCCCTGTCAAACCAAGGTGACTTCGACTTCGTTATTCCATAGTTGATGCTAAGATAGACATGTGGCCAACAGGATTGTTAGAGTTGATATGACATCATGAGAGTCTGTGAAAATTGAAATTTAAAGAGCACCAGATTTTGCAGAGCTAATCCTGGCAGATAGGGCAGAGGTTAAAAAAAGATTTCATTTACAAATACTTTGTATTTTATGGTCTTATTTTATTTGTTCTTCATTGCAGTGGGGGAAACACCTCATTTTTTAAAAGAGGGTAACTAACATTCATATGCTATATAAACATTCACCAAGATAAAAAGGATCAGGTAAATAGTAGAATGCACATACTTAGATAACATGATATTCAATACTTGATAACATATAATTTTGAAGATGCACTATAAAAATGAAAATAACGGGAGAACTAAATTTTGTTCTTTATTCTAGAAGCAATAAATATCTTTGTTCCATGTCATGGGAAATGTTTGGAGTAAATATACTAATACTTTATATTTCTTTAAATAAGGAATGTGAATTGAAGATATTGGAGAAGGGTATATTTGGGAAATCTTGTTATAGAAGATGTTACTGAAAATGTGGCCCATTATAGGGAAGCACTTGTATTCGCTGTCAGGAGTCACAGTTCATGAGCACTAAGCATGAGGGTGGAAAAGAAAACTGCAACATTCTTGTCAATTTAGCTTCATAATAAACATAGTACTATGAAGAAAACAGCTGTCACAACAACAATCATAATGTCTGATTTCTCTGTAATCAGTGAATCGTCCATGTAGTCAATTCCAAACTATCTTAAAATGGACAAAATCAAAGAGTTTTTAAAATTTCCTTTCCTCTATGTCAAAGCTGTTCTTCCTTCTGAATAAAATCCTAAGTCTTAGAAAGTACATGTTCATGCTAAAAATAAAGAGGTAGCTATCAAAAGCTTTATTTTGTTTCTTTTTTCCTACAGTGGTTTTTTTTCAAATTCTCTATTAGACAGACCAAACAGTCCAAACTTTGTGGCAGTGGCCATAAATTTTATATCTAATCTGTATATACTAACTTGCATCTTTAGTGTTAGTTTGCCACAGTTTACTATCTCCTTTTATCAACATGAACTGATTACTTCCTCCCATGCTAAGCAGACAATGTAGAAACTTCTCTGACCTCTACCCTAATTAGTTTTAAATGTTTAAGATGAGCATAGGAGGAATCTAGCACATGATTTGTATACCTTAGTATGAACTTTGAAAATTAGAAAATTTTCACTCACATATTCTCTCATATATTTACGTGTGTTTCTCATATATATGAATATATTGTGTGTATATATAAATTTACATGTGTAAATTTATACACATTCCAGATGTTAGAATTATTGAATTCCAAATATTGTATTCTAAATATTGGAAGGGACTTTAAATATCATCTGCTATAACTAACATAGATAAGCATATTCAATCTGTAATAATGTAGCTCTATATATTGAGTAGTATAGTATAAATGCTAAAGCTATAATGTCAAAATTTCTGAAAAGAGGAAATAATTATAACAACAAAGATGCTTTTTGATGTTCAATCGGATTTCGACTTTTATTGGATATTGTTACTAGTAGTAGTAGTAGTAACATCAGTAGCAGCAATAGTATACTTGGCATTTATGTTGAGCTTTAGTGTTGGTAAAGTTTTATATATAATTAATCTTATTTAAGTTTCATAATTGGCTGAGGTATGCACTAAAGGCACTATCACTATTTTAACATGAAGAAACTAAGGCTCAGAAAGGTTAACGACTTGGTCAGTGTCACAAAGCTAGCAAATGTCAAAAATGATTCTTCCCAAATCCCGTAGCTAGCAAATACCAGGAATTAGTCTTCTGAAATCTAAGTATATCTAGTTCATTGTGGGAGTGTTCTTGTTCTTGTTTGTTCTTCATTTTTGAAGAGAACAAATGACATCATGGGGTGATGTCTTGATTTGTGTGAATTGGATTTAAATGAGACAGAGTTGCACAAATTTATCGGCCTCACTCTCTCTTCCAGAGTTGTCAAAGTCTAGTAGCAGCACAAAAGACAAGACAACTTACAATGGCCTGGGATCTTGTGGGTGGCCTTGGCATATTCAATGTCTGCCATGTCTGTTTAATGGGAATGGTAATATAAAGACTATGCACTGTCATATTTGTATAACTCTCTACTTGGGCTATTTTATTTTATTTATTTATTTTTTAAATTCAATTTTTAATTTATTAATTTGTTTGTTTCATTTTAGTTTACAGGATTCAATTCCACAATTCCTTGAATTTCACATTTTGTCCCCCTCCTTCCCCTCCCCCCCATGGCGTCTTATAATCAAGTATAGGATCTGTAAATACTTTCACATTATACAATGGTCAGGTTATAAGGATGGATTGTACCAGCTGGAATGAAAAATGGTAAAGAGGACATAAAATCAAATAAGAGAACGAAAAAGATCAGGTATTTTGCTTCCACCGGGATATAAATTTAGTTCTTTCTAGTTCTTTCTCTGGATGCACGTTTTTCTCTCCATCATGCGTCTTTTGGAATTGACTTATATCCCTGCATTGTTGAGAAGAGTCCAGTCTATCAAAGTTGGTCATCACACATACGTTGTGTCTGTAATTGTGTACAAATTCCTCCTGGTTCTACTCTTCTCACTGAGCATCAGTTCTTTTAAGCCTCTCCAGGTAAATATGAAGACCGCCTGCTCCCCGTTTCTTATAGCGCAATAATATTCCATAACATGCATATACCACAACTTGTTCAGCCATTCCCCAATTGATGGACACCCCCTTAATTTCCAATTCTTTGCCACAACAAAAAGAGCTGCTATAAACATTTTTGTACATATGGGTCTTTCTCCCATTTCTATGATCTCTTTGGGATATAACCCTAGGAGTGGTATTGCTGGATCAAAGGGTATGAAAGTATTTATAGCCCTTTGGGCATAGTTCCAGATTGCTTTCCAGAAAGGCTGGATCAGTTCACAACTCCACCAACAATGCATTAGTGTTCCAGTTTGCCCACATCCTCTCTAGCATTTGTCATTTTCCTGTTTTGTCATCTTAGCCAATCTAACTGGTGAGATGTGGTACCTCAGAGTTGTTTTGATTTGCATTTCTCTAATCAATAGTGAATTAGAGCATTTCTTCATGTGCTTATAGATAGCTTTAATTTCTTTCTCTGAAAACTGCCTGTTCATATCCTTTGACCATTTATCAATTGGGGAATGACTTGTATTCTTATAAATTTGACTCAGTTCTCTGTATATTTTAGAGATGAGTCCTTTGTCAGAGACATAGGTTGTAAAGATTCTTTCCCAATTTCCCACCTCCCTCCTAATCTTGGTTACATTGGCTTTATTTGTACAGAAACTTTTCAATTTCATGTAGTCAAAATTATCCATTTTACATTTTATAATGTTCTCTAATTCCTGTTTTGTCATAAAGTCATTCCCTCTCCACAAGTCTGATAGGTAAACTATTCCTTGTTTTAGCAGACTGCTTACAGTATCAACCTTTATACCTAGATCATGAACCCATTTAGACTTGATTTTGGTATATGGTGTTAGATAATGGTCTATGTCCAGTTTCTGCCATACTATATTGCAGTTTTCCCAGAAGTTTTTGTCAAATAGTGAGTTCTTATCCCAAAAACCAGAGTATGGGGGTTTATCAAACAATATATTACTGTAGTCGTTGACTTCGGAATCTCGTGTGCCTAATCTATTCCATTGAACCACTCCTCTCTTCCTAAGCCAGTACCAAGTAGTTTTGATGACTGCTGCTTTATAGTACAGATTGAAATCTGGTAAAGCTAGTCCACCTTCCCTAGCATTTTTTTTTCATTAATTCCCTTGATATTCTGGACCGTTTATTCTTCCAGATGAATTTTGTTACTATTTTTTTCTAACTCTATAAAGTAGTTTTTTGGTAAATTAATTGGTATGGCACTAAATATATAATTTAATTTAGGTAAAATTGTCATTTTTATTATATTAGCTCGACCCAGCCATGAGCAATTGATATTTTTCCAATTAGTTAGATCTGACTTTATTTGTGTGAAAAGTGTTTTGTAGTTATGATCATACAGGTCCTGGGTTTGTTTTGGCAGGTAGATTCCCAAATATTTTATAATGTCTACAGTAACTTTAAATGGGATTTCTCTTTCTACTTCTTGCTGTTGAGTTTCATTGGAAATATATAGGAATGCTGAGGATTTATGTGGGTTTATTTTATATCCTGCAACTTTGCCAAATTTATTTATTGTCTCAAGCAGTTTTTTACTTGATTCTCTAGGATTCTCTAAGTATATCATCATATCATCTGCGAAGAGTGATAGCTTGGTCTCTTCTTTGCCTAACTTGATTCCTTTGATTTCTTTTTCTTCTCTAATTGCTACTGCTAACATTTCTAGTACCAGATTGAATAAGAGGGGTGATAGTGGACACCCTTGTTTCACCCCTGATCTTATGGGAAATGCTTCCAGCTTCTCCACATTGCATATAATACTTGCTGATGGCTTTAAATAGTGCTACCTATTATTTTAAGGAAGGCTCCATTTATTCCTATACTTTCTAATGTTTTTAATAGGAATGGATGTTGTATTTTGTCAAAAGCCTTTTCTGCATCTATTGAGATGATCATGTGGTTTCTGCTAGTTTTATTGTTGATATGCTCAATTATACTGATGGTTTTCCTAATATTAAACCATCCTTGCATTCCTGGAATAAATCCTACCTGATCAAAGTGTATTATTCTTGAGATAAGTTGCTGTAGTCTTTTGGCTAGTATTTTATTTAGAATTTTTGCATCTATATTCATGAGGGAGATTGGTCTATAATTTTCTTTCTCTGTTTTATCTCTTCCTGATTTCGGTATCAGTACCATATTTGTGTCATAAAAAGAATTTGGTAGGACTCCTTCTTCACTAATTTTCCCAAATAATTTCTAGAGTATTGGAATCAATTGTTCTTTAAATGTTTGATAGAATTCACTAGTGAATCCATCTGGCCCTGGAGATTTTTTCCTAGGGAGGTGACTGATGGCTTGTTCCATTTCTTTTTCTGAGATGGGATTATTTAAGTAATCTACTTCCTCTTCAGTTAATCTGGGCAACTTGTATATTTCTAAATATTCATCCATTTCCATAAGATTGTCAAATTTATGTGCATAAAATTGGGAAAAATAATTCTTAATTATTGTTTTGATTTCCTCTTCATTGGAGGTAGATTCACCCTTTTCATTTTTGATACTCATAATTTGGTTTTCTTCTTTCTTTTTTTTATCATATTGGCTAAGGGTCTATCAATTTTGTTGGTTTTTTCATAAAACCAGCTCTTGGTTTTATTTATTAGTTCAATAGATTTCTTAACTTCGATTTTATTAATCTCTCCTTTAGTCTTCAATATTTCTAGTTTAGTATTTAATTGGGGATTTTGAATTTGTTCTTTTTCTAGGTTTTTTAATTGCATGCCCAATTCGTTGAGCTCCCTTTTCTCTAATTTAATCACATATGCACTCAGGGATATAAAACTTCCCCTAAGAACTGCCTTTAATGCATCCCACAGATTTTGGTATGTTGTCTCATTATTATCATTCTCTTGAATGAAATTACTGATTGTTTCTACAATTTCTTGTTTGACCCACTCATTCTTTAGGATCAAATTTTTTAATTTCCAGTTAGTTTTTAGTCTGTCTTTCCCTGGCTCTTTATTGCATATAAATTTTTGCATCATGATCTGAGAATGATGCATTTAATATTTCTGCCTTACTGCATAGAATTGTGAGGTTTTATGCCCTAGAACATGGTCAATTTTTGAATATGTGCCATGAACTGCTGAGAAGAAAGTATATTCCTTTTTATCCCCATTCAGTTTTCTCCAGAGATCTATCATACCTATCCTCTCTAAAATCCTGTTCACCTTCTTAACTTCTTTCTTGTTTATTTTGAGGTTGGATTTATCAAGTTCAGATAGAGGGAGATTAAGGTCTCCCACTAGTATAGTTTTGCTATCTATTTCTTCCTCTAATTCCTTTACCTTCACCTCTAGGAATTTGGATGCTACACCACTTGGTGCATATATGTTAAGTAGTGATATTGCTTCATTCTTGATGGTGCCTTTTAACAGGATATAGTTTCCTTCCTTATCTCTTTTAATTAGGTCAATTTTTGCATTTGCTTTATCTGAGATAAGGATTGCTACCCCTGCTTTTTTTTACTTTAGCTGAGGCATGATATATTTTACTCCAACCTTTTACCTTTACCTTGTGTGTATCCCTCTGTTTCAAATGTGTTTCTTATAAACAGCATATTGTAGGATTATGATTTCTAATCCATTCTGCTATCCGTCTCTGTTTTATAAAAGAGTTCATTCCATTCACATTTACAGTTATGATTGTTATCTGTTTCTTTCCCCTCATCCTATTCCTGCCCCTGTTAATGTTCGTATTTTCCCTCCCTTCTCCCTTCCCCCCCTTAATAGTTTTCCTTTTGACCACCGCCTCCCTCAGTGTTCCCTTTTCGGCCCCCCTCTTTTTTCCTCCCCTTTTCCCCTTACTACTTCCCTCCCTACAAATCACTCCCACCCCCCTTTTGTAACCCTTTCCCCATCCTACTGCCTGTAGGATATTGTTATACTTAATGAGGTATGCTATTTTTTCTTCGCATCAAGAATGACAGGAACAGATCACATGCGAAGCTCCTCTCCCTTCCCTCTTTCCCTCTAAAATGATGTGTGTTCTCCTTGTTTACCTTTCTAAGTCACTGTTGCTTCTCGTAATTGGAGGTTGAATTTTCCTTTGAGCTCTGGCTTTTTTATCAAGAAGGTCTGGAACTCTGTTATATCATTGAATGACCATCTCTTTGCCTGGAAGAATATGCTCAGTCTCGCTGGGTATGTGATCCTTGGTTGTAATCCGAGCTGTTTTGCCTTCCTGAAAATTGTATTCCACTGCCTCTGATCTTTCAGTGTGGAGGCTGACAAATCCTGTGCAATCCTCACTGTGGACCCTCGATATTTGAATTGTTTCTTTCTGGCCACTTGAAGTATTTCTCTTTTATCTGGTAGTTCTGGAGTTTGGCCACAACATTTCGAGGATTTTTCAGTTTGGGATCTCTTACAGCAGGTGTCTGGTGGATTCTGTCGATCTCTATTTTCCCCTCAGGTTCTAGTATCTCAAGGCAGTTTTCCTTAACGAGCTCTTGGAGAATGTTGTCCAGGCTCATTTTTTCATCATAATTTTCTGGTAGGCCTATGATTCTCAGATTATCTCTCCTGGATTTGTTTTCCAGGTCTGTTATTTTTTCTTTGAGGTATTTTACCTCTTTTTTCTAATTTTTCATTTTTGTTGTTTTGCTTGGCTAATTCTTAGTTCCTCATAGAGTTATTTGTTTCCATTTATTTAATTCTGGTTTTTAGCAAATCATTTTCCTTGGTTAATTTTTGAAGCTCCTTTTCCATATCATACACTTTTCTTTTTAGAGAGATGTTTTCCTATTATAATGTTTTTCTAATTCTGCTATTTTTGTTTTGTGAGAATTATTCATTTTGTCTTCTATCTCTCTCATTTTGCTTTCAAAGTTCCTTTTGATCTCATCTAGGAGAGACTTCTGTGCTTGGGATCCATTCCCTGTTGAAGTCTCAGCTGTGGGTGTGGAGTCCACAGCGTCTCCCTCTGAGGTTGGTTCCTCCCTCTGAGGATAGTAGGACTCTAGAGTCTTTGTCTTTGTAGTTTGCTTTCTACCCATTTTGAGGCAGTGTCCTAGCCATGCCCTTCCTCTAGGATCCCAAGCCTTTACTGTAGAGGGTTTTGCCCTGGGGCAAGAGTTACTATATTTTCAGGGTCAGAGGGGGGGGTTTGGAGCAAGTGGGGTTCACTCTGCCATCCTTGTCTTTGGAGGTCCTGAAAGGGGCTTTAAAAAAAAAAAAGATTTCTGGGCTATGAAGTGGTAGCCCCAGGAGTGCTTGCTGTCCAGTATAGGGGCCCCTGTATTTGCTTCTTACCTTGCTCTTTCCAGTCCCAGCCCTTTGGTGATAGGCCTGGTAGTGGACCTTGTGGTTGATGGGAAGACTTGCCCTCAGAGTTGATCAGGCCCCTTCCAGGCCTGCATCTGCCACGCCTTCCCGCACAGGCCGCTGCACCTTCCCGGCCTGCGCCCGCTGTGCTGCTGCCACCGCACCTTCCCACCGCGCCGTGGCCCGCTATTATTCCTTATTAGAACTTGTCCTTCGCATCTATGTATTAATAAATCTGGAAACGGCCACAGGTGCTGCTGATCTGGAGTCCCTCTAGCTGGTGGCTGCTTGGGCCCGCCCTGGGGCTAAAGCCTAGCGTGGGGCTGGGCTCGGCTCCTAGAGCATTGCGCTGGCCAATTCCTGCCAGCCTGCCGGGCTGTTCTCAGCAGGAGATTAGCTTCTCTGTGTCATTTTGTGGGTTCTGCAGCTCCAAAGTTTGTTTAGAGTCCCCTTTTTACATGTTTGGGAAGGGTGGAAGCCGGAGCCACTGGAGGGTTGTGCTTCTACTCCGCCATCTTGGCTCCGCCTCTACTTGGGCTATTTTAGATCTAGAACTTTGGAAATGATTTTTTTTTCCCATTATGGTATCATAAATGTATTCAGGGTCTCTATTTTCTTAAGATCACTGGATTCCCAAAATCACTTCAAGTATTTTTTAATTATCCTTAGATTTCTCATGTGTAAAATAATTGTAATAAACTACATAAATCTTTTTTTTTTTTTTTGCTTTTTGGAAGGCAATTGGATTTAAGTGACTTGCCCAAGGTCATACGGCTATATTTGGGGTGTGTGTGTGTGTGTGTGTGTGTGTGTGTGTGTGTGTGTGTTAAGTGTCTGAGGTCAGATCCAAACCCAGGTCTGCCTGACTCCAGGGCCAGTGCTCTATTCACTGCACCACCTAGCTGCCCTAAACTAGATAAATCTTGAGAAGATTTTAGAGTTTAAAATTGTGGGTATTGATTCTATGAATGCAGATTTACAGCTAGAATAAATCCCTTATTTTGTTACTATGTTTTTTGAAAATATCCATTATACTATCTAACAGCCAGTAAAAGGAAATTAACTAGAGAAGAAGTGAACACTGAATATTACATCAAAATTTTCACATTGTTATAAAACATAATTTTAAAGGATAGGAAGATAGGAAAATAGTAACACTTAAAAACTGTACACTGACACTTCATTTGACCTTAACTTTCAAGTTCAGTCAATAATACCTAAATGCTGCTTTCACATATGGATGGAGCCATTCAAGATAACAGTTTTGGACAGTGAAGAGTTATTGGTCTAGAAAGATGAATTGACTTTGTTAATACCTTAATCTGTTAAAGCTATTTGTAAAGCGATGAAAAAATGTTCTATGTTGAAAATATTTTTCTTCCAACATCTATATTTCCATAAATATTATTCTAAAGAATAAAACTTTAAGTACTTTATCAGGATTAGCATTTACTCAGTTACTTCTGAGGGCATATAAATCTCATTAATATAGGAAAGAATATGTTGATACATTTTCTGACTCTGTGCCATTCAAGTAAACATTTTCTACCAAATCTTGAATAAGAGATACCAATGTATTGCAGATACCTCTATGTCTTTTAACCCTGTGTAAAAACCAGTTAGCAGAAAAGACTTTTTATTAGTTATCAATCTGTATTACTCCATGACTGACTCTCCACTTCTTAGTATGAGACCTCTTTTTGTTGACATTTTATATTTTGATTTAACTAAATAGATTTTCATTCATATCCAAGAAGTACTTGTTAATTATGTTTAAGGCATTATGATGGGTGCTGGGGTCACACACACACACACACACACACCCATGGTATTCTCTACCCTCAAGGAAGGAACTTGCAATCTATTCAAAGAATATCATATATTAACAGAGCAATATTTAGATAATCTGGGGGGTGGAACCAAGATTGTGAAGTAAAGGCAGGAACCTGCTAAAGCTCCCACACCAACCACCTCCAAAACCTGTAAAATATGACTCTAAACAAATTTTAGAGCTATAGAACCCACAAAGTAACAGGAGGACACAAATCTGCCACTGAAGGCAGCCTGACAGGCTGAAAGGAAGCATCTATAACACCAAGCTGGGAGCTGATTGCAGTCTCATGTGAGCTTCGCAGGCCCAGACCCAGGCCAGCCATGACCAGTGACCCAGACTCCCTGGAATAAACTTCAGAAGCATGAATCACCTGCAGTGGAGGTGGTTTCAGATTTCTCAATTTATAAATGCCAAAGAGAAAGCAAAAGGTCAGTAGGGAAGCCTGGTGGAACTCGGTGAGAGAAGAGCATGTTGTGCCCCTGCCCCAAATGTGTGAGGTGCACAGGGGCTCCATATGCTCCCACATGGATGCCTCAGGAGATGCTGGCCTACAGATCATAAAGGAACCAAGCAACCAGTCAGAGGGTAATTGCTCTTGTTTTGACTTGCTTAGATCTGGGTTGTAGTCTTGGGTGGTGGTCCTGGGGTGAGGAATGCCAGTGTGCTAAAGCTTGAGGTGGATGTAGAGGGGGCACCTTCTTCGTATCTCTGACAACATTTGTGTAAACCACAGCAATTTTGTACATAGCTCTCTCCACTCTGGAAGAAGAGTTCTACCATGGCAAAGAGCTCAAAAGTCAGGTAATTGGCTGACAAGATGAGCAAGCACAGGAAACACAATCCGAACATAGAATCCTTTTTTGGGTACAATAAGGATCAAAATATGGAACCAGAAGAAGACAGAAAAGTTAAAATTTCTGCATCAAAAACTTCCAAGAAAAATATGAACTGGATGCAGGCCATGGAGGAGCTGAAGAAGGATTTTTAAAATCAAGTAAGAGAAATGGAGGAAAAGTTGGGAAGAGACATGAGAAAAATGCAAGAAAATCATGAAAAGTGAGTCAATAGCCTAATTGAAAAAAAATAACACCTTGAAAATAGACTAAGTCAAATGGCAAAAGAGGACAAAAAGTCATTGAGGAGAAGAATGCATTAAAACCTGAATTGGACAGATGGAAAAGGAATTTTAAAAACTCACTGCAGAGAATAATTCCTTCAAAATTAGATTGGAGCAAATGGAAGCTAATGACTTTGTGGGAAACCAAGATACTATAAAACAGATACAAATGAAAAATAGAAGGCAGTGTGAAATATCTCATTGGAAAAACCTCTGATCTAGTATATAAAAGCAAGAGAGATGAGTTAAAAATTATTGCACTACCAGAAAACCATGATCAAAAAAGAGCCTAGACACCATCTTTCAAGAAATAATCAAGGAAAATTGCCTCGATATTCTTGAATCAGAGGGCAAATAGAAATGGAAAGAATTCACTTATAGCCAAATTCCAGAGTTCCCACATCAATGAGAAAATACTGCAAGCATTCAGGAAGAAGCAATTTGAGTATTGTGGAAACCAAATCAGGAAAACCCAATATCTAGCAGCTTCTACACTCAAGGTTTGAGGAGCTTGGAATATGATATTCTGGAGGTCAAAGGAGCTAGGATTAAAACCAAGGACAACCTACCCAGGAAAAGTACAATGCTTCAGGGAAAATATGGTCATTCAATGAAATAGAGGACTTTCAAGTATTCTTGATGAAAAAACCAGGGGTGAACAGAAAATTTGACTTTCAAATACAAGAAGCAAAAGAAGCATGAGAAAATAAATAGGAAAAAGAAATCATAAGGAACTTAGTAAAGTTGAACTATTTACATTCCTACATGGAAAAATGATAATTGTAACTCATGAGACTTTGCTCAGTATAAGGAAAGTTGAAGGGAATATATATGTATATATTTGAATATATACATATATGTATGTATAGGAGGGTGTATGTGTGTATAAATGCCTATATGAGTGTGTGTATATGTGTGTACATGTATACATAGACAGAGGACACAGAATCAGTTGAATAGGAAGGTATGATATCTAAAAAATAAAATTGAGGTGAGAGAGGAATATGGAAAGGGAGAGATAGAATAGGATGAATTGTGTCATATAAAAGAGGCAGGAGAAAATGTTACAATGGAGGGGAGGAGCAGGGAGGTGAAAAGGAATGTGGTCAACATTACTCTTATTGAATTTGGCTTAAGGAGGGAATAACATACACACTCAACAGGGGAAGGGGATAAGAGGGGGGATGATAGAAAGGAGGGCAGATTGGGGGAGAGGTTTAGTTAGAAGCAAAAACTTTTGAAAAGGGACAGGGTAAAAGTTGAAAATAGAATCAGTGGGGGGCAGGATAGGATGGAGGGAAATATATTTAGTATTTCACACACAGCTACTATGGAAACGTTTTGTATAACTACACATGTAAAACTGTAGTAGCATGCACCCTAGCCTACCTAGGGTGGCTGCCAAGCCAGGTTCTTAGATTTGCTTTTCTAAAAGAAAACAGCTAAAAATGGGTTAACAATCTTCCTTTAATCAAACATATGTCATTTACCTAGTTCAGGGGAAAAAGGTTAGCACCCCAAACTTCAGAGAATACAAACAAGTTACAAGCTGACATCAAATACAGAGAAACATCAGCAGACAGGCTTCCAATTGTCTGACCATTACATCCATACCTAGTCAGTTACCAGAGAGGGAAGCACCAACATCTGGGTTTTCAAAGCTGAGTGGCTCTAAGGCTGCCCAGAGTCTCATATGGTCAAATCACACAACTCTTCTCAAAGTGAGCCCCAAAACAAAATCTCATGTGAAGGTATATATAGCCTTCTCCTGGATCAGAGAATGTCACAGACCTCTTGAAATACTGACTAATCACAAAGTATCAAGGTGTGGGCATTCCTGAAAAACAAGCCTCCTGCCAAAGCCTCCAGGTGACCACATTCAGCATATTAGGAGGCAGAGTATATTTTCAAATCTAGGAAGGTTCTTTGAGTCATTTAAGCCTATCAAAGGGCCTAGGGGCAGGGAAGATCTTAAGTTCCCATTCCCATAACAACAACCTATACTGGATTGCTTGTCTTCCCACTGGGGGTGGGTGAGGAGGGAAGAAGGGAAAGAATCTGGAAATCAAACTTTTAAAAACAAGTGTTAAAAAAAAAAAGTTTTTACATGCACCTGGGAAATAAGATAAACAGGCAGTGGGGTATAGAAATCCATCTTGTTCTACCAGAAAGTTAGGGATGCAGGATGAGGAAGTATATAAGAAAGAGAAGAGTGGGGGAAGGGTTATTCAGTAGGCTTGCTATCTTGGGGTGGGGGCAAGGGGAAAGATGGGAAGAAAATGTGTAACTCAAATTCTTGTGGAAATGAATCTTGAAAATTAAAAACAAATAAATAACCTAAAAAACCACACAAAAATATTTAGATTATCATTTAATAAGGAGGGAGATTGAAAGAAGATTGATTACAGGGGTGGCCATGTGGCTCAGTGAGTAAGAGCACCGGATCCAGTGTCCGGATGACCTGGGGATCAAATCCGTGCTTGGATACTTAGCACTACACCCAGAAATAACTGGCCATGTAACCTTGAGCAAGTTACTTAACCCCAATTGCTTAAAAAAAGAAAAAAATAAAGAAGATTGATTACATATACAAACTAGGTATCTCAAGAGATAGGAATGATGAGGGAATGCATTACAGGAATGGGGAGAACTGAAATTATTCAAATAGATTGGTATTTCCATATTGTGATTTTTCAACCATGTTCAATACTTTGTGATCCCATTTGGCATTTTCTCAGCAAAGATACTGCAGTTTTTATCATTTTATTCTCCAGTTAATTTTACAGCTGAAGAAACTGAAGGAAATAGGATTAAATTTCTTGCCTAGGGACATAAAGCTTAAAAGTGTCTGAGGGCAAAAAATGAGTCCTTTGGACTCCAGGCCCAGCACTCTAAGCATTGTGCCACCTAGGTACCCTGGCACTTTAGTAGTGAAGGGTAAGCAAAGGTTCTGTAAAGCTCCAAGGAGAGTATAACACAATGTAAGAGTTACTCAAGCTTATTGACTTAGGGAATATAACCTATGATTACTTTCCTGAAACTTCAACTCATGACGACAGTAAAACTAGATTCTTAGGGAAAATGAATTAATCAGGTTACCTATATTTGTTCATCTAACTTTCCATGTCTCAGGCACTTAATTCTGGAAGAGGTATACCAATTTTCAGCAGAAGTACAATTCTTCCTCCAGTCTCTACAAAGGATAAATGGGGTGGGGAGATCAGAAACAGATAATAGTATTAAAATAGTAAGAAAGGGAGATGACTAATGCATTTTTCTTTGTAAAGTACCTATTAATTTATTTGAATAATTTCTTCACTTAGAGAATTGACAATCGAGACTAGATAATCTTCATAGTTTTTTTTTTTTTGGTTAAACATACAAAGTTCAGAGGTTTCACAATTTAATATCTCTAATGTTTTTCATTATATGTCAAAATAAACAATGAAAAAAATGAAGCATACTTTTTAAAATGAAACAAAATAAAATCTGAAGTATATAAAATAATGATAAAGTCAGTTATTATAAGTCATTGAACAAAGGAGTTACAGTAATGATGGAGACAAGAAAGATCAGAGAGGAAAATAACTCTTGGGTTCTTCTTAAAGGAACATGCATCTTATGGGGAGGCTAGGTGGCATAGTGAATAGAGCACCATCCCTGGAGTCAAGAGGATGTGAGTTCAAATACAGCCTCAGACACTTAACACAAACCTAGCTGTGTGACCTTGGGCAAGTCACTTAATCCCAACTGCCTTCCAAAAAGCAAAAAAAAAAGAGGAAAATAACTCATATTTTCTATCAAGAACTTTTAAAAAAGATTACCAGGTCAAATAATGTTAAAAAATATAACAAAAAAAATAAATATAATATCAAACTCCCTTATAAGATTACATGAAAAATACAGCCAGATGCCTAGGGTTACTGGGAGAAAAGTACCTCCTAGGGAAGTTTGTGTAAACATAGGTAAATAGATTAGAAATCTATTAAGCAGGGATGTGTCAGGTGAACCTGGTACTTTCATGTTCTCTGACACACAGGTGATATGGAGGAGAAAACCAGAACACACTGAGAAACGATGCTTCGAGTAGGCATGAAACCAGAAATGCTCTGAGGCAGTACTTGGTACAGTAAATAGAACACTGGACTGGGAGTCAGGAGGACCCAAGTTCAAATCTAGCATCAGAGCCACACTAATTGTGCCAGTCTGAGCAGTCACTTAATGGCTGTTTGAGGACAGAGAATGAAGCTGGTAAAAAGTACAATTTACTCGCTACAACTATGTAAAATACCATCAGGAGAAGAATGGGGGTGGTGGTAAAGTACCATGAACCTTAAATAACATAGAAGATTGTCAATATTGTAGATGAAAAGATTAAAGCTGAATAGAAAATTTGAAAAGCAAGCAGAAGCGTCATGAGAAAAGTAGAAATGTAAAGACAGGATAAATTAGAAGGGATTATATTATTAAGTAATTACATCAAAATGGGTGGAGGGGAAGAAACAAGTCACTGAAGGAAATTGGGGGTGGGGGTTGGAGTGGGGGGCATGATAGATCTTGGAGGTGGTTTTGTTCAGTTTTCGTGGCTTTAAGAGGGAAAAAAAGTACAAAAGGAAAGGAATACCTTGGGGGCAAAATGAAGATGAAAGGGGAGAAAGTTGCTGTTTCTTTTTATTGAGGTCTAGGAATAGAAGTTTGTACATAGAGAAAAAGGTATGGAGGAAAGAACATGTCATGAATGTCATTCTTATCTGAAGCTGACAAAGAAAGTTTGAGCTTTCCTCCATAAAATCACAAACAACAAAGGTTTGCATAGAAACATGTAAACATATGCAACAAAGATAATCCCAGGGGAGAGTCAAGATGAAGGTATACTCAAGAAGGGAATAAACACTTGCAACTTTGCAGTGTCAGATATAAGGATGAATTAAAAGATAAAGAATTAAAAAAAAAAACAGTGAACAAAATCTAATCTAAGTGAAGCAAGTAGCAATAATGGCATAGGAATAGATGATTTCAATTACAGAATAATAATATTTGTTATATTTCTCATCTTTCTTGATGTACTTTTATTAATAAAGGGAAAATACAAAAAGAATAAAAAGTATGAAGAGATGATGGAGGAAGGCATTAACAATGATAACAATGAACATGAATGGGATAAACTTAATCATAAAACAGTAAAGGTTAGCAGAAAGTATCAGAAAACAATAAAACTAATAAATATTGACTAAGAAACACAAATTACACATAAAGTTTTACATAAAGTCTAAATAAGGAGTTTTGGTAGAATTGATAATGCAACAAACTTTTTTTTTTTTAAAGCAATCTGTCATCCCGACACTGGAGCCGGTACTCTTACTTGCTGAGCCACCTGGCCACCCCTAAGCAATTGGGGTTAAGTAACTTGCTCAAGGTTACATGGCCAGGTGTTTCTGGGTGGGTGCTAAGTGTCTGAGCCCGGATTTGATCCCCAGGTCATCCCGACACTGGAGCTGGTGCTCTTACTCACTGTGCTACCTGGCCACCCCTGCAAAAACTTTAAAAAAGGGGGGATAGAGTAACAATCAGAAGCTCTGATAAATCAACAGTAAAAATAGATGCATTAAAAGATAAAAAACAGGAAAATTTCATTATGTTTAGTCACCTTAGATAATAAAATATTAGTATTTAATATTTTGCACAGCAGAACGCAGTAGGTAAGTACTTAAAATTTGTTTAGAGGGAGAAATAGAGGGAAAACTATATTCTTTTTTAATACCCAGATAAAAATAAAAAAATCAGCAAGACATATGACAGACCCCTGTTAGCTACTGAAAAAGAATAGAAAAGAACATAAATATTATAGCTATAAATGATATCTTGAAAATATTTCCCAAGCACTAATTTAGAAAACCTCAAAATAAATGCAAAAACAGATACAATAAAAACAGAATTGATTGAAAACAACATAATTTAATGTATAATCAAGAAATCTCAGGAAAAACAATCAAAATTATATACATTCTAAAGGATTGATGGAGTCAAAGAACAAATGAGAGAAATCACAGGAAATTTCTCCTGAAACGCTGACAACAAGGTACAATAAAATGAAATCTTTTAGACACATACAAGGAGTATTAAGAGAAATATGTCTCTAAAAAATTCCTTTTTACAAATATTATCTCATTTGACACTCACAATAACCCTGAGATTTAGGTGCAATTAATATCACGATTTTACAGTAGAAAAAAAATGAGGAAGAGGTTAAATGACTTGTTCAGTGTGAGACAGTAAGTATCCAAGGCTATATTTGAACTGAAATCTTGATTCCAAACCTATTGTTCTAACCAGTGCATCATCAGTTTTCTTAAAAACTATAGCAGTTGGGGTGGCCAGGTGGCTCAGCGAGTAAGAGCACCAGCTCCAGTGTCGGGATGACCTGGAGATCAAATCCCCTGGCTCAGACACTCAGCACCACACCCAGAAATAAATGGCCATGTAACTTTGAGCAAGTTACTTAACCCTGATTGCTTAAAAACAACAAACTATAGGAGCTAAGCAAACATGTTCACTCTTTCCATTTTTATTTAATATAGATCAGGAAATATCATCAGTAGCAACAAGAGAAATAAATTGAAGTTTAAATATAGGCAAAGAGAAAATAAAAACTATTCTTATTTATTGATGATATTGATGGTTTCCTTAGGAAATACTGTATAATTAGTTTAAAACAACAATTGAAACAATAGTTTCAGTAAATTTGGAGGCTACAAAATAAACCAAACCAAGGTAATAGTATTACTACATAATGGACAAATTCAAGAGCTAACAATTAAAAGCAAAATCCCATTTCTAACAACTACAAATGCATAAAATATTTAGGGATCAGTCTTCCAAAGCACACAAAAAGCTTGCATAGCTATAAGTACAAATTTTTTTCTTAAATAGGGAACAATTTAAATAGGCTGAGAAATATTTATTGCTCAGAATTGAGACAATCCAACAAAATAAACATGGCAATACTGCCAGAGTTAATTTATAGTTTCAATAATATATATATCAAACTCTCAAAGTAACAGTATACAGAACTTTAAAAAATTATAACAAGATTGTTTTGTTTAGACAAAAAGAGCTAGAATATAAGGAGAAATAATGAAAAACAATAGGAATTAAGGGGGAAAGGCACATCTAGACCTAAAATTATAAATCAGTAGTCCTCAGAACTTGTTGTATAGGTTTAAAAATGTGCATCAGTGGAGAAGATAAAAACCAGGTGAATCAGAAACTATGGAATTCAATAACAGAGTTCAATAGCAGCAAAAATACTTATATTTAGGTCTTCTTAGGAAATAAGTGGGATACCTAGGTAATGCAATCAAGAAAACAAGAAGTCTGGAGTCAGAAAGACCTAAGTTCAAATCTGGCCTCAGACATTTACTAGCTGTCTGACCCTGGGCAATTCACAACTCCAGTTTGACATATTTCCTTATCTGTTAAATGAGGACATACTAGAGAAGAAAATGGCAAACCATTTCAGTACCTTTGGCAAGAAAATGCCATGGACAAAATCTACGGGGTCAAGTAGAGAGAATTCATTTAGAGCAAATGTGTAATATAAACATGCCAGTATAACATTGGTAGAATTATGAATAATTATAACCATTTTGGCAACAAATTTTGAATCATGCCAATAAAATTGCTATAATGTCCATCTACACACATATATACCAAATATTTAGAGCTGCAGGTTTTCTGGTATCAGAGACTTGGAAACAAAACAGATGCCTATCAAATAACTGGGAATGGTTAAACAAATTGTGGTACATGAATGCAATGGAACATTGGTATAATATAAAAAATTCTGAATATAATGAACACAGAGAATGGACATTTTTTTTCAAAATGTGATTAAAAGCAAAATAAGCAGAGTCAAGAAGAAAATATACAACATGACTCTAGTAATGGAAATAAAAATAACGATAAAAAATCAAAAGTGAATGTGGCAAGATTATAAAAAGCAAGAATGCCCCAAATAAGAGAAATGAAGAAACTTCCTTCCCAATGTTCTCCCCTCCTCCCATTTCTCTATTGAGGTAGGAACTTACAAAGTGAATAACATTGTATATATTATTAGACTTAATGTATGAATTTATTGTGTTTTCTTCCAATTTTTTTCCTCTTTAAAACATGTTCTTGCCTTATTTTTAAATTAAACAAAGGATGTTAGGCTAGGAAAAATTGCAAAGAAGGATACTAGAAAAAAATTCTGGTCATGTAAAGATCAATAATTATCAATACATTCAAAAATAAAAGAAAAATGCTAAGTTATATGCTCACAAAACTCAGAAAGCAAGTGAAAGAAATGATTCAAAAAATACAATCACTTTTGCTGAAAGCATTAGAAATAAACCAGTCACAAAATAAATTTAAAAAGATAAAAAGTACCCACCTCTCAAAATATGAGAGCTTTATCCCTAAATTGTAAGAAACTTTTAAAGAACAATTGATTCCCAAATTTCATAAAAGATTTGTGTAAGAAAAAAATGAAAATATTTTAACAAAATCTTTCTATGTGTTATTGGAAATATTGGGGAGGATAGTTTGAGAAAATGCTGGGAAGACTCGTGAACTGATGTAGATTTAAGAGAACAGAATCATGAGAACAATTTATACAATGACAACATTATGGTAAAGACACACAAATTTAAAAGACACTGTAACTCTCCTCAGAATAATGACCAATTACTAAAAGATATTACAATGAAACATATTTGTCTCCTTGAATTGAAGTAATGAGACATACACATTTATGAAATGCCCAATGCAGAAATTTATTTTTCTTGACTTAATGTGTTTTGTTTTTCAAGACAGACATTAGCTGGTTGAATGTGTAGATATAAATATAGATATATGAAACATGAAATGAAAAATAATAAAGGATAATTGTGAAAACAGATTGTGAAAGTTATGTTTAATATGTATAGGTTCATGATAAATAATGAAAGCCTATGTATTACTGTAATGGGAATGCAAATTTGGAAGATCTTCCCTGCCCCTAGGCTAAAGTGCACCTGAAGCCTGGGGAGGGAGGCTTGTTTTTCATTAGATACTTTTTGATTGGTCAGTGGGTCACTAAGGTTGTTACATTCTCTGAGCCAGGAGAAGGCTATATAAGCCCTGATGTGAGGCTTTGTTTTGGGGGCTCACTTTGAGAAGTGTTCTGTGATTTGATATGGATTCTGGGAAGCCGTTGTCCTGAGCCCCCCCCCCCACTTTGAAAAACCCAGATGTTGAAACCCAGATGTTGATTGGGTATGGATGTAATGGCTGGACAGTTTGGAAAGCTGTCTACTTGATCTGTTTCTGTCTTGATAATTCTGCCTGTATACTTTGAAGTTTGGGGTGCTGACCTTTTCCCCTGAACAAGGTAAAGGATATATGTCTGATTGATTAAAGTAAGCTTGTTAACCCATTTTGAGTTGCTTTCCTTTATCAAAGCAGATCCAAGAGCCTGTGGTGGCAGCAAACCCTGAGGACCCTTGGGGTCCTTGCTGCTACAATTACTTACTCAATGTCAAGTTATGCAAGGAAAGGGATTTCATGAACAGGCCACATTTATTAGTAAGTTTATATTTTTTAAATGTTACACAGTGAGAGGATTTTGGGAAGAGGACAGAGTAGGTCACAAAATTCCAAACTCTCAAGATTTCCCCCACGAAAGAGATAAATAAAATAGCACCTTAGGAAAAAGAAAGTGGGATAAAAATAAATAAGAATAGGGACACAATCAGGATCTTCCTGGGACAATTTGAGAAGATCAGAAGAAAAATCACAGAACAGATTTGGTCCTTGTGAAGAGTAAGCACCTCCCGAATTGCTAGAGGGGAGAACTGAAGATCTGAAGCAAGATGCCTCATTTCCCACACCATAGGGCTAGAGGTAATTAAAAATAAACTATAACCACAAAAAATGAACAGGCAAAGTAGAAAGAATTCAACCACAAAAGCAATTATGGGAATAGAGAAGACCGAGATTTGTCTTCAGAAGAGAATTTTGAAATAAAGAAACTCCCAAAGAGTAACATCAAATGGTCACCTGCCCAAAAATAATTCATAGAAGATGTAAAAAGAAAAGACTTTAAATATCAAGTGACAAAGATAGAGGAAAAACTAAACAAAAAAAATAATCCAAGAAAAACAGGAAGATTATAAAAGTCAAACAATTAAAAAGGAGGTCCAGAATTTTAAGCAAAAAAATGATACCTTAAATTAAAATTGGGCAAGGTGAAACCAGCAAAATTATGAGATCAAAAAATAATTAAACAAAATATAAAGTGAAAAATCTTATAAGAAAACCAATAGATTTGGAGAATGGATGAAGGAAAGAAAACACAAAAATAATCAGACTAATTGAAAGTTATGATTAAAAAAGAATCTTGAAACAATAATACAAGAAATAATTAAAGTGTCCTGAAGCTTTAGAACAAGGGTGGGGGGATTAGAAACAGAAAAAAATCTATAAATTACAACTTAAAGGCAGCTAGGTGCGCAGTGAGTAAAGCTCCAGTCCAGGAGTCAGGAGGACCTGAATTTGGTTCTAGCCTCAGACACTTAACACTCACAAACAAAAAACTAGCTGTGTAACCTTGGACAAGTTACTTAACCCCAAATGCCCTCCAAAAAGCAAAAAATTTATAAATAAATCACAACTGAAGAGAGATCCTTTAAGTAAAACTCACAAGAATATGATTGGCAAATCCTGAAGCCCCCAGCTCAAGCACAAAATATTAAAAGCTCCAAAACTTACACCATTTTATTATGATGGTGCCACCACTAGAATCACACAAGATCTAGGATCACAGACATTATATAAAAGACTGTACATTTTCAGTGTGGCTAGGTGGCACAGTGAATAGAGTGCAGGCCCTGGAGTCAGGAAGACCTGAGTTCAAATCCAGCCTGAGACACTTAACACAAAAACTATCCATGTGACCTTGGGCAAGTCACTTAACCCTACTTGACCTAGAGAAATAAAAAAAGACTGTACATTTTGGAACACTATATATTGAAAAGCAAAAGAACTGGGGTCCCAGCAAAAAATATCATACCCTGCAAAATTATGCATGATCCTGAATGAAAGAAATGGACATTTGTTCAACTGTAACACTTTCAAGACTTCATTAAAAATAAGATCCTGAACTTAATAGAAGATTTGACATATAAGAGTCAAGAGAAATGCAAGGTGCATACAAAGACTGAATATAAGGATTCATATAGACAGACTTTTTATATATGCAAAATGTAATGTCTAAGATTCTTATTAATAATTAGGTAGCGCATAAGAAGGATTGGGTTAAACCTCAGTATTATATGAATTTGAAAAGTAAAACCATTTAGGAACAGCTAAAAAGAGTAAATATTTTATACAAATGAAATGTAAGAGGAATAACAGATACAGAAGAATTCAATGGGGGAAGAGAGCTGGTAGTTCTGGTAACCTACTTTCATCACGAATGGGTTTAAGAGGGAACAATACACACAGACAGGTAGATAGATAGATAGATAGATAGATAGATAGATAGATAGATAGATAG
>NW_027186320.1:7494391-7693355 GCF_028583685.1 Petaurus breviceps papuanus
TAGATAGATAGATAGATAGATAGATAGATAGATAGATAGATAGATAGATAGATAGATAGATAGATAGATAGATAGATAAATGAGTATAAAACTCTGATTACACAACTCCGGGGGGGGGAAGTCAAGATGGTAGAGTAGAAGCAGGTCCTCCCCATGGATCCCAGCATCCACCTTCCCCAATTCATCTAAAAGGGGACTCTAAACAAACTTTGGAACTATGGAAACCACAAAATGACACAGAGAAGCTAACTTCCCACTGAGGACAACCCTTCAGGCCTGCAGGAATCGTCCAGCACATTGCTCTGGGAGCCAAGCCCAGCTCAACACCAAGGTTTTAGCCCCACGACAGGCCTGACCAGCCATCCGCTGGAAGGACTACAGATCACCTGCAGCTGTGGTCATTTCCCAAATTTATCAACACATAGATGCGAAGGACAAAGTGAAAGGTTAGTGCAGTATGGACTTTAGGAACCAGTATTTGAGAGTGCTTCAGTTTTGCCCCTGGGGTGGGAAACTGCTGAGGGCTATGGTGCTGCCACCACTGCATTGAAGCAGCTTCAGCTCCTGGCCTGCAGAGTGCAGGGGGACCAAGCAACCAGTCTGAAGGGTAATTGCTCTTGCTTTAACCTGCTTGGACCTGGATTACAGTCTAGTGTGGAGGTCCTAGGGTTTGTGTCCAACTTGCCACAGCATGTGGAGACCTCAGAGACAGCAACCATCTAATACCTCTGACAGCTAAGAAAACCCTAGTGTTTGGGACCAAAGCTCCCCTGTCTGATAGCAGAGTCCTACAAAAAACCCAAAAGTCAAGTAATGGAGTGGCAACATGCCCAGGCAAAGGAAACAAATCAAACAGAAGAACCCAAAATTAGACTGCTATTTTGGGGACAAAAAGGATCAAATCATAGAACAGGAGGAAGAGAGTGAAATCAGAACTCCTGCACCAAAAACATCAAAGGAAAATACGAGCTGGTTACAGGCCATATAGGACCTTAAGAAGCAAATGAGAGAAGTGGAAGAAAAATTGGGAAGAGAAATGAGAACAATGCAAGAAAATTACGAAATGAGAGTCAACAGCCTGACTGAGGAAAATAATACCTTAAAAAGCAGACTAACTCAAATGGCAAAAGAGACTCAAAAAGGCAATGAGGAGAATACCTTAAAAAGATGAATTTGACAGATGGAAAAAGAATCTCAAAAGCTGAGTGAGGAAAATCATTCCTTCAGAATTAGATTGGAGCAAATGGAACTTAATGACTTTATGAGAAATCAAGATGCTATTAAAGAGATCCAAACAAATGAAATAATAGAAGGCATTGTGAAATATCTCATTGGAAAAAACACTGACCTGGAAAATAGATCCAGGAAAGATAATTTAAAAATCATTGGAATACTTGCAAGCCATGATCAAAGAAAAAACCTAGAAATCATCATGCAAGAAATTCTAAAGGAAAACTGCCCTGATGTTTTAGAACCAGAGGGCAAAATAGAGCTAAAAAGAATCCACTGATCACCTCCTGAAGAAGATCCCAAAAAGAAAACTCCTAGAAATATTACAGCCAGGTTCCAGAATTCCTAGGTCAAGGAGAAAATATTACAAGCACCCAGGAAGAAACAATTTGAATATTGTGGAAACACAATCAGGATAACTCAGGATCTGGCAGCTTCTACACTGAGGTATCAAAAGCTTGGGATATGATGTTCCAGAGGTCAAAGGAGATGGGATTAAAACCAAGAATCTCCTACCCAGTAAATCTGAGTATCATGTTTCAGGGGAAAACATGGTCATTCAATGGAATAGAGGACTCTCAAGCATTCTTGATGAAAAAACCTGAGTTGAATAGAAAATTTGACATTCAGATACAAGAAGCAAGAGAAGCATGAGAAGGTAAACATGGAAAAGCAATCATATGAAACTTATCAAAGTTGAAGTATTTACATTCATAAATGGAAAAGTGATAATTTTAGCTTATGAAACTTTTCTCAGTATGAGAATAGTTGAAGAGATTATAAATGTATTTGTGTGTGTATATATATATATATATATACATATACTTATATGTCTATATACGAGGGTATATGGGCATATGAATATATATGTGAATGTGTGTATATATGTCTAGAGGTATACATAGACAGAGGGTACAGGACCCATTGAATAGGAAGGGATGACACTTTAAAGGTGAAATTAAGAGGTGAGAGAGGAATATAATGACAGTAGATGGGGAGAGATAGAATGGAGGTAATTTATCTCATATAGAAGAGGCAAGGGAAAACTGTTACAGTGGAGGGGATGAACAGGAGGGCAAAAGTGATTGAGTCAACCTTATTCTCAATTAATTTTGCTTAGGTAGGGAATGACATACACACTAAAATGGTATCTCACCCTACAGGAGATTAGCGGGGAAGGGGGTGAGAGGGACGATGATCAAGGGAGGGCAGTCTGGGGGGAAGGGAAGTTGGAAGCACACACTTTTGAAAAGTGACAGGATCAAAGTAGAGAATAGAACAAGTGGGGGTGGGATGGGATGGAGGGAAATATAGTCAGTCTTTCACAATATATCCACTTTGGAAGTGTTTTTCATAGCTACACATGTACAACCTATATTGAATTGCTTTTCTTCCCAGTAAGAGTGGGTGACAAGGGAGGTAGGAAAAGAATCTGGAATTGAATGGTTTAATATCAAATGTTTAAAAAGTATGTAACATCATCATCATCATCATCATCATAACCATCATCATTATTTTGCATGTAACCATGAAATAAGATATGCAGACACTGAGGCATAGAAATCCACCATGCCCTACTGGAAAATTGGAGGGGGCATGGGGGAAGATATGGGATAGAGCAGATTGGGGGAGGGGATATTCAGTGGAACTGTTGTTTTGGGGTGGGGGTGGGTGAAAATGGGGACAAATTTTATAACTCAAAATCTTGTGGAAATGAATGATGTAAACTAAAAAATAAAAAATAAACTACAAAAATTTTTTTAAAAAGAGGATTATGAATATTGTAAGTAATGACAACATTACAAAAATATAACTGATTAAATATTAACAATTAGGGCATGACTGATCAACAATGTAGGACTTCTTTCTCAATCAGATTTATTTATATGTCAGATCTTCAACTTGAATCAAAGATGGAAATCAATAACAAATTAGAAGAAAGAACAAAAATATAGAAAATGTGGTGTACAATTAAAACTTTTCCAATTTGACCTGTTTACCTAAGCTATTGTGAAAATAGTGAGAAATCATTAAAAGAGCAGTCATTGAAATAGACCATTTATACTTCCTTAAAATAACCTACCAAAAAGAACAAAGGAACTCTGTGGCTTTAAAGTATTTAGGAAGTCAGGTTATTTGGTTCATAGCATTTAGAGATGGAAAAATACATCAGAGCACATCTAGTTCAACTCCTTCATTATAGAAATGAGATAAATTAGGCCCAACATTGTTAGTGACTTTGTCCAAAATCATATAGGTAGAAAGCATAGCCAGAATTTTAATTCATGTCTTCTGAAGTCAGTTTCAGTTTTCTTTGTGTTGTAGTGTGCAGTTCCTGTTAATCTTATTATCAAATGAAGAAGTATCAGAGTCAATGACAACACTCATTTAGAACATGAATACATTTACAATATATAATATTGTAATATTATATAATATATAATTATAATATATAATAATTATATATAATATTGTAATAGAGAAGACTAATGAATGATTATAAATAGTTTCATATAATAAAAATGGTGGAGGAAAAAAATTGATGTTTATACAAAGCTTAGTGATTAGGGCAAATACTCCTGGGAGAATTAAAGAACTTTTTAAAAAAGACAACAAAAAGATGAAAAAGGGGGAAAAAAATTACCACATTACATAAAAACACTAGATGGCACAGTAGGTAGATTGCTGGACCTGCAGTCAGGAAGATTCATCTTCCTGATTCAAATCCAAATCCAGCTGTAGACACTTACTAGCTGTCTGACCCTGGGTAAATCAATTAACTCTGTTTGCCTCAGTTTCCATAACTCTAAAATGAACTGGACAAAGACATGGTAAACCACTCTAGTATCTTTACCAAGAAAACCCCAGATTGCATCACAAAGATTTGGACATGCCTGAAAATGTCTGAACAACAACAATTGATTTCACTCTCTGGATTGAATGTCCCATTGTATCAGATGCTGGACAGTAACCCTGACATCTATGAAGACTTTGACTTTTTATCTCAAAAGTGAGGAGATTTTAAAATTTATACAGTGATTAAAATAAAAAATTATGTAAAAAAAATCTTCCCCAATTGTATGGTTATAACAAGAGAACAGAGAAACATTTGACAAAATATAGCATTCTTTCATTCTAAAATTCAGAAAAGTCATAGATACAAAGTACTATTTTTAAAATTAATCAAAAGTATGCATATACATGCATATATATGTTTAAATAGAAGATAGACAGACAGACAGACAGACAGACAGACAGACAGACAGATAGATAGATAGATAGATAGATAGATAGATAGATAGATAGATAGATAGATAGATAGATAGAAGATAAACTTAATTACAGCAACCATTATTAATGACAGGCAAAGATGAAATGCTTTCTCAGTAAATGCAAGAGTAAATCGAGATAACCTCTCTACACTGCATTAAGAAAAAATGCAGATATTAGAAATATAAAGATTAACAAGGAGATACAATTAGTACTTGCTTATTATGGATTACTTAATAATCTATACAAATCAGAAAAATAAAACTAATTCCTGTGTTGAAGTCCCACTTCTGACCTATACTAGATATTTGGCATTATAAGTCATTCAACCTCTGTACTCTCCAAGCAGTAGAGACCATAACACGCAGAATAGATCTTAATTGGGAAAAAAAAAGTTATGATGAGTTTCCTGAAAGTGTAAGATGAAAAATTTCTTCAAAAACAAATAAAAAACAAACAAAAAAGCTTAGGAGATAATTAAAAGCATAAATAAAAAAACCCTCAAAAAAATCATGGACATTTCTAAATAACAAAAACAGTATCCAAGAGGGAACTATATAGAAGGACTCTTAAAAAAGCTACAAAAATCATAAAAATATGAGTCAATCTCCATACTCAAAGCAAATAAAATTACATAATTTTCATTGAAAATGATAAATGAATCAATTAAAAGAATATTCATTATCCATGGTGGGGATATACCAAAGTGGTAAAAATAATACTGCTTAAATTATTTTACAGACAGTGCTATACCAATCACATTTGCAGAGCTAGACAAGAAAATAAGAAAATTAATTGGGAGGAATCAAAAGTCCAGAAGAGTAATGAAAATAATGAGAAAATAATTAGGAAATAATAAAAAAATCAGTACTCCAGATCTGCAACTATATAACAAAGCTGCTCTCGTTGAAACTATTTGGCACTGATTAGAAGATTAAACAAAAAATAAATTGGTTGAAGAAATTAGATCGGGAATATTTTTTTAAAGCAAAATAAATAACCCAATCTTCTGCAAACCTAATTATAAAAATAACTTGAGAAAGAACTCCCTATTTGACAAACTGGAAAGTAAATTGGTGTAAAATAAAATTAGGCAATAATTTTATCATCTGGTACAGTAAGCTTAAAATGGTTATGTAAGCAGAATTGAAAAAAGTCTCATAACTAAAAATAGGACAAAAGGAAAACAGATGCATTAGGTATAGGTGCAGCAGGTGTAACATCCATGGGTAGAATTCTTAGCAATGGATAGGGGGAATCAAAGTAGATATTAAAAAAAAAGAATTTAGATGAAAAAACCCACAAAAACCTAAAATTCTTTTGGTCAAATAAAAACAATGAACATAGTATAAGAAGAAAAAGTATAGAAAAAAAGGAATATATTTATAACAAACATTGCTGATAAAAGACATATATAAGCTTTTTTTGTTTGTTTTTTATTTGTTTTTGAAGAAATTTTTCAACTTACACTTTCAGGGAACTCATCATAACATTTTTTTTTCCCAATTTGGATCTATTCTGTGTCTTATGGTCTCTACTACTTGGAGAGTACAGAGGTTGAATGACTTCTAATGTAAAATATTTAGTATAGGTCAGAAGTGGGACTTCAACACAGGAATTTCTCACTCTGAGATAAGATCTGCATAGGGACTTAGCACCAATATATATTCCTAGAGATACCACATCCCTTTAGATAATTTATCAAATAGCATAAACAACTTTTAAGTAATTAGTTTTGAGAAAAAATGATCATTTGAAAATATTTTCTAAATATGTAGTTGTTAGAGAAAGGAACATTAAAATCTCTTGCTTATTTTTTGTTTATATTTATCTTATTCTAAAAGTGTCATATTGAGGTCTCCACAATTCTAGTTTTATTTTCTAATATTAATCCATTTTCTCTAGCACTTTTCAGCATCTAATTTCTCCGTTTATCTTTTGCTAATGAAGTCTATTTTTTCTTTTGCCTTGTCTAATGTGTGATTCCATCTTTTTTTGTTTAGTTCAAATGAATCTTAATGGATTTTACTCCAGCTCCTTATTTTAATTTTTGTGATTCATTGTGTTTTAAGAGGGCCTCAGGTAAATGATATGTTCTTTATTTTTATTACATCAAGTCAATCAAAAGTTCTCACTTCATACACAATGAATTGAAAATGATGACAAAACAAACCAACCAACAACCTGGAATAACCAATGTTCGAAGGAACATGGGAACACATGGATGTTAATACATACTTTGTAAAGTTGTGAAAGGGCATAATTATTTTTGTATATCTGTTAGAAGCTTGACCCTCTTTATACCCCCTCCAAATTAATGAAACTGTTTAGTCCTTTCACCTACGTAGTCTCACTCTTTGTATTTTAACTTAAGGAATCCAAAGTTAAAAACAAAGATCTAATCTAAATAAGTGCACTTATTCCTATATTCTTGGTGGAAGAAAATATACAAAAATAATTAGTATCCCTGAATGAAGATTGCTCCAAAAAAAGACACATCATTATAAAATAACATTATTTTGTTGTAAGAAATGAGGAATTTAGAGAAATTTATATAAATTGATTTTGAAAGAAATAACCAGACTAAGATAAACAATATGCATGATGACTTCAAAAAGTGGAAATGAAAAGATCAGTAAAAGCAATTTGAACTGAGTAACTGAAAAACTAGTATAAGCTGAAGAAGAGATAATAAAATCTATTTCCCTGATCACAGCAGAGAAATTTGACAATACTAGGTTGGACAGTTGTATATATTGAACGATTTGATTTCTGTTTTGAGTGTTTTGCTTGCTTGTTTGTTTTTTTTTTCTTTATTACATAGGAACATAGGTTGGGAAACTTTTGACTTTGATAGAAAAGAGGCACAAATAGAACATATTTCTTAAAAATAAATTACTTAGGGGCGGGCAGGTAGCACAGCGAGTAAGATCACCGGCTCCAGTGTCAGTACAACCTGGGGATCAAATCCAGGCTCAGACACTTAGCATCCACCCAGAAATACCTGGCCGTGTAACCTTGAACAAGTTACTTAACCCCAATTGCTTAGGGATGGCCAGGTGGCTCAGTGAGTAAGAGCACCAGCCCCAGTATCAGGATGACCTGGGGATCAAATCCGGGCTCCAATACTTAGCACCACACCCAGAAATAACTGGCGGTGTAACCTTGAGCAAGTTACTTAACCCCAATTGCTTTAAAAAAAATGAATTACTTTAAGTGGTTAAAAACTAAATTGTATGTGTATTGAATTAGAGAAATCTGAATCAAACACGTGTGAGTGTGCAAGATAGAGTGGACTGCAAATGTACCTTGAATAAATAATATTTCAAGTAATAAAGCTAAATTTCCAGATTGTAAATGTATTTTGTATAGGGAAGCAGTAGTAATTTTATATTTTTATATTTATAATTTCATGTTTTCCACTTACTAGGCCAAATCTTGAATATCACTTGTAATTCTAGTCCACCCATTTCAATTGGGACATAGACAATGTCCACCAGAGGAGGATTTCCGGAATGGCAAAGAAACCTGAAATCATGCCACATACATGAATGAATAAGCATTAAGCAAATTAAAAGTGAAGAACTACCTCCAAGAAGCCTACATTCTAATAGTGGGAAAAGATGTTGAGGCCAGTAGGGGAAAATTTTTCCTGGAATGCCTCAGAAATGGTAATCTGATCTATAGAATAATTCATTGACATGCACTTTTCAGAAAACAGAGTCATGTTGTTTTAATTATTTTGACCAAATCAAGGTCAAAACCTTTAGGTAGGTAGGGGGAAGAGGAAGGACCAATGAATGGCAAAATGTATGGGATAAACAACTAAATGAGATCAGAAGCCAGTGAGGTTTGGTACTAGCTAGGTATAGTGCACTAGCTGAGTGTTCCAAGATCTACTCAATAATGAAGACAGTTTAGCTCCAGGACAAGAGTGCCAGAATTTAGTAAATTATTTCCTATGCACTGGGGGCATGATATCTGACAGGAGAGTGGGAAGGAGACATCATACTAATAGATTTAACTGACATCTAAGTTACCTGATAAAATGTGCAGAAATCCTATTGTAGTTAGATGAATCTTTTTCTCTCTTTCATTTTAATTTTCAAATGACAATACTATAAGAGAGTTCCTCAATAAGTTTGGTTCACGCTCATCCCTGTGGAAAATATGCCCTTTATTCATAACAAAAATCTCCTTTAGAGTGAGTCCTTGATGTTCAGCAATGCTCCTCATGGAGAATTCCCAACCTTAAAAAAGTCTATATTGGTTTTCTAAATATTCTGAATTCCCTAGAAAATTGCAACAAGAACAACATCACTTTGGCTAGGAAAATGTGGCTCTTGAGTATAAAAGCAGTGGGAAACAATATCATTAAAATTTTATTCCATGTTATCAAAATGCTAAAAACTAAAAAAATAATAAATTATTCTATTTTACATTTTAATCATGTTGTAAAAAATATCTATATCTATCTATCTATATATATATACATATATATATGTATATATATATTGTGGCTATCGGCATTAATCTTATAAATTTTTTTTTCTCCTTGGAAACAATGAAAACTCTCTCAAAATGAAAATAGGAAAGAAAATAAATATATCAAATTAAAATTATAGATTTAAAGTTTGGAATATTTTTCTTCACCTATGAAATGGAAAGAGGTAATATGCTTGATAGTTGTGTGACTCTGGGCAAGTCATGTTATCTGGTTCCTCAATGGTAAAATGAGCTAGAGAAAGACATGACAAATCACTCTAGTATCTCAGCCAAGAAAACTCCAAATGGGGTCAGAAGAATCAGATAAGAGTCAGAGGACTCCACAACTACAAGGCTAAAAAGTGTGCTGCCTTAGCAGTCATCTATGGGACATCTGACCAAGACATACTCATATGAGTTATACCAAGGGCTAATCATGAAGCTTGGATTTTCGCACCTTACAAAAGTATAGAAAGGATCTAGGAGACAATACACACTTAGACATTCAACCCAAGACTAATCCACTGTAAGTAGCAAGCACCCACCAGTGTAAAAAGCAGGCCATCCTCCAGGGAAGGTCTTACATTTCTTCTTTTTGTATTTTGAAAATAGATTGCTTTTCTCTATCTTGTTTACTTTGAGCTTTTCAATGTGTTTTGTGACTTGACTAACACTTTCAGAATTCACATACCAATACTAGATATAAGAATCTTGCAAAAACTCTACTTCCAGCCCCAAATTCCATGCATCTACCTTGAAACACAAAACAAGGTTAAAATGATAGCAGTAGAAATAAAGATGAAAACCAGGACTTCACTGCTTATCACTTCTTATAATTTTATTATGCTTATTATTTTTTTTTGAGGGGAGAAGTCAGGGCAGTTGCAGTTGGGTGATTTGCCCAGGGTCACACAGCCAACTGGTAAGGGTATCCGGTGTCTGAGGTTGGATTTGGGCTCAGGTCCTCCTGATTCCAGAGGAGGTGTTCTGCTTACTGTGCCACCTAGCTGCCCCTTCATAATTTTTTAATATTAAACTTACCTTTAAACAAAACAAATTTTTAAAATTTTATGACTGGATAGATGAACTGCATAAAAGGTGAGTAAATCTTTTTGTGTGTGACAAGATGACTGTTGCCCAAACTAAAATAAGCAGAGATATCTCCAAGTAGAGACAGGAAGGATTTATTTAATTATGTCTTCTTGCAAAAAGGGAAGTCTCACTACTAGAGGCAATCTAGTAAGAGAGGCAAAATACAAAATGCAAAGCTTGGTTATATACCCCAAAGACCACCCCTTCTCCCCCCACTTTGTCCTGTCCTACTCCTGTTAATCAGGAACTGAGGTGCACAATCTAACCACAGAAGAATTTGCTGATGAAATGTCAATAATATCAAAAGGTAGAAGGTACATATTTAGTGGAATGAAAACAGACAAATACATCATCACTATCAACTTAGATATGAAAGCAGAAAATATCTCATGAATAATGGGGGTGTTAGGGTCTTTTGGGTCATGGTGACCCTCCTCCTGGTGACAGGGAGGTAGGAAATATGCTATGTGTCATGGGGGTTTTGAAACATGATGACCAGTTTGTAGGTCACAGTAATCTTTCTAAATCTGTGCTTGTGCTGATCAAGGGGAAACTAAGTCCATAGCCACATTTAAGGAATATGTACTTTGCCTTCCTACATATTAGCTAAGCTCAGCAAAACCTTCAGCTCATGACCAGGGGAATAGAGCAAGGATCTCAGGCTGCTAAGTCCTAAGTCTTTGCCACTTTATTATAATTCTATTCAGATTTCTGAAATGTTACCTGTGAAGTTTTCACTTTTATTCCATTCATTTTTAAAGTATTTTTTCATCCCCTTTAATTTTCTTTTATTCTATTCATCTCTATATATTTATATTCCCTTCAGTACAGTTGGAAATATCATATACTGATTTATTTATATTTTGTTTCAAATAGTATTTTATATTGAGAATTTATTAAATTTAATTGGATAAGCCAATTCCCAGTTGTTTTCTTCCCTGGTGGGGAAGGGCGTAAGGGGAGGAGGTTCCACAAAAAAAAATAAGGCTGCTATAAACAAACAAACAAAAATAAAATAGAAGTAATATAATGTCATGAGAAGCAAAGTGTACTTGCTGTTTAACAACCTGGAAACCCATCCTAGTCATGCAAGTTATTTATCTTGGACTTAGTTTCCTCATCTTCAAAATCAGGATTATCCCAAAATGATCTACTTCAAGGAGTTATTATGTTCATATATTTTTAAAAGTTTAGTGTGAAGAAAAAAATATGTGTATAATATCTATTTCTACCATGTAATTACCCTGGGAAATGATGGGCATTTATAGCCCATTACTATATGGCCTGTGGGAAGTAGCTTGGAAATGAACTGGGAAATCAGGAAGTGAGGCAGGGAGAGGCAGAGAGATGGAGAAAGAGAAGTAGAGAAAAGAAAAAGAAAGAGTATTTTTTTCTGACTCCAAGATACCCAGAAAAAACTTTGGGGCTTGATACAGTGCTTGAAAGAAGTAGCAATCATTATGTCTATTCTATGTAGTAAGCTATAAGACCAACAGACATTGCGATCTGCCTTGCCTCTGTAACTGTAATCTGACCCAAGGACCCCTGGGACCAGTGTCACAGCTATATTCTATGTCACAGTGGAAGGACAGGGGAATTTATTTTTGTAAAGCATCTACACTTTACAAATATTATCTCATTTAACCTTCAAAACAACTCTGGGAAAAAGATAACATTATTACCATTTTACAGTTGAAAAAACTGAAACAGACTAAGATGAAGTTAATTGCCTAGAGTCACATAGTAAATGTCTAATGTTGGATTTAAACTAAAATCTTACTGACTCCAGGTACAGAGGCTTTCCACTGTACTACCTAATTTTCTCATTTTCCTCAACTACGAAATGGAAATAAAATTATCTATCTTTCATGGTTATTGTGAAGGTCAAATGAGATAAGATTTATAAAGTACTTAGCATGGTTCCTGGCACGAAGTAGCCACTTAATATATGTGTATTCCTTTTCATCTGCCCTGCAACTGATCTTTTTTTTATGTGTTGACTCCTTGAGTTAAGAATATAAACTCCTTAAAAGCAGAGACTGTCTTGCTTTTCTATTTTTATCCCTATCACTTACCGCAGTTCTTGGCACATAGTAAATGCTTAATAAATGATTTTCCATTTATTCATTTATTCATGGCTTCTGAGATTTCTTACAACTTTGGGATTCTATCACAGTTACCATGAGTGAGGAACTATAGAGAACTATAAAGTGAATAATAATGAGTTTTGACATCCGTTCTCAAATGCCAGTTGGCATTTGAAGAGAGTTTTGTAAATTGGTAATAATACACAGGATAATACTATATGGTATAACTTCCAAGCTTTCTTCTTGTAGAGAACCAGTCAAGGCAGAGGAGAAACCCTTGTACCTATCATCTTCATGCTTTATAAGAATACCTCACACAAATCTTATGATCTTCATGTGTTTCAGATAAAATAACAGAGCTATTGTCTTTTCATACATTGGTTAATTTATAACTGAAATATATAAGAAAAGTATGTCAGGATGTTATGAAGAGCCGAGGTCTTTATTATATATATAAAATGAGTCATCTTTATTATTTTTTTCATTAATTTGCTTATGTAGTTATATGAGAGTCAGAATGACATAGACAATAAGCGGGCACTTTTGAAACCAGGGAGGTCTGCATTTGAGTCCTGTCTGTGTAAAGCCAAGCACAAGCACCTCTCCTGAGAACTGCTGCTGTGAGTAATTTTAAGGATCTAGTTGTATAGTATAGTGAACTATTTATTCAGCAATAAACTAAAGCATAAAATTCAAGAAACTAAAGCATAACATTCATAACAGCATAACATAACTTGTGGCTAAGGTGGCCACATAGTCTTAAACAAAACATGTCATTCATTATATCTTATAGTCATCTTTAAGGAGTAGCAGAAAATACAAACACTATCTATCCCTAAGGCATAATAAGTCACAATCTCTTCACTCAATGCAGAGTATCCAAATAAAATCCTCTTTCTTCTTAACTCTAGGCTGACTTCCAAACCCCATGGTTCCTCCCAAATCTTTCCTTGATTCACATATAGGCAGCTCTCTTCTCTTGTTTCATATCTCAGCTCACAGGGACTGCTCCACTCCGAGCCTTTGTAGTTTCTGTTTCTAGTAAGACAAAGTTGAACAGAGCTACAACAATATTTACACATATTACTGGCATTAACATCTAAATTCATTTTCTGTCTGAAAAATCAAACACAAATTGATAGAGTGCTTCTGTCTGACAAAGTAACATTAACACAAATCAAGAGTACTTCTTTCTGACAAAGTAATACAGATGAACAGATATAATGCTTCTTTCTGACAAAGTAACACAGATCAACAGAAAGAACAATGAAATCGCAAACATTCTCTCAGTCTTCAGAAAGTAACACAGATCAACAGAGTGCAAAAATTAAATTCTCTCTCTCTCTCTCTCTTAGTTCTGCTCACTCCCAGCTCTGCTCAAGCTCTTCTGAGCTCTGTTCAACTCTTCCTGTCCTACCCTTCCTGTTCTACCCTTCCTGTTCTGCTCTTTCAGCAAGCTCCTCCAACTTTGGACTCCATGTGATTACATTAGGCCTATTAAGGATAGCAAAGACCTTTAAATTCCCCTAGATCTATTAAGATCAATACAATATATACTGTTTCCAACAAAGATTCTTGATAGAATAAAAGTTGAGGTTCAAAGGCACTTGAATAGATAAAACAAGCAAAGTACTATTTTGCTTGCCATTACAGTCTATAATGCATACTGACTATGTGAACCTGGTTTTACAAATATTACTTTATTTACCAAACCTGATAAGGAGGTGCTATTTTTATCCCCATTTTATAGAGAAGAAAATTGATCCATATAGAAGTTTAAGTGATTTACCCAGGGTCATATAAAAAGTAAATATCTGAGAATGGATTTGAAGACATCTTCTAGACTCCCTACTGCTCTATCCACTGTCCAACATGATTACTATGTATGTGTGTGCATGGATGCATGTGTGCACAGGTTCATGTATGTAAGTGCATATCACCAGACATTTGTGTGCATATGTATATACATATATATGTGTATGCTATAAAATGTTTTACTACGTGGAATGATGCATGTGTGTGTGAAATAAAATGTTTTACTATATTACATAAAGCGATACTGAATATACTATTTTATCAATATGTGATTCTCCTTGGGAGAAATTTCTTCTACTTCTTCCACTTCTCCTTGCAGTAACTAGATAGTAGAGTGGATAGAGTGCTGAACCTGTATTCAGGAAGACCTGAGCTCAAATATGACTGCATATACTTTGTAGCTGTATGACTGAGCAAGTCACTTAACCTCTGTTTACCTCACATTCCTCAAGCGAAAAATGAGGATTGTTGTGAAGATCAATTGAGATAATGGTAAAGCACTTTGCAGAGTACCTTGCACATAAAAGGCACTATATAAATATTATTTTTATTTAATTTTTATTTACCTGTGCAGAACAGCACCTCAGTTCCAGTAAGTATCTTTCTGTATCCACAGGACATTTCAAAATATTTACAATCCAATGATCACTATAAATGCCATATTTTTTTTAATTAGAGATGCAGACTATAACCTTTTTGGAGAATTGATTTCCATCTAGGATTGATTCAAGAGGATTTCTACAAACTTAAGAAAACAAAATGATCATCTGAAAATATGAATTTTAATTTGGGAGAGGTGTGGTTTAAGAATTCTATTTAACTCAAATTGAATCTGAAAGTGGTTGAATGAAATTTGGACATGAAGATTCTTGTTATCCGAGGACCCCAATGGATCAAGGATGAACTCAGTTGTCAGCAGATGTCCTAGACTATGATTTGAATGGAATCACCCCTTCACTTATCAGAGGACTAGTAAGGGGGATCTTTAGCAGAAATATTTTTGAAGTAAGATTATGGAAGCATACACCAAATTTTGGGACATTTCCTCATCTATATATTTTCTATTTAATCCTACATATACCATAAATTTGTTATTCTGCTTCTTAAAAATTCCAACTTCTGGTCAAGATGGTGGAGTAGAAATAGGACCTCCTTATGGCTCTGGCTCCCACCACCTCCAATTCATGTAAAATGGGACTCTGAACAAACTTTGTAGGTATAGAACCCACAAAATCATACAGAGAAGCTAATCTCCCACTGAGGACAGCCTGGAAGGCTGGCAGGAATCAACCACCAAGAGCACTCTTGGAGCTCACCCCAGCCCTGCAGCACTCAGAGGTTTCAGTCCCAGGGCACACCTGACCAACCACGAGCTGGAGGAACTCCAGATCACCAGCAGCTGTGGAAGTCCAGAATTATCAAGACAAAGATGCTAAGGAAAAAGTGAGACATCAGTGCAGTGTGGACTTTGGGATCCAGTAGTTGGGAGTGTGTTGGCCGCTTCCCCTGGGCAAGAAGGCGCTGAAGCACCACAATATGGCAGCTTCTGGTCCTGGCCTGCAGAATGTAGGGGGACCAAGCGACCAGTCTGAGGGGTATTTGCTCTTATTTTAACCTGCCTGGAACTGTATTGTGTTCTAGGGTGGAGGTTCTGGGGTATGTGACCAGCTTTCCAGATCATGTGGAGGCTTCAGAGAGGGCACCCAACTAATACATCCAACAGATGAGAAAACCCAGAGTTTGGAATGAAGCTCCTCAGTCTGGTGGCAGAGTCCTACTGTGGCAAAAAGCCTAGGGGTCAAATGTCTGAGTGGTGATATGACCAGGCAAAGGAAGCAAAGCAAACAGAAAAATTCAACATTAGATGCCTATTTGGGGGACAAAAAGGATCAAAGCATGGAACAGGGAAGACAGTGAAGTCAGAATTCCTACACCAACTGTTCCCCCCAAAAATATGAGGTGGTTAATGCCATAGAGGACCTTAAGAAGCAGATAAGAGAAGTAGAGGAAAAATTGTGTAGAGAAATGAGAACGATGCAAGAAAATTATGAAATGACAGTCAACAGCTTGCTGACGAAAATAACACCTTAAAAAATAGACTAATTCAAATGGCAAAAGAGGCTCAAAAAGGCAATGAGGAGAAGAATGCCTTAAAAAGCCAAATTTGCCAGATGGAAAAAGAATCTCAAAATCTCACTGAGGAGAATCATTCCTTCAGAATTAGATTGGAACAAATGGAAGCTAGTAACTTAATGAGAATTCAAGATGCTGTTAAACAGATCCAAATAAATGAAGGAATAGAAGCAATGTGAAATATCTCATTGGGAAAACCACTGACCTGGAAAACAGATCCAAGAGAGATAATTTAAAAATTATTGGACTACCTGAAAGCCATGATAAAAAAAAAGAACCTAGAAATCATCCTCCAAGAATTTCTCAAAGAAAACTGCCCTGATGTTGCAGAACCATAGGACAATATAGAGGTTGAAATAATCCACTGATCACCTCCTGAAAAAGATCCCAAAAAGAGAACTCCTAGGAGTATAATAGCCATGTCCTGAAATTCCCAGATTAAAAAGAGAATGTTACAAGCAGCCAGGAAGAAAAAATTTGAATATTGTGGAAACTCAGTCAGGATGACTCAGGATTTGTTAGCTCCCAAAAGGGCTTGGAATATGATATTCTACAGGTCAAAGGAGCTGGGATTAAAACCAAGAATCACCTACCCAGAAAAATTGAGTATCATGTTTCAGGGGAAAATATGGTCATTCAGTAGAATAGAGGACTTTCAAGAATTCTTTTAAAGTGGTGATGAGGGTTTGCAAGATAGCACAGCGAGTAAGAGCACTGGCCCCAGAATCAGGATGACCTGCTATCGAATCCAGGCTCAGAAACTTAGCACCCACCCAGAAATACCTGGCCATGTAATCTTGAGTAAGTTACTTAACCCCAATTGCTTAAAAAAAATTAAAAAAAAGTAGTGATCAGTGAATTTTTTTTCATTTTTCCTACTTCATCTTCCTAATACCCCCCATCCCCCACAATGCTTGTGGACTATTTTCTTTAATTATTTCTGGCATTATTTTACCAAGATATTTTTTATCATAACTTTCAGTTAGCTTAATTATTTTTATATTTTCTCCTTTGTTCTATTCTCCAAATCTGTTGTTTTTCTTTTAAGATGTTTCACTTTCTCTTCTGTTTTTTTCATTATTCATATTTTTTAATCATTTTCTGATCTCTTATAATTTCACTGGCTTCATTTTGCCCAAGAAAGGTGTCATTTTCTTCCTTAAAATGCTGGATCTCCTTTTCTGGTTGGTTGACTTTCCTTTCATACCCTTCTTGTTTTTCTTGGATTATTCTTAATTTCTTTTTTAGTTTTTTCCCTATCTCTGCCATTTGATGCCCCCCCCCATTTTTTGAGGGGGGAAGGAAGGGTAGTTGGGTTTAAGGAACTTTCCCAAGGTCAGATGGCTCGTAATTGTTAAGTGTCTGACACCAGATTTGAATTTACGTCCTCTTGATTCCAGGGCCAGTGCTCTATTCACTGCACCACCTAGCTGCCTCAAATCATTTGATTTTTAAGTCTTTTTTAAGGCATTCTATACATTCTTTTTGGGCAGGTGACCATTTAATGTTCCTCTTTGGAGGGTTATTTTTAATTCATTTGCTTCTCTGAAGGTGAACCCCAGTTATCTCTATCCCCATAATCAGTTTCTATAGTTGGATTCTTTCTCCTTTACCTGCACATTTTTTTCTGGTGATAGCTTATTTATTTTCAATTACCTCTAACCCTGGGGTGTGGGGAATGGTGCCTGTTGTCCAAGATCTTCAGTTCTTCACTCTAGTCTAAAACCAAAGCCAAGCCTCTTACTTCCTGTAATTGCCCACAGCCAGGGAATTTGTGCCCCACCACTTCTGCACTCACCAGGTATGTGCTGATTCATTCTTGTCCATTCTAGTCTTCACAACACAGCTGGGTCTGGTGTTCATGGTCAGCAGAGGTTCCCTTAATCTTCTCCTCCTCAAATGCCCAACTCTTCTCACTATCCCGAGTGTAAAATTTCCAGTACCTGGGGCTGAGGCAGCCTCTCAAACCAACTAACTCCAGGGCTTGCAGATTGTTATTTAAGATGTTTGCAGCTTGCTATTAAAACAGAACCTAGCCTGTAATTGTTTACTCTCCACAGGGAGAAAATATTATCCTGGGAATTTTCTTCTGATGTTCTCAAATTGTCTCAGGAGGGCCCTGGTTATGCCCCTGTTTTTATTGATCTCCACCCACACTTTGTTCACCCTAAGTAGCTATTTTAATTCTTTTGTGGGAGTGTAATGGTTATGGGATTTGAAGGTCTTCCATGCCCCTTGAACTTGCTGATGTAGCAGGAAGGGGTGGAGCAAGAGGAAGCAGGAGCCAAGCTAGGGTGTGTGTGGTGCCTGGAAGCTTGGTGGCAGCAGCAGCAGCAGTGGCAGTGGCAGTGGCCTCGGCAGTGGCATGAACTCCTTTTGTTTGAGCCAGCCAGAATTTCTGCTAAAGACTCCTGTTGAGGACTGCCAGGATGGCAACTGAGGGGGGCAAAACTTTGAGCAAGCTGTGTAGATGCTGAGCAGTTGCCATGAGTGAAGAGAGGAGGATCTTTGCGTGAGGTAGCCTGTTCTGTTTTGAAGGCTTGAGAATGTGAGTGTTTACTACATTATCTATGTGTGCCAACTTCATAACTACTGTGATGGCTTTGACTTTCTGGTTTTGGGACTCAGTTTTCTGATATTTGAATAAATGTTCTAGCTTTGTTCACCATGGAGAGAGCCTGGTATATTTTGTGATTAATAACCACAAGTTACTGTAGGCATTGTGAATATTGCATTGTTGATAGAAGGAGAAGATTTTGAGAACTTGGAATTTTCTGACCTACTCCACCAACTTCCCAGAATTTTTTCAAATTATTTTTTCTATCACCTTATTTATCTTGGGTATCAACTTCCATATATCTCATGTTGTTCTGACTTCTCAAATCCAAATAGCATCCTGTTTAAAAGAGAAGTCAAATGGAAAACAGTAGTTGAAGAATTATTTGTTCATTTTTATCTCTAATTATTATCATATTAATAACCGAAGAAGCCACACTGTATGTTCATTTTTTACTCAGATTTAACTTTTTAAAATTATAGTTTGTTGGGTGGAGTGCCTGTGAGCACAGGCTGCAGTGTAAAGATGGCTAAGTTTAAGAACCATACCACTCTCAACCAATCACAAAAATGGCACAGAAATGGCATCAATAAACCTAGATCACAAAGATATGAGTCTCTGAAAGGGGTTGACCCCAAGTTTCTGAGAAACATGTGCTTTGCCAAGAAACACAATAAGAAGGGGCTGAAGAAGATGCAGGCCAACAATGCCAAAGACATCAAGGCCCTGAGCACCTAGGCCTCCAAAGCCAAGCTCCTCAGGCACAAGATCCCTAAGGCCAGTGCCCAGCGTGCTGGCCATAAGATGGCTACCAAGCATCCAGGTCCTAGGATCTGCATCAAATGTCCAGGCTCCAGGATCACAAAGCCTGATTCTAAGGTTGCCAGAACCTTACCCCAAGTCTACAAAGCCCACTGATCCCGAGGCTGCCAAGCCCACTGACCCCAAGGCTGCCAAGTCTGCTGCCAAGCTCAGTAAGTCAGATCCCAAGGGCACCAAATCTGACCCCAAGGTCGCCAAGTCTGATTCCAAGGCTGCCAAGTCCGATCCCAAGGCAGCCAAGTCTGATTCTAAGGCTGCTAAGCCTTCTGAGTCCAAACCCAAAGATGCTGGGGCTAAAGCTGCTGGTCCCAAGCCTTCAAAATAGATGCTTCAGAACAGAAGGACTTGTTTAAAGTTAAAACTCCCTTTTTTCACGAGCCAGGGTATTATTATTCACTATTTTGTACAAATAAAGAAAATGATGAGTCATTAAAATATAAAATTAATAAATAAAATTATAGTTTGTTGTCCTTAGGTTTCCTTGTTATCCTCAAGTCATTCTGAGTTTCAATGCCCTTAAAGTCTCTAGACAAGCTTTTCTGTTCATCAAACATTAACTTTCTTTCTTTAAGTAATTGTATATATAGGTCTTTGAACAAACAAACAGTTAATTAAACTTTTGAAAATTTTAAAGCCTGAAATAACCTTTTCTTATATTGTCAAAATATGGGCCTGAACCAGGCCAGTCACTTGGAATTTTAGGTATTAGCATAATCTGAAAGAAAAAAATAGTATTTTAAGTTTGGTATTGGAATGGAATGAGAAATTTTTTGGTCATTTTTTAAAAGAATTTTATTTAGTCATAACATGAAAATAATACTCGGTAAGAATGCAATACTTAACTTGCATGGCTGTCTTACTACACCAAGATACCCTGCCCTCAGCCTCAATGTCAAAATGTCTTCCTAGCAAAACATGGTGTGGTGACTCATCTGTATTTGAGATATCTGTCAACTTCAAAGGGTCCTGAGTTCACATGGATGGGACTTTATTCATCTTAGGTAACTACCAAACCTATATTAAGATTGAATTAGATCTCCATGAAGCTGCGTTAATGGCCAACTAGTTTAAAACTTATTATAGTGAGCCAATCAAATCTTGGCGACAGCTTCCTTTTCCTTTTATGGAAAGAGCTGGCCTAGCCTAACCAAATCTGGGAGTGGGGTGGAGCAGTTAGGTAATACAATGAATAACAGAAGAGTTATCTTAGTGAGTTAAAATCTGGCCTCAGACACTTACTAGTTGTGTGACTCTGAGCAAGTCTCTTAACCCCATTTGCCTCAGTTTCCTTATTTATATAATTAGGTGGAGAAGGGAATGGCAAACTACTCTAATATCTTTGCCAAGAAAACCCCAAAGGGTCATTAAAAGTCAGACATGACAGAAAAATAACAATTTACCCTGAATTCTGTGGGGCTACTTTTCCTTTTACAATATAGCTTTGACTTTTTCTATCATGCCTTCATGTCAGATTCATGATCTATTTCCTGAACTCTTCGTTTATTTCCTCTTTCTGTCTAGGATGGCAGTTTTGTTGTTGTTGTTATTCAGTCATTTCAATCATGTCTGACTCTTTGAGACTCCATTTGGGGCTTTCTTGGCAAAGACACTGGAGTACTTTATCACTTTCTTTTTGAGTTCATTTTACAGATGGGCAACTGAGCCAAAAGCATAAAGTGAGGGTCATGCAGCTAGTAAGTGTCTGAGGTAAAATTTCAACTCAGTAAAATGAATCTTCCTTACCTCAGACTTGGCACTGTATCCATTGTACCACTTGACTGCCCACATTGACATTATCTAACTTAAGAATATCACTTTGGTTTTAACTATGTGATTACACTTTCAGGTCTTTGTGTATGATGTTTTCCCTATCATATAGATTAAAATACCCTCCAGGAGGAAACTATATAATAAAGTCATATGAAGTAGCAAAAATTTCAGAGTTAGAAAAGTAGAGTCCTAGTAAAAGTTCTACCATTATTTCATTTTAGGAAAGTCAGTAAACCTCTCTGGGTCTTAGCGGGAAGTAGTTAAGATCTATAGCTGTAGCCCAAACCAGATCAAAATATAATTAAGAACTGTTTAACAAAACAAATATATAATACAGATCATTATAATTTGTGGTTTTCTAAGTCCATATGTTACCCAAAGACATCTGTTTCTGTGTAAATTTGATATAATTATCATTATAATTATTTTAATAATTTTATCAAATTCTATAATGTATAAATATTTAAATAAAAATAACTAGTATATGTATATGGACATATATGTATATAAATTTTTCTCTATGTACTTGTCTATCTTTTTGTCTATGTATACAATGCACATATTCCTGACATATATAAGTATGTGTAATGAATTTTAATAGGACAATCAACAAGCATTTATTCATTATTTTCTATGTGCTAGACATTGTGGTAAGCACTGAGAATAACAAGAAAGGCAAAAAAAATGGCTCCTGATGTCAAAGAGCTTGTTAATATATTGGGAGACAAAATATACAGATAGTTATGTGGCAGTAAAAGAGATATAATAACTTCTCCCACCATGGAGATCAGGTTATATTTTTTTTTTTCTTTAAAAGGTATTGAGAACCAAGTGAGAGCCAAGATGGCAGAGTAAGCAGCAAATTACTGGAACTCTACTATATTCACCTCCAAACAACCACAAAATAGCACCCCAAAACAAATCTTGGAACTGTAGAACCAGTGAAAAGATGGGGTGAAATAATCTGTTAGCCCAAGAAACTTCAAAGATCTGCAAGAAAAGTCTGTCCCTCTAGAGTAAAAAGGGACACATTCTAAGACAGGCAGCATACCAGGAAATCAGCAGCAAGCCCCATCACAACAAACCAGCAGGAGATCCTGTCTCCCAGTGTAGCAGAACAGATAAACTCCAACACCAGTAACCCTCGTGTGCCATAGAATAGCTAGGGGAAGAGGCAGATTCCAGCTCTCCGAACCACCACTTGCTTTTGTTTTGCCTTGGCTAAAAAGGCATCCTCCTGCAGCCAGACCTCTATGTGATTCAACATAGCCCTAAGGAAAGACAAAAACACCCCACTGGGTCTAAGCAAATGCCAGATACCACTACTGGGATCTGCATCAGGTAATCTGCCAGACCTCCATGACCTGCAGCAGTGCCAGCCACCTCTATTCCATACCATTATATAGCACCAGACACAAAAGGGTCCAAGAAGCTTCAGGGAAACATTAGTGAAGGACCAGGTGAACAGGCAAGGCCTCCAGGCACTGACAGAAGAAACCTGATTTAGTGTCCCTTCTACCCCAGGTACAGAATTTAAATTTCTAAGAAAGGGAAAAGGGCAAAAAAATATTATCTGATCATAGAAAATTATTATGTTGACAGGGAAGAACAAGAGATGAGCTCAGAAGAGGAAGAAGCTATCAAAACAACTATGTGCAAAGCCTAAAAGAAAAACCAGAAGTGCTCTGAAGCCCAGAAAGAACTCATGAAAGAACTCAAAAAGGAGCTTAAAAATCATATGAAAGAGGTACAAAAAATATGGGAAAAGAAATGAGAGTAATGCAAGAAAATTATGGAAAAAAGAGTCAAAAGGTTGGAAAACTGCTAATAAAGTAGAGCTGGTCAAACTGAAAAGTAGATACAAGAATCCACTTAAGAAAATAACTGCTTGAAGAGTACAATTTACCAAATGGAAAAGACTATGTGAAATCTAATAAAGGAAAATATCACCTTAAAATTTAGAATTGGGTAAATGTAAGCTAGTGACTTTTTGAAACATCAAGAATTGATCAAATAAATTCAAAAGAAAAAAAATGTAAGACAATATTAAAATACCTCATTGGAAAAAAACAACTGAACTGGGAAATAGATCCAGGAGAGACAATATCAGAATCATTGGACTTCCTGAAAGTCATAATGAAAAAAGGAGAACCTGGATATCTTTTGAAAAGTTATCAAGGAAAACTGTCCTGATGTCCAGGAACTGGAAGGCAAAACGGATATTTAAAGAATCTACCAATCATCTGATATACCAACATTGTAGCCACATTTCAGAACTATCAGGTTAAGGAAAAAATGCAACAATTTAAATGTTGGAGGTTCACAATCAAGATTACACAGTACTAGGTACCTGCAAAATTAAAGAATCTGAGATAATGAAATATGGTATTCTGAAGGCAAAGGAGCTACAAACAAAAATCACTTACCTGGCAAAATGAAGCATAAATCATCAAGAGAAAAATTGTTCATTCGATGAAATGGATCAATTTCAAGCTTTCATAAGGAGAAAACCAGAACTAAACTAAAAGTGTGACCTCTAATATCAAGACACAAAACAAGCATAAATAGGTAAAAAGGAAAAAGAAAACATAAGGGATTCAATAGAGCTAAACTATTTATATCCCTGCTGAGGAAGATAATATTTGTAATTCTGAAAAATTTGTCTCATGAATAGTACAGATAAAAAGAATATATCTAGACAAAAGGTCCAGCTATAAGGTAATTTGAGGGAATGACAAGAAAAAATTAAGGGATGAGAAAGAAAAATACAAAGGGTGCAGAAAGAAGGGAGAAGTAGGATGGTGTAAATTATTTTTTTTTCTTGAAGAAATATGAAAGACCTATTATAGTGGAGGGGAAGATGGGAAGTTGGGCAATGAGCATCATTTGAACTTAACTTTCATCATTGACTCAAAGAGGGATACACAAACAGTTGATGATAGCAATCTAAAGTAAGAAGGAAGCAGAAGGGGAGAGAGATCAAATAAAGGGAGTGACAGAAGGGAGGGCAGATCAAGGGAGGTGGTAGACAGAATCAAAATAATAGTGAGGAGGGAAAGGGTGAAACAAGAAAGAGGACAGATAGGAAGAAGAAGAAGATGGAGAGAAATACACAGTAATTATAACTGCAATGGGATGAATTCTCCCATTAAATGAAATTGGAGAGCAAAATGGAAAAAAAAATCAGATTCCTACAATATGTTGTTGACAAGAGACACACTTGAAGCAGAGCTCAGAGTAAATTTAATGGGCTAGAGCAGAAACTATTATACTTCAGCTGAAATAAAAAAAAGCAGGGGTAGCAATTCTGATCTTAGACAAAGTAGAAGCAAAAAACAGAACTAATTAAAAGAATAAGGAAGGAAACTAGAAATTGCTAAAAGATAACTTAGACAACGAAGCAATATCAATACTAAACATGTGTGCACCAAGTGGTATAGCATCCAGATTCTTTTTTTTTTTTTTACTTTTTTGGAGGGGTAGTTGGGGTTAAGTGACTTGGCCAAGGTTACATGGCTGGCTTTTCTGGTAAGTGTCTGAAGCCAGATTTGAAATTAGCTCCTCCTGACTCCAGGGCTGGTGCTCTACTCATTGGAACACCTGGCCACCCCAAGTGTCCAGATTCTTGAAGAAGAAGTTAAGTGAGTTATAGGAAGAAATAGACAACAAAATTATGCCAGTGGGGGACCTCAATTTTTCCCTCTCTGAACTTGATAAATCTAACCAAAAACTAAACAAGAAAGAAATTAAAGGGGTAAATAGAATATTTGAAGTTAGATATAACAGACCTTTGGCATCATTTAGGCATAAAGGTGGACAGAATTAGAAAATTGGAAGAGCAAGGAAAAATCTAACTCTCAAATCTATGGGGAAGAGAAGAGTTCATGACCAAACAAAAGATAGATAGCATTTCAAATTGTAAAATAGATAATTTTTATTATATTAAGCTAAAGAGCTTTTGCACAAATAAAATCAATGAAACCAAGATTAGAAGGAAAGCAGAAAGATTGGAAACAATATTTTCAATAAGAGTCTCTGATAAATGACTCCTTTCTGAAATAGATAAAGAACTGAGTGACATTTACAAGAACACAAGCAATTCCCCAATTGACAAATGGTCAAATGATAGGAACAGGCAGTTTTTAGATAAAGAAATCAGAGTTGTGTATAGGCATATGAGGAAGAGCTCTAAATCACTTTTGATTAAAGTAGTGAAAATTAAAACAATTCTGACGTACTATATCACATATATCAGACTGTCTGATATGAAAGAAAAGGAAAACGATAAATTCTGCAGGAGATGTGGGAAAATTGGAACACTAATGTATTCTTGGTGGAGTTGTGAACTGATCCAGCAATTCTAGAGAGTAATTTGTAACTATGCCTAAGGGGTTATAGAATGAGCATACCCTTTGATCTAGCAATACCACTATTAGTTCTGCATCCCAAAGGGATCATAAAATGGGGGAAAGATCTATATATGAAAAAATATTTATAGCAGCCCTTTTTGTAGTATAGAAGGAACACAGAAGAGTTTTTGTATCTATCTTCCAAAACCCTCAAATGATTGTGTTATCAAAGAGACTGGACCACAGGAGATAATGCATAGATAATATGGATAAACAGGGATACATATGGGTATAGAAAGTTCACTGCTTGCATTTGTCTTCCAGTAATGACCTTAAGAATGTACTTGCAGTAAACAGAAATTGTGAGTTTGACCTTTGGCTGCATGTGATTACTATTTTGTTCTAAATTTAAGTCCATTGTTTCCCAGAACTCTAAATTCATTTGTGGAAGAATACATCCCATACAGTTGAAAAGAATGTATTGCCCCAACTGATTATATCATCTCAGTAAATGCATTTTTAAAAAGCTAACCAATGCCACTGACTATCACTGATAATCACATTGATGATGAATATGAATGACAATGCTAGAAAATCTTTCTACCCCCTTAGAGATATCCAGAGAATAGGAATAAAATTATTAGTCAGGTACCTTCTGGGAATATGTGATAGTAATGGCATTTAAAGATTCCCCTGTATTGGCTTGGTTTTCAAATTGATTGTGTTAAAACCCAGAGCTTGTTAATCCCACCTGTGGGATGGACTTCTTGATGTGAAAAGAGAGTCCTCAACTGGGAGGAGCTGATGATGTAGATTTGGAGAGACATGGGAGAGAAGCAGAAGAACTTTTTGGAAGAAGCACCCTTGTGGAGGCAGAGAGAGATTGAGAGGATTGCTGAGGGCTACTTTGAGTTGCCCTGGACTTTTGAGACCTGCCCCCAGAGCTGCCAAGGACTGAGGAGACATGGCTGTTTTGCTGGTACTTTGTCAGTCTATTTTGATGTTGTTTTGCCAGATTTGTCCACTGGTGAAAGATAGTCCTGGTGTTGAAGAAGTGCTGGAACCTGGCTGTTGGTTAAGAGCTCCTGAGACTGTCCTGCAGACAGAGAGTGAATACTGTCCACTGGTGAAGGACAGTGCTGTTGTTGCAGGGGTCTGGGAATCTTTCTGTTGGTTCACAGCTACTGAGACTGTCCTGTAGACAGAGAGTGAATTCTGTCCACTGGTGAAAGACAGTGCTGTTGTTGCAGGAGTCTGGGAACCTTTCTGTTGGTTCAGAAGCCCTGAAGAAGGATTTTCTTGTTGTATGTTTGCAGAAATCCTGGGAGAGTGTTTTGCTAATGTTTTCAGGGGTCCTAGGACTGTTCTGCAGACAGAAGATGAATTAATGAAGAGACTGGCATTGTATCTTGTGGCCTTGCTAAGCTTTGTCTCCCCAGGAAAAAAGATTGCTGAGAACTTGCCTCATGTCAAGATGAAGAAAAGACCTCCACTTGGGTATTAAGTGCTGTGCTTAAACTTGTTGTAACTCTGGTATAGATTCAATTGTGATCCAGGGGTGGAGAACTTTTGACCTTTTTGTATTCTATGATTGAAAAAATGAATGTACTTTACTTATGATTGAAAACTAATCTCCATTTGAGAAGAGGGGCTTTGTGGTGGACTAAATGAAGGTACAGCCTAGGGGTGGAGTAGTATTGAGAACAGGGACTTTGTAATTGATTGAATGAATGTAAGGTCCTGGGGTGGGGTAGTACTTGGAGATTATTTAATCACACTTAGTAAATGCTATATTTTGAATGATGTCATGTTTTGATCTTCTCTGTTCTTAATTTGTCATTGAATAAAATGGAGAGCACCTATGCTGGTATTTTGAACCTTGGGAAGTTGCCTTTGCTTGGCATTACATTACAGAATATAAGTAGGAACAGCAAAAAAATCCCTTAAGAGAAAAATGGATTGATTTTGAAAAAAGATATATATTATTTTTGAAAGGAATAATGCAGTTTTCCCATCAGCAGCAATAAAAAAAAAGCCAGAATATAAAGCATAATTTCTGTTGGCACCTAGAAGTAAGGCTGGCTGAAGGCATTATGGAAAGAGGAGTTTTGACTGCGAAAGAATGTTGCTGGGACCCTTTCAACTAGGAAGGGGAGAAATTAGTTAAAGTTATAACATATTCTCAATAATGTTAGTGAGAGGAGAAAAAAATAATCTAATATTGAAACTGGCCTAAAGAAATGTTTATAATTTACATGACAAATCTTGGTGCTATCATTCTAGCAATAAGAAAAAAAATTTCTAGATATGATCTTTTATAGTGATGACTGTAACATACAATGGAATAGCAGTTACATGTCTAGTAAGTAGAATCATGTCTTTTAGATCCTCAAATTAGCTTCAACATGTATTTACAGGATAAAAGAGAGACATATCTAATAGTACAATAATAGTGAAAAAGAACTTATTTTCTGATCTTATCTGAATTAATTCAATATGTAGCTTTTTTTAAAAAGTGGGTCAATAGTCGCAGGCGGGATCGGGCAGTTTGAACGAGACCTAGATGGAACTGAGGGGCCGACGAGATAGGAAACACAGTGCTTCGAGAAGCCGAAGATGATAGTTAACGTGTATTCAACTTCGGTAACTAGTGACAATTTGAGTCGACATGATATGCTGGCCTGGATCAATGAATCTATGCAGTTGACCTTGACAAAGATTGAACACCTATGTTCAGGTGTTGCCTATTGTCAGTTTATGGATATGCTTTTTCCTGGTTCCATTGCTCTAAAGAAAGTGAAATTTCAAGCAAAACTGGAACATGAATACATTCAGAACTTCAAGATCCTTCAAGCAGGTTTTAAGAGGATGGGTGTTGATAAAATAATTCCTGTGGACAAGTTAGTGAAAGGAAAATTTCAGGACAGTTTTGAATTTGTTCAATGGTTCAAGAAATGTTTTGATGCGAACTATGATGGGAAAGACTATGACCCTGTAGCAGCTTGACAAGGCCAAGAAACAGCAGTAGCCCCCTCCCTCATGACTCCAGTTTTGAATAAGCCAAAAAAACCTCTTAGTTCCAGTGGTTCAGCTCCACAGAGGCCCATTTCTATACAGAGAACTACAGCACCTTCCAAGACAGGCCCTGGCATAGTCAGAAAGAATCCAGGTATGGGAAATGGAGAAGATGAGTCAGCAGAATTAATCCAACAGATCAATGTATTGAAACTCACTGTTGAAGACTTGGAGAAAGAGAGAGACTTCTACTTTGGAAAGCTAAGGAATATTGAATTGATCTGTCAGGAAAATGAAGGGGAAAGTGATCCAGTGTTGCAGAGGATTGTGGAGATTCTCTATGTCACAGATGAAGGCTTTGTGATACCTGATGAAGGGGGACCACAAGAGGACCCCCATTAATAACCCATGTACTATACCAGTAGAGCAGCACCATCTGAATTCTTCACCCCCAAATCATGTGCTTAACTGTAAAATAATCCCTTTTATTATTTTGAGAGGACTCACTCACTGGTTTCTTTTTAATAAGCAAAAAGTACCTCTTCTTAAAGTGCACTTTGCAGAAGTTTCACTCCTTTTCCAATGGGTTTTAAGTTAGGAGCTTTCATCTTGTGGCAGAGCAGTATTAACATCTAGCTGGTTCACTTAGGGAACAAAGAGGCAGACCTTGAGAACTCACTATTTGGTTGCTGGTAAACACTGATATCTGAAAAAGTTGTTTTTATGTAACATATTAAACTAGAGAAATGTGAGGAAAACTCACAGAATGGGTTAGTTAATGCGAAATCTCAGTATAGGACTTAATAAATGCCTTAAGAGTTTAAAAAAAAGTGGGTCAATAATAAACCCAATGAAAAACATATTTAGACTTTAAGAGACATTTCACCTTTTGCCCATTGGGAGGCTGATCCATTAGCAAAATCTTTGCAAGGGGGGCAGAGTCAAGATGGCGGGGTAGAAACAGGACTTCCTTGCAGCTCGGGCTCCCATCTCCCCCAATTCATGTAAAAAATGACTCTAGACAAATTTTGGAGGTACAGAACCCACAAAATGACACAGAGAAGCTAACCTCCTGCTGAGAACAGCCAGCAAGGTCAGCAGCAAGAGGACAATGTAGCGTTCTGGGAGCTGACCCCAGGCCTGCTTGAGCGAGAGGTCTTAGCCCCAGGGTGGCCTGACCAGCCGCTGGCTGGAGGTACTTCAGATCACCAGCATCTGTGGTAGTTTCCAGAATTACCAACCCATAGGTGCAAAGGACAAAGTGAGAAGTCAGTGCAGTGTGGACTTTGGGACGTGGAAATTCAGACTGTGATCCAGCCTTTGCACCCAGGGAGAGAAGAGGTTGAGGATCTGTGGCCATTGCCATGTGGCAGCTTCAGTTCCTGGCCTACACTGCAGAGTGTAGGGGGACCAAGCAAGCAAGCAGTCTGAGGGTAATCACTCTTGCTTTCACCTGCTTGGATCTGGATTGCTGTCTAGGGTGGAGGTTCTGGGGTGTGTGAGAGCTTGCCAGAGGGGGTGAAGGCTTCAGAGAGGGCACCCAACTAATACCTTCAGCAGCTGAGAGAATCCCAGTGTTTGGGATAAACCTCCCATTTCTGGTAGCAGAGTTCTTCTGTGTCTAAAAGCCCAAAAGTCAAGCAATTGAGGGGCAACATAAGTAGGCAAAGGAAGCAAAGCACACAGAACAAGCTGTAATGGTAATATAAGTTTTTAAGATCTTCCTTGCCCCTGGGCTTAAATGCACCTGGAGCCTGTGGTGGGATGCTTGTTTTTCAGGAGATACTTTGTGATTGGGCAGTGGGTCAAGAAGGTTGTTACATTCTATGAGCCAGGAGAAAGCTATATAAGGCCTGATGGGAAGCTTTGCTTTGGGGCTCACTTTGAGAAGTGTTGTATAATTTGACCAGATGAGACTCTGGGCAGCCATTGTTGAGAGACCCCCGGCTTTGAAAACCCAGATGTTGATGCTTCCCTCTCTGATAACTGGAATTAGATATGGATGTAATGGTTGGACAGTTTGGAGGCCTGTCTACTTGATGTGTTTTTCTGTTTTCCTGTAACTTCTGTGTGTATATTCTGAAGTTTGGGGTGCTGACCTTTTCCCCCTGAACTAGGTAAACGATATATGTTTGATTGATTAAAGTAAGCTTGTTAACCCATATTGAGTCACTTTTCTTTAGAAAAGCAGATTTAAGAACCTCTGTTGGCAGCCACCCTGGGGATGCTAGGGTGCTTGCTGCTACAAAATGGTGTCACCAACAGGATCTGCAGAGTAAAACGAAAGTATGGGGGCTGGGATAATTGTTCGTTTCCCAATTGTGCTAGCTGTGACTCTGTGGAGCCATGGAATAGGAGAGAAGAACGGCCTGCAAGCTGGCTTTCCTGAGCTGAGAGCAGGAATGGTGAGCTACCTGCATCAGGACCGGGGCAGAAGCCAGGATTGGCTGCCGCCTATGGGAGGAGAAGGAACCCAGGAGTTTGGGATTCAGCCACAATACAAAATAAGGACTGTGAGGCAAAGCAGGATCACTGAATATGTTTTCTTGCTGCATCCCATAGTTTGGGACCCAGGCGGAGGATGGATTGTGTCTGTGGTGGGTGGGTGGGGTGAAGTGCTGTGGACACCCAAAGACCACACCCTCTTGCTAAGCCTGCAAGGGCTGTGTAAGGGGAAGAATACACCTCTCCCCCCAGGAAAATTTTATTTGGACACTTGTTTTGAATTGAGGTGATAATGCAATGAACTTTGTGTTTGTTTAAGGCCCTGTGACCACTTTGGTAAGTTTAGTTCATTATCTTGAAAATGTGACCTAAGAGATGTTTAGTGCTAATTCAAATGTAAATTGTCTATGCTATGGGCCTGAAAGATCTTGGAGCCCAATGTAATGGGAATGTAAGTTTTTAAGTTCTTCCCTGCCCCTAGGCTTGAGGGCAACTGGAGCCTGTGGTGGGAGGCTTGTTCTTCAGGAGATACTTTTTGATTGGGCAATGGGTCAAGAAGGTTGATACATTCTCTGAGCCAGGAGAAGGCTATAATAAGACCTGATGTGAAGCTTTGCTTTGGGGCTCACTTTGAGAAGTGTTCTGTGATTTGACCAGATAATACTCTGGGCAGCCATTGTTGAGAGGCCCCTTGGCTTTTAAAACCCAGATGTTGATTCTTCCCTCTCTGGTAACTGGGATTAGATATGGATGTAATGGTTGGACAATTTGAAGGCCTGTCTGTTTGATGGGTTTTTCTGTTTTCCTGTAACTTCTGTCTTTATATTCTGAACTTCATGTTACTGACATTTTCCCCCTGAACTAGGTAAATGATATATGTTTGATTGATTAAAGTAAGCTTGTTAACCCATTTTAAGTTGCTTTCCTTTAGAAAAGCAGATCTAAGAACCAATGCTGGTATCCACCTTGGGGATACTGGGGTGCTTGCTGCTACACAACCCAAATTTATACTCGTATTTTGGGGACAAAAAGGATCAAGGCATGGAACAGGAGGAAGACAGCAAAGTAAGAATTCCTGAACCAAAAGATTCCAACAAAAGAATAAGGTGACTACAGGGCATAAAGGAGTTTAAGAAGATTTTGAATATCAAATAAGAGAAGTGGAGGAAAAATTTGGAATAGAAATGGCAACCATGGAAGAAAATTATGAAATGAGAGTCAACAGCCTGACTGAAGAAAATAACACCTTAAAAATAGACTAACTCAGATGGCAAAAAGAGGCTCAAAAAGACAAAGATGAGAAGAATGCCTTAAAAAGCCGAATTTGCCAGATGGTAAAAGAATCTTAAAAACTCATTGAAGAGAATCATTCCTTCAGAATTAGATTGGAGCAAATGGAAGCGAGTGACTTCATGAAAAATCAAGATGCTGTTAAACAGATCCAAAAAAAAAAAAAAAAGAAAGAATAGAAGGCAATGTGAAATAACTCATTGGAAAAACCACTGACCTAGAAAATAGATCCAGGAGAGAGAATTTAAAAATTACTGGACTACCTGAAAGCCATGATCAAAAAAAAGTACCCAGAAATCATCCTTCAAGAAATTCTCAAGAAAAATTGCCAATGTTTTAGAACCAGAAGGCAAAAGAGAGGTTGAAAGAGTCCGCTGATCACCTCCTGAAAAAGATCCCAAAAAGAAAACTCCTTGGAATATTATAGCCAGGTTCTAGAGTTCCCAAATCAAGGAGAAAATATTGCAAGCAGCCAGGAAGAAACAATTTAAAAATTGTGGAAACACAATCGGGATAATTCAGGACCTGGCTGTATCCACATTGAGGGATCAAAGGGCTTGAAATATGATATTCCAGAGGTAAAGGAGCTGGGATTAAATCTGAGTATCACCCACCCAGCAGAACTGAGTATCATGTTCCAGGGGAAAATATGGATGTTCAATGGAATAGTGGACTTTCGAGCATTCTTGATGAAAAACCCAGAGTTGAATAGAAAATTTGACATTCAGATACAAGAAGGAAGAGAAGCTTGAGAAGATAAACAGGGAAAAGAAATCATAAGGAACTTATCGAAGCTGAACAACTTATATTCCTACATGGAAAAACGATAATTGTAAATTATGCAACTTTTCTCAGTATGAGAACTGAAGGGAATAGAAATGTATATATGCGTGTATGTTTATATATACACATGTATGTATGTAAATGTGTATATATGTATACATATATATGTCTATATAGGAGGGTATATGGGCATATGAATACATATGTATATGTGTATGTATACATACACAGAGGGCACAGGACCAATTGAATAGGCAGGGATGATACTTAAAAGGTGACATTAAGAGGTGAGAGAGGAATATGATAAGAGGAGATGTGGAGAAACAGAATCGTGTAAATTATCTCATATAGAAGAGGCAAGGAAAAATTGTTGCAATGGAGGGGAGGAACAGGCAGGAAAAAGGGAATGAGTCAACCTTATTCTCTTTGAATTTGGCTTAGGGAGTGATTTACATACACACTATATAGAATATATCACCCTACAGGAGAGTAGAGGGGAAGGGAAAGAGAGGGGGGATAATGGAAGGGAGGGCAGGCTGGGGTAGGGACGTTGAAAGCACCCACTTTTGAAAAGGGAAAGGATCAAAGTAGAGAATAGAACAAGTGGGGGATGGGATAGGATAGAGGGAATATAGTCAGTCTTCCACAATATATCCACTATGGAAATGTTTTGCATAGCTACTCATTTACATCCTATATTGAAATGCTTATCTTTACAGTGAAGGTGGCTGACAAGGGAGGAAGGGGAAAAATCTGGAATCCAAATCTTTTAAAAAATCAAATGCTTAAAATATATATACATATTATTATTAATATTTTACATGTAACTGGGAAATGAGATATACAGGCACTGGGGCATAGAGATCCACCGTACCCTACTGGAAAGTCGAAGGGGTATGAGATAAGATATGGGAGAGAACAGATTGAAGGAGTGGATATTCAGTGACAACACTGTTTTGCGGTGGTCGGTAGAGAAAATGGGGAGAAAATTTGTAACTCAAAATCTTGTGGAAATGAATGATGTAACCTAAAAAATAAAAAAAGAGAAAAAAATCTTTGGGAGGTTTTCCTTTGTCTGAAAACAAGAATTTAACCATAGAGAAATATGGATATAGATATAGATGTAGATATAGATGAACACATATGCATATATGTATAAAAACATATATTTAAAGTTTTTAGTTTTTCAAGTTAAGAAAGTAGAAAGAGATCAGAGGAATAATAAGGAAGACTTCATAGTTCTTCCAACAGCCATAGAATATAGTGATTTATGCTTCATGAATTTGTGTGTCATCCTTAGTCTAAAAGGTCCAAGGTCTCCTATTTCTTTCTGAGTCATCTCCTGTAATCCTGATGAATCACAGGTTACTGGGTACAGGTAGTTCTTGAGGAGAAAACGAGGCTGGTGACCATGCACAGCCCTCCCTCACTCAAACACAGTCAACTGCAAGTCATGTAATTATTTCGCTGATACCATGGTGTGATAGTAATGGCAATTAAAGATTCCCCTGTATTGGTTTGGTTTTCAAATTGATTGTGTTAAAGCCCAGAGTTTGTTAATCCCACCTGTGGGAAGGGCTTGTTGATGTGAAAAGAAAGTCCTGAACTGGGAGGAGCTGGTGACGTAGATTTGGAGAGATAAGAGAGAGGCGGAAGATCTTTTTGGAAGCAGAACCTCGTGGAGAGAGAGAGAGACTAAGAGAATTGCTGGTGGCCGCTTGGAATTGCCCTGGACTTTTGAGACCTGCCCCCTGAGCTGCCAAGGACTGAGGAGACATGGCTGTTTTGCTGGTACTTTGTCTGTCTGTTTTGATGTTGTTTTGCCAGATTTGTCCACTGGTGAAAGACAGTCCTTTTGTTGAAGAAGTCCTGGAACCTGGCTGTTCGCTAAGAAGCCCTGAGACTGTCCTGCAGACAGAGAGTGAATACTGTCCACTGGTGAGGGACAGTGCTGTTGTTGCAGGGGTCTGGAGACTGTCCTGCAGACAGAGTGAATACTGTCCACTGGTGAAGGACAGTGCTGTTGTTGCAGGGGTCTGGGAGCCTTTCTGTTGGTTCAGAAGCCCTGAAGAAGGATTTTCTTGTTGTATGTTTACAGAAATCCTGGGAGAGGGCTTTACTAATGTGTTCAGGGGTTCTAGGACTGTTCTACAGACAGAGGATAAATTCATGAAGGGACTGGCAATGTATCTTATGGCCTTGCTAAGCCTTGTCTCCCCAGGAACTAAGATTGCTGAGAACTTGCCTCGTGTCAAGATGAAGAAAAGACCTCCATTTGGGTATTAAGTGCTGTGTTTAAACTTGATGTAACTCTGGGGTAGATTCAATTGTGATCCAGGGGTGGGGAACTTTTGACCTTATGTTTGGAAACTAATCTCCATTTGAGAAGAGGGGCTTTGTGGTGGACTTAATTAAGGTATAGCCTAGGGGTGGAGAAGTATTTAGAACAGAGACTTTGTAATTGATTGAATGATTGGAAGGTCCTGGGGTGGGGTAGTGCTTGGAGATTATTTAATCACACTTAGTAAATGCTGTATTTTGAATGATGCCATGTTTTGATCTTCTCTGTTCTTGGTTTGTCACTGAATAAAATAGAGAGCACCTATGCTGGTATTTTGAACCTGGGAAGTTGCCTTTCCTTGGCATTACATTACACATGGTCCTCTCCAAAATGAAGGACAAACACAGCAATGGTGATTTAGAGTTGTTAGAGTAAAAAATGCCACCCATTGAGGGAAATGGAAGCTAAGAGACTCAAAGTATAGAGAAGTCATATCTATTTCTGTAGAAATTTTGAGCAGAGAGATTCCCCCTGAGGGAAATTTTCTTCTCTATTTTGGATTAACATTATTTAAAGTCAAGAACTTAATGAGTTAATGAGTTGCATATCTCCTGGGGGGGGGGGGGAAACCTTATCCTCTTAGTCTTTTCAAATGTATATAGGTCAATGTTATATATCTTTCTATCTCTCCATCTATCATCTCTATCTATCTAAATAGATAGATATAGATGCACAAATATATACATATATATTTATTAGTTAAAAGCAAGTAGTATGACATTTTAATATAGTACTCCAAATTTGTGTCTTCAGTGAAGATTAATATTATTAGTTCTTATATCATGCAACAAGGTCTCAATATTGTGATTACACATATAATAATAATAATAATCTTTTAGAAAGGAAGAAACTTTTTTTTTACATTCCAGTTAGAAATTACCTTATGACATTTTTACCTAATTACTTTATGAGCTTATCAAGTGTTTTGTAGTCACCCAGACATGTTTGTTTATCTTTGAGGGAGAAGATTAAGAATTTAAACACCATAATTATATTAATTCACACTTGAAGCTTAAATGAGAAAGCAATAAGTGATGAAAAAATCACGAAAAAGTGTGCCTGTTTCTATTCAGAGAAAAATGCAATTTAGTGACCCACTGACTTAGAAATACAGGGTTATTAACTAGCAGTGCAAAGGCTAGAAAGAGGCACTGGTGTCCAGGCAATATGTTTGGAAACTCAACCTTATGACTCTAATGATAGTGAAATCCCTGAAGGGAAGGAAGAAAAACAAAAGAAAAAAGAACAAATGTTGCTTTTAGTGCAATGAAAGCCTCTTATCAGAGAATCTGTAGCAATTTGTGAATTATAGAGTTGCCACATTGAGTTTTTACTGATAATACAGAGAGTGCTAGGAGGCAGTGTTTCTAATGCATGATATAACCCTCTGCTCAGATGCAGTGTCCTTCACCTGATGGCCTCTCTTGAGAAAGGGAGACTGAAATGGTCTCTCTGCCAAATGAAAAGTTAAAATCCTGGCTCAGAGATAATGATCTTTCAATTGTGTGCACATTCAGTTCACCAGTGAATTGCTAAGTTTCTTAATTGGATCACTGGGTTGTATTTATTTCAGTTACCTTGAGAGAAGTCTGTCTCTTCTATTTAAGCCATGCTGTTCAAGGGTCAAGAGACACCTCTGGTTAAAGCTTTGAGGGCTCATGAAAGCCTCACACCACTAGCCAAATTTTCTACCAGATATGGACTATGATAGATCATTTAAAGCACAAGCATGTGAACTGCCTCCCTTTGAAATGTTCAGGTTTTCATGGAGATGAAAGTACGTATTTTTCAGGGTCTGCTGCTTCTTTCACATTAATTAACTAACTGAAGTTAAAATGGATGCACTGTGACTTCTGGAACTGCTGTTGTTTGTGCTGTCACTAGGAAACTGTCCAAGAAAACAAGAAATGAAACTTAAAATCACTGGCTGGAGAGACCATTTGCACCTTAAAAGCAAAGTTCTTCCTAAAATTATAATTTAATGATATATTTTCTTCCATAAGTTAGCAGTCATCTCCATGACTATTAAAAAAATTATCCTGTTGTGAGCATGAATAACTTTTCATGTATAGGGAGGATAGAATATTTTTAGTAAGAAGCAAACTTTAAACTTTATGCACTGTGCCAACTTTTAAAAGCGAGAGTCTTATGAAACTAGCAAGTAAACACTAGATTTTGAAGAACAGTAGGGGGAAAAAAATAACCTTAATATAAAGAGTTTGAAGTTTGCAACTTCTGATATTGTGTGTGAAACTTTGTATAGGGGGGGAAAACAATTTTAGGAAAGGTTCTGTTTAGCAAGAGATTTTTTTTTTATGCATTGTCATCCCCCCCCTCATTTCTTGCCCTCCTTTTTTCCCCTTCTTCACAGCCAGATACGCCCAAAACCTAAAGTCGATTTTTTAAACATCTAATGAAAACTGGTCTGTAAAGTGATTCATTTATTTATGCATTCAGTAAATTAGTGATTATCTACCATATATAAGGAAACTGTCTATATATTGATTGTTGGATGAATGAATCAATGAATAAATACCTGAATGGACAGTGAAAATTTCAATGACCATGGAATAACCCTTTATATCTCTCCTTCCTGTCAATCAAATGAAAAAGGTATTTCTGCATGAAGAGGAATTCAAGGAAAATAAAGAAAGAAAAAAAAAGGAAGGAGTGTGGCAGATATCCAGTAAAACCAATATTTCCACCTAGAACAAAACAACAAGCTATAAGAGAACAGAAATACGTGCTATCTTAGGGGAGTAAAAGTTATGAAGAGACTGGAACACCTAGGAACATGGCATATATCAGACTTTAGTCTGTCTCATCTCCTGTCGTGTCTACTGAATTCAAAAAGATCATTCAAGCTGAATAGATTATTGTAGAGTCATAGCTACAGCCCCAGGAATTTGGCCAAACATCACAGAACAAGAACTACAAAGTGTGTTTGGCATTTGTTCCTATTTAGACAATGCCATTATTACTGGGAAAATTTATGGAAAACACTTAGAGAATCTGAGCAAAGTGCAAAATGGAGGCCAGCATAACATGGGCTTAGGGCAAACAAGGCAAAATGGGGAGAAAATTGAGTCCTGTAGTAAGGTGATAGATGCATCGGACGTATTGGGAACAGGATAAAATAAAATCTTAAAAAAAAAAGAAAAGAGAAAGTTTCCTGCTAGACTTAGCTCTGAGATTTATAAGCTGCTTTTGCCAAATTTCAAAGCTCTCTGAGTCAGAAAATGGCAATGGAGTGGAACCTATATGGAAGCATTTGGGAATGCCAGGTTTCATGATTTCTGGTAATTTTCATGGATTACGATCTGAAACTTCTTTCAAAAGATACCTTTCCCAATCACTGAAGCAGAGAGCAGGTTCATTTATCCTTTTTGAAAATTCCTAGAAACCTGTTGCACTAAACAGTTCAATAAATAAATAACCTGGTAGTTGGAATTATACAGACAAAGAAGTTTAAATCACTTGGTAACACTTTATCCTCTATTACAGGTCACAAAATTGTGAATTATCACCATTGAATACAGATATCCAAACAAATTAAAAACTCTTAGTTAGGAGAAAAACAAAGGGTCAAATTACACTGCCATCCACCTAGGAGATATATCAGTAGTAAAATACTACTGCAATAAATAGATATAAAGTAAATAAAAGTAAAATGTTTCTTACTCATCAAGCAAAAATTGCTTGTAATAAATGACTTGAAAGACTATCCTACTAAAGTATAGAGAAAGAAGAAATAAGGTTTATAGTAGTGTTTTCCTTCTGTACAGTAATTGGAGAAATAAATCTGATACTTATAAAAGTTGCCTAATAATATATATGATGGTCTGCAGAGCAGATATATAGTTCTATTTTCCAAGCATTAGAGTACAAAACAAATATTAAGTAGTTACATTAATCCATAAGTACTGAGAAACTAGAAAAGCTCTGAGAAGTTCAATTTGGAGGGCTTAGAAATTAGGCAACCCAATAAACCAAAGGACATAGAATCAGAAAGACTTGAATTAAGTCCTGCCTCAGACTTTCTAGCTCTGTAATCATAGGCAAGTCACTTAATTTCTATCAGTATTTCCCAAAGTCTTTACAATCAAACACCACTTGCTAGTGCTTCCTTTCCATTCTTAAGAACCCCAAGAACCCATAGTCACCTTCTTACCATGATAAATCATCAGAGTAATTTAGTGAAGTTTTATAATGGAAACTATAGTTCTGTGAATAGATTCTAAAACTTCATTGCATTTTTTGGCTATCATATCACACTGATTCAAATGTATATAACAAGAAATTTCCAAAGATTTTTCACCGGTGTTGTTTTCTACATTATTTTTAGTAGGTAGATTTCAGTTTCTTAGGTTCATACCTAAATTCCAGTTCGTCAAGAAGTTTTCAATACTGACTTTATCATCCAATTTATTACCTATAGGATTCATTTTATCTGTGAAGTTGATGAGCATGTTGTCTATGTCTTCACTGAAATTAACATTTAAATAAGGGATTTAGAGTAAAGGGATCAAGGACAGAGTTATGTATAACTTCATTAAAGACATAATTCTAGTTTCAATTCACTCCATTCACCTTTATTGTCTTTATTATCTATGGTGTAGAGGAAACTCTGCTAGATTTAAGGGGATACACGTTTAGAAAAGATATCTTCAGTGTGCAAAAGGACATACAATAATACACACATATATACAAACACATAAACGAATAACACTCTATATGAAAACATGTAAATGTGTATATATGAATAAATACAGATGTAGTATTCTGCATTCTGTCATGGTCTGTCATTATACTGATAAATCATTCTGGTTCTGTTCACTTCACTATTCTTCAGTTTGTAATATGTCTTTTGAGATTTCATTGAAATCATTCCCTTCATTATTTCTCCACTTAATGCTATTTTATTTTTCCCAATTACATGCAAATATAGTTTTAAACATTCAGTTCTGATTGAGTTCCATTTTTTTTCTACCTCTTTCCCTCCTCTCCATGCTCCCCAAGATGTCAAGCAATCTGATATAGATGAGATATGTACAATAATATAAACACATTTTCACATTAGTCATATTGTGAAAGAATAATCAGAATAAAAGAAAAAAATAATAAAGAAAAAAAGTGAAAATATTATGCTTTGATCTGCATTCAGACTCCATATTTTATTCTCTAGTTGTGGATAGCATGTTCCACTGAGTCTTTTGAATTTTCTTATATCACTAAATTGCTGAGAAGTGCTAAGTCTATCCAATTTGGTCATCATACAAGGTTGCTTTAGTGTGTACAATGTTCTCCTGGTTTTGTTCACTTCACTCAGCATCGGTTCATGTATGTCTTTCCAAGATTTTTCTTAAATCTGCCAGTTCATCATTTCTTTTAGCACAATAGTTTTCCATTGCATTCATATAAAACAATTGTTCAGCTATTCCCCAATTGCTGGGCATCCCCCCTCAATTTCCAATACCTGCCCACCACAAAAGAATTGCTATAATTTTTTTGTATATGTAGGTCTTTTTCCTTTTTATATGACCTCTTTGGGATACAGACCTGGAAGTGGTCTTGCCGGATTAAAGGGTATACAATTTTATAGCTCTTTGGGTGGAATTCTAAATGGTTCTCCATAATGATTGGATGAGTTCACAAGTTCACCAACAATGCATTAGTGTCCCAATTTCCCCACATCATCTCCAATATTTGCCATTTTCATTTTCTGTCATATTAGCCAATCTTATATAAGGTATGATGTGGTACCTCAGATTTGTTTTGATTTGCTTTTCTCTAATTACTAGTGATTCAGAGAAATTTTTTACATGAATATAGATAGTTTTAATATCTACACCTGAAAATTGCCTGTTCACATCCTTTGACCATTTATCAACTGGGAAATGACTTTTATGCTTGCAAATTTGATTCAGTTCTCTCTATAATTTAGAAATGAGACCTTTATCAGAGACTTTTGCTATCCAAACTGTTTCATAGCTTTCTACTTTTTCTTCTAATTTTGGTTGCATTGGTTTTGTTTATGCAAAAGCTTTTTAATTTAATGTAATCAAAATTATCCATTTGCATTTCATAATGTGCTCTATCTCTTGTGTTGTCATAAAGTCTTTCCTTCTCTTTAAATCTGACAGATAAACTATTCCTTGCTCTCCTAGCTTGCTTATAGTATCAACTGTTATATCTAAATTGTGTGTGAATTTGACTTTATGTTGCTATATGGTGTAAGATGCTGTTCTATGCCTAATTTCTGCATTCCATTTTCCCAGCAGTTTTGTCCAAGCGTAAGTTCTTATTCCACAAGCAAAAATCTTTTGGGTTTATCAAACAATATATTATTCTAGTCATTGACTACTGTGTCTTGTGTACCTAGCCTATTTCACTGTGCCACCACTATAAGGGGAGGTTAGGGGAGGGAAATAAAGGAAGGAAAGAAGGAAGGAATGAAGGAAAGAAGAAAAGAGAGAAGGAAGAGCTATATTGTTCAATTGGCCAGTTCCAGTTGAGTCCTCAGTGGCACAGGTCCTACTACTACTCAAGGAGGTTGTTGTTTGTCCTTTATTCTCTAAGAGGACAATGATATCAGGGAAGAGATGCTATGACTCGCCAGTAAATTGAATATAAGTGAGGGAGCAATGTGCTAAGTTACCAATATCACTTTCTCCTCTGGAGCTGTTCTAGGCCAAGCCTTATTTGGTCTGATTGGCATAGAGTGAATGTAAATAACAATTGTTTCTGTTTTTGGACAGAATCACTGAGGGTTTTCCCCTCCCAGATTAATTTATTTTGACCAGAGGTCATTGTGTCGATCATTTCTTACTGGGACAATCCCTGAACGAAGTGTTGCTTCAGTCAAACTGAGACCTGTAAAAGACATTAGCTTAAAAAGACCAAGGTCTCCCACGGCATCCAGGGTCATCTGTAGTCACCCTGCTCTGTATCTCATCACTGGACCCAGAGGGCGCCCAGAGGAAAAAGTGAGACTGGTGACTTGGCTCAACTGCAATGGGAATGTAAATTTATGTTGTTCCCATCTTTCTAAGATTGTATTGAGTAAGATCTTCTCTGACCCTAAGCCCTTTGAAAAGCTTAAGTGCACCTGGAGCCTGTGGCAGGAGGCTTGTTTTTCAGGAGATACTTTTTGATTGGGCAGTGGGTGAAGAGGGTTGTTACATTCTCTGAGACAGGAGAGGGCTATAAATCCTGATGTGAGGCTTTGTTTTGGGGCTTACTTTGAGAAGTGTGTGATTTGACCAGATGAGACTGTGGGAAGCCACTGAGAGGCTCCAGGCTTTGAAAACCCAGATGTTGATGCTTCCCTCTCTGGTCAGTGTGATTAGGTATGGATGTAATGCTTGGACAGTCGGAGGCCTGTCTGTTTGTTTCTATGTCGTCTTGTGATTTCTTCTTGTAACCTTTGTATATTCTGAAATTCAGGGTGCTGACTTTTTCCCCTGAACTAGGTAAATGATATATTTGATTGATTAAAGTAAGCTTGTTAACCCATTTTGAGTTGCTTTCCCTTAGAAAAGCATATCTAAGAACCTGTGTTGGCAGCCACCCTGGGGATGCTAGGGTGCTTGCTGCTATGCCCACCTCCATCACTTAAATCCAATTAATTTGCATGTCATGGAATCAAGATACCGATGTCATGGTCCTCTTCAAGAACAAAGGACAAACAAGAACATATATGCATATACACATACATATATACATAATTACATATAAACATGTATGTAAGAGTGTATGTATATTAAATAGTTTAAATATTAAATATATAATTAAATAGTATAAATACATATATTAAATAATAATAAAAGGGGGAATTTTTAGTGTAAGGAGAATTTTAGCGTGTGTAAAGTGGATTTTTGTTATTATTTCTTAGAGTTCAGTTTCCCAGTATCCATAGACATAACAATCTTTTTTTTCCTAGGTAATAGGTATGAGTTCCCATAACCATGGTTCCAAACATTTTCCCCACAATTGCACAGCATTATATAATGATAAATAATATAAACATCCACTGTGACTGTGCAGTAAGATACAGGAATGGAATGACGTAAACTTGTGAGGCTCTTGCTGGTAATACGTTTCCTTTATCTTTTGCCCCTATAAAACAGGTGGTGATAGGTCAGTGAATGGGTTACTTTAGGGGGATCTTAGGGTTGAATGCATAATGCTATGTGTGCATTTGTTGGCCCCCATCAAGACTTGCAGGGAGTCTGTGTTTGCCTCAACTGGAGGTTGCACAAGTAGGATGTACAAGTAATGCCTGTCTCGACTGACCCCATGGAGACATAGGGATAGTCGCTGGAGCCTGCAAGAAGGGTGATTAGGGAATGCTGTAGGAGTTTGTCCTCCCATTATCAGCAATCCTCTTCTAAGAAACTAGACTAGAATAAAGTAAGATTATTAACCCCTTTTTCGTGTCTTTCCTGTCTGAGCAGATCAAGAGTGAACCTGTGCTAGCAGCCCTCTTGTGTGCTGTGTTTATTTGTCTTACAAATGGGAATGGATATTTAGTATCTTTTTGACAAAGAAGGTTGGGTAAAAGTAGTCCCCAAAGTCTTGTCCCCTGCTGAAACAAACATGGTAATAGAAAAAAAATATGGAACAACATTTAAGATACATAAAATGAATTTTCTTCTACATCTTTACTCCCCTTAATGCAATGGCTATACATCCCACATTTTCTAGTGCAGTACCAATTCCAACAGAAGGAATTTTACTTTTAATGAACCTTTGCAAAAGCAATATCCTTTGTCAGAACATTTGCTCTGACTTTCATTTTCAGAAATATAGTCAGAGAACCCTTTCAGTGGTTACCACCAAATCATCAATTCAAGTTATGAGAAGTTCTTGCTGGCCGTTTTGCCCTCAGTCTTAGTGCAGCTACTAAGAGCTCTTTGCAGGTATTCCCAGTAGGAAAGTGGGAGCTTACTAACAATGCGAATGAGGATACCTAAATAAAACTTAGTTGTAATAATTAGTATATTTCCTCATAGTTTGAAGGACTTTAAAGACTAACTAATTAGCATACAATAACACAGCACGGATATGTAAACAAACATACATGCACAAATTGTGCACATACACACATGTATATATGTATCATGTATATATATGTATGGTGGCAAAAAATGATTTACAGAAACAGGTCAACTCATTGTTTTCAACTGCTATTTTTAGTAGCATACCTTTGGACTATGTTATACATGTCTGGGCTACTTAATCCAAGATATTCAATCCTCTCCACTGAGGAATGTCTTAGAAAAAAGGAAAGGGTAGAGCAAATGTAATTACCCCAATTGAAATATTAATTAATAAGATAATATTAATGTTCCTAATTATTATTTAGGTTGTGAGCAGACAACTGTGACCCATGATTCACAAAATGGCAAAATCAAGCATGTGTAAGTGTTTACTCTTCTAATAAAATAAAATGTAAAATAAAGTTAATCTGACATGTATGTTAAGATTTACATAATTGTTAACTGAAAATTTACATAATTGCTAACTGAATGTTAATTAAGAAATCATGCTAGGAAATTTTTTTAAATGATAAAATAAAATATTATTACAAGATACATATATTTTAAGGTTATTTTTTTCTCTTTAGGCTAATACTCTACCATGTATTATTATATCATATGCATCATAAGCCTGTCCTGACTCAGTCCAGTTTACTATTAGTTTAAGTTCAAAATTGGAAATAAATAAGATGCTTATAGTAAATTCAACAAATAACAAAAGGAAATTTACTTATCCATTGAAGGGGAAGGACATTCAGAAAATAGAAGTGAAAGTCATATAGGATAAGGAATTGATTCAGTTGAGTAGAGCTTCTCAATGTGGCCCATTGTCACAAGTGTGAGAGAGGACCCTGCCCCTAGTATCCTTGCCGTTTTGTACCCAAGAGACCAGGTAACTAAATTCACCTTAGTACTCTGAGCTAATTTATTTTTCAAGATAGTGTCAATACATTTTGTGAAAAAAAAAAATTAACCTAACTTTTAAGAGGGTGGGGTTAAGAATATAGCTTCCACTAAACCCTCAATATTAAATTTCTCAAAAGAATTTTATAATATTATTATAAAATCCATTTTAAGAAGTATTTATGTTCCTACTATGTGCTAAGCAGCAGGAATATAAAAACAAGATAAAACATTTATGTTTTGGGGGCAACTAGGTGGCACAGTGGACCTTAGTTCAAATCTGACCTCAGACACTTAACACTTACCAGCTGTGTGACGTTGGGCAAGTCACTTAACCCAATTGTCCTACCTTCCCCCCTCCAAAAAGTAAAACAAAAAATTATGTTTTTAAGAAATATGCATTTTGAACCAACATCATCATGACAGATACATATTAAAAGAAAAGAGACCTCAATCTTACTTTTAGAAATCTTTCTCCTATTCCAAACCTTCTATGAAATAGGTCTCAATTCCTGATTTCTAAACCTGCCAGTGTTTCTCCTTTATCTTTCTGACATAAAAGTGAGAAATTTTTAAACAGTTACTCACTAATTCTTTCCCCCATAAATATTTAACATTTAAATATTAGAATTGAAGTTAAATTGTCCAGGTAAGTAATTTAACTTCTTTGGGACTCAGTTTACTCATTAATAACAAAACAAAGTTGAACTAGATGAGCTCTAAGGTCACTTCCAAGTCAGAATTCACAATTCTATGATTTTTTCCCTTCTTTTCAAAGGTGGGGAAGATTAGAAATAAGGAAAGCACTGTATGGCTAGCAAGGATTGAGGAGTAGGGATATTGAAAAACTGATTATTAGGTGATGGAAAATTACTACCCTTGTGCTCAAAAAGCTTTTATTTACTTGTTGATTATTTCCTTTATGCATTGAGCTAATGTTTATTACAATAACTAGTAGTGGGAGAGATAAGAACACATACACAAAGACTAATGATAAATGATAATTATAAAAATACTAAAGGCACAAAGTGTTCTTGGGTGTGATTATGGTGTTTGACACTTTGCAAATGTTTAATAATTTTTTTTCATTCATTTATTCATTCATAATAAATAGGCCCTTCCAAGTTGTAGACTTTAATTTTGCCTTTGGAAGTGAATTTTCTATGAAAAACCTTCATTTACCACCAAACAAATACTAATGAAACATTGCTATCAGAGTTGCATCTTATAGAGAAAGGAGATATTCTCCCTGTCCTAAAAGACTTTATACTCCTTGTATTTAATAATTTGTCGACTACTGCATTTATTTAACTCATATTTTTAAAATAGTTTTGGAGAGCAAAAAAAAGAGGTTAAAAAGCCTAAAACTACAATGCAGACTACAATATGATGTATACAGAGAAGGGGAAAAAAAGCTTGCTAATGCTTCTACCCTCCTCCATTAAAAAAAAATCAATCAGTTCAGATGCTCAGAACTTCATTTGGAGACTATTCTAACACATTACTAATTGATCTGACTTTCTGTGTAGTTTACCCCCTCTCCAACCTAACCTAAATACACTGCTGCCTAAGTAGTATTCTTTATTTTTATTATTTTTTTTCTTTTTGGAGGACAGTTGGGGTTAAGTAACTTGCCCAAGGTTACATCGCTAGTTTTTTTTTTTTTTTTTTTTTTTTTTTTTTTTTTTTTTGTGGGTGTTAAGTGTCTGAGGCCGGAACCAAATTCAGGTCCTCCTGACTCTGGGGCTGGTGCTTTACTCAGTTTTCCACCTAGCTACCCCTCTGGGTAGTATGCTTAACATGCATTGATGACCATGTCACTGTCTTCTCAAAAATTTCCATTGATATTCATGGTTCTATGTCACCTTGTAACAGCAAGCACCCCAGTATCCCCAGGGTGGCTGCTAGCATAAGTTCTTAGATCTGCTTTTTTAAAGGAAAGCAACTCAAAATGGGTTAACAAGCTTGCTTTAATCAATCAAACATATTATTTACCTAGTTGTGGCAGCAAGCACCCCAAGCATCCCCAGGGTGGCTGCCAACACAGGTTCTTAGATCTGCTTTGATAAAGGAAAGCAACTCAAAATGGGTTAACAAGCTTGCTTTAATCAATCAAACATATCATTTACCTAGTTGTGGCAGCAAGCACCCCAAGCATCCCTAGGGTGGCTACCAACAAAGGTTCTTAGATCTGCTTTGATAAAGGAAAGCAACTCAAAATGGGTTAACAAGCTTACTTTAATCAGTTAAACATGTATCGTTTACCTCATTTAGGGGAAAAAGGTCAGCACCCTGAACTTCAGAGTATACAGACAGAATTATCAAGACAGAGAAACCGATCAAGTAGACATTTTCAAACTGTCCAACCATTACATCCATATCTAGTCACAATTGTCAGAGAGGGAAGCATCAACAACTGGGTTTTCAAAGCCGGGGGGCTCTCAACAATGGCTGCCCAGAGTTTCCTCTGGTCAAATAACACAACACTTCTCAAAATGAGCCACAAAACAAAACCTCACATCAGGATTTATATAGCATTCTCTTGGCTCAAAGAATGTCACAACCCTCTTGACCTACTGCCCAATCACAAAGTATCTCTTGAAAAACAAGCCTCCCACCACAGGCTCCAGGTACACCTAAGTCTATCAATGGGCCTAGGGGCAGGGAAGATCTTAAATTTCCATTCCTATAACACACCTTTATATTTGATAGACTCCCATGGCTCCCTATTACATCTAAAATCAAGCCAAAATTCCTCTGATTGACCGTTTTTTTAAACCACTTGGGGCTAAGTAACTTGCCAAGGTTGCATGGCCAGTTTGTGTGTGAGTGTGGGGGGGTGTTAAGTATCTGAGGCAGAACTGATCCCAGGTCCTCCCATCTCCTGGCCAGCACTCTTATTCACTGTGTCACCTAGCTGCCCCCTCTGCTTGACTTTCAAAGTCATTCATAACTCAGAAACCACCTCTTCTAGTCTTTTTACCCTCTAGGATTCTCCCCCCCACCATGTTCTCTTTGATTCACTGACTGACATTTTCTGCAAACAAGATACTCCTCTCTTATCTCTGAGCATTAGCTCTGGTTGTCTTCCATGAATAGAATGTTTTCTCCCCTCATTCAATGCTGATTTGCTTCCTTCAAATCCCAGCTACAATGTCACCTAATTTGGGAAGTTCCTCTGTTGATTATTTATCATTTATCCTGTATGCCTGCTTGAACATATTTGTTATCCTTTCTCCCAAGTAGACTATGAACTACTCAAGGACAGGGATTATCTTTTGCCTTTCTTTATATGCCCCGAAATTAGTCTGATGTTTGCTACCTAATCCAGTTGTCTAGTTATTTTTCAGTTGGATCTGACTCTTTGTGACCCCATTTGGAACATTCTTGGCATAGATATTACAACAACTTGCTATTTCCTTCTAGAGCTCATTTTTTTTAAAGCAATAGGGGTTAAGTAACTTGTTCAAGGTTACACAGCCAGTTATTTCTGTGTGTGGTGCTAAGTATCTGAGCCTGGATTTGATCCCCAGGTCATTCTGACACTGGAGCCAGTGCTCTTACTCACTGTGCTACCTGGCCATCCCTCTAGAGCTTATTTTATAGAAGAGGAAAGAAAGGCAAACTGGATTAAGAGACTTATTCAGGATCACACAGCCAGTAAGTATCTGAGACCAGTTTTTCATTTTGGAATATTAGTCTTCTTGGCATCATGACTGATACTGTATCCACTGTGCCACGTAGATGACCTGGTACATGATAAGTGCTTAATAAATGCTTGTAGACTCTCTGACTAATGAGTAAAGTTTGACCAGTTGATTTTGGCCTTCATGATTCTCAAAGTATTCCTCTTCATGTCCAAGACCAAGGGAACTATTTGTTAGCCTCAGGCACCAAAGTCTGCTTGCCCATGTCATCTGATATGTTAGGAAGTTTCCCCTTCTCCACCATCTCCTATTCAGTACTGCACTCAAATGCATCCTCTTCCATGAAGATTCACACACCTCTCAATTTATAAACCATATACGTGCACATATGCACAGGTATAAACATGCACAGATGGGAAAGAAATATTATCACTCCTTTCTCAGATTTTAGAGCAGGTTGTTTGGCCCTTTTTTGTACTTAATATATTTATTTTGCATAATACTGATTTATATTTATAAATTTATATCATACCTTACTGACCTACCCCCTGCAAATTGAGGTCAGGCTCTGTTTCATGTTTCATAGTAGCTCTCATTTATATTATGCTTTACAATAACTTTGCTTCAATTTCTTTAGCCCTCCTTTACTAATGAAAAATCTAGAATTCAGAGAGTATAAGTATCTAGCCTGTATCTGAAAATTAATTTGTGGTAGAATCTTTAGTTAGAAGCTGGGTCTACTGAGTAGAAATTCAATGCTTTTCCTGCTAATCACAATCATCTTCATCTCTATAAGCCCTAGCCAATAACATAGCAGGTTCATTTATTTATTTTAAATTTGTTTATTTTTAGTTTTCAACATTCATTTCCACAAGATTTTTAATTACAAACTTTCTCTCCATTTCCCCATACCACCCACCCCAAAATAGCAATCCTACAGAGTACTCCTTGCCCCAGTCTGCTCTCTCTTACATCCTCCGTCATTACCCCTCTTAATTTCTAGTAGGGCTAGATGGATTTCTATACCCAGTGCCTGTATATCTTATTTCCCAATTGCATGTAAAACAAACAAACATTTTTTTTAACATTTGTTTTTAAATTTAATTTCCAGATTCTTTCCCTTCTTCCCTCATCACCTACCCCTAGTGGGAAGATAAGTGATGCAATATAGGTTGTACATGTATAGTTACACAAAATGTTTCCATAGTATGTGTGTGTATCACACACACATACTATGGAAACATTTTGTGTAACTATACATGTGTAACTATATATATAACTATATATATACATATATATATATATACACAGAGAGAGAGACTGTGTATGGGTGTGTGTGTATATATATACATATATATGTATATGTGTACATATATATGTATATGTGTACATATATATGTATGTACATATATATATATATACATAGACAGAGAGTGAGAGAGTGAAAGACTGTATTTCCCTCCATCCTATCCCACCCATAACACATTCTTTTTTCTACTTTCACCCTTTCTCTTTTCAAAAGTGTGTGCTTCTCTCTACCCTTCCCCGCATTCTGTCCACCCTTTTATCATCCCCATTCTTATCCCCTTCTCCCCTACTTTCCTGTCGGGTAAGATACCCAGTTGAGTGTGTATGCTATTCCCTCCTTAAGCCAAATTCAATGAGAGTAAGGTTGACGCATTCCCTTCCACCTTCCTCTTCTTCCCTTCCATTGTAACAATTGCCTCTTACCTCTTTTATATGAGATAATTTACTGTATTCTATCTCTCCCTATCTCCTTCTCTTATTATATTCCTCTCTCACCTCTTAATTATATTTTTAGATATCATCCATTCCTATTCGACTAATCCTGTTCCCTCTGTCTATGAATACATGTACACATATATACACACATTCACATACGCATTTGTACACACATGCACCCTTCTATACATACACATATATGTATGTGTGTATATGTGTGTACATACACACACATATATATTTCCTTCAACTATCCTCATACTAAGAAAAGTCTCATGAGCTAAAATTATCATTTTTTCATATAAGGATGTAAATTGTTCAACTTTAACAAGTTCCTTATGATTTCTTTTTTTTCTGTTTACCTTCTCATGCTCCTCTTCTTTGTTGTATATGGAAGTCAAATTATCTGTTCAGCTCTTTTTTTTTATCAAGAATGCTTGAAAGTCCTCTATTTCATTGAATGACCATATTTTCCCCTGAAACATTATACTCAGTTTTGCTAGATAGGTGATTCTTGGTTTTAGTCCTAGCTCCTTTGAAGTCCAGAATATCATATTCCAAGCCCTTCAATCCTTTAATGTAGAAGCTGCTAGATTTTGTGTTATCCTGATTGTGTTTCCACAAAACTCAAATTGTTTCTTCCTGGCTCCTTGTAATATTTTCTGCTTGAACTGGAAACTCTGGAATTTGGCTATAATATTCCTAGGAGTTTTCTTTTTGGGATATTTTTCAGGAGGTAATTGGTGAATTCTTCCAATTTCCATTTTTCCCTTTGTTTCTAGAATATCAGGGCAATTTTCCTTGAGAATTTCTTGAAGGATTATTTCTAGGCTCTTTTTTTTTTATCATGGCTTTCAGGTAGTCTAATAATGTTTAAATGATCTCTCCTGGATCTATTTTCCAGATCAGTGATTTTTCCAATGAAATATCTCACATTGACGTTTTTCATTTGTTTGACTCTATTTTATAGTATCTTGATTTATCATAAAGTTATTAGCTTCCATTTTCTCCAATCTAATTTTGAGGGAATTATTCTCTTCAGTGAATTTTTGAAGTTCCTTATGTATCTGGCAAATTCGGCTTTTTAAAGCATTCTTCTCCTCATTGGCTTTTTGGGCCTCTTTTGCCATTTGAGTTAGTCTATTTTATAAGTTATTATTTTCTTCGGTATTTTTGGGGGGAGGGGTCTCCTTTAGCAGGCTCTTGATTCACTTCTCATTATTCCTTTGCATCATTCTCATTTCTCTTCTCAATTTTTCTTCCACTTCTCTTACTTGATTTTCCATATCCTTCTTGATCTCCTCCATGGCATCTAACCAACTCATATTTTTCTTGAAAACTTTTGATGCATGAGTTCTGACTTTGTTGTCTTCTTCTGGTTACATGCTTTGATTATTTTGTCCCCAAAAATGGATTCTATGGGCTGATAAAGCTTCCTCTGCTTGCTCATCTTGCCAACCAATTACTTGACTTTTGAGCTCTTTGCTACAGGAGAACTCTGCTTCCAGAATCAATAGAGCTTTGTCCAAAAATTCTGGAGTTTTCACAAATGTTGTCAGAGGTCTGGGGCGGGGTGCCTTCTCAACAGACATCACACTGCCACAAGGGTATTTCTTACCCCAGGACCACTGCCCAAGACAGCAACACAGATCCAAGCAGGGTAAAGCAAGAGTGATTACCCTTTGAATGGTCATGTGGTCCCCCTGCTATCTGCAGGACAGGAGCTCTGGAGGCATCCACCTCTCACACTGGGGGTAGGGGGTCAGACTGTGCTCTTAGGTCATCTGGTTCCAAAAGAGTTCTCCACTGACCTTTTACTTTATCTTTGGACTTTATGAGTTGAGAAGTCTGGAAACTGCCACAGGTACTGGTGATTCACTCTCCTGAATTCTGCTCCAGCGGACACTAGTCGGGACTGCCCTGGGGCCAGAAACCATGCAATTTGCCTGTACTGACCATGGCTCCCAGAGCACTGTGATAGACACTTCTTGTCTGCCTGCCAGGCTGCTGTCAGTGGGAGATTTGTTTCGCTCTATCACTTTGTGGTTTCTGTAGCTCTAAAATTTGTTTTGAGTCATATTTTACAGGTATTGGAGGAAGTTGTGGGGGGAGCCTATGGAATGTCCAGCTTCTATTCTGCCATCTTGCCTCTGCCCCCCCCATAGCAGGTTCTTAATTGTTGAAATGTATTGCATCTCCAGTGCCTATCATAGTACCTTGCATATACTTTTTCCCCCAGTGTTACTGAGTCTGTTAGTAGTGTCTGACTCTTCATGATGCAATTTAGGATTTCCTTGGCAAAAATACTGAAGTGGTTTGCTATTTCCTTCTCTAGCTCCTTTTTCAGATAAGGAAACTGAGGCAAACAGGGTTTAAATGACTTGCCCAGAGTCACACAGCTAGTGAGTGTCTGAGGTGGGATTTGACCTCAGTTCCTCCTTGACTACAGGCCTGGCTCTATTCATTGAGAAACCCTCCTGCCCCTTGCATATATAGACATTTAATAAGTACTTGTGGATTATATTGAACTATGAAGAGGGAATAATGATTTATACCTGAATGGGTTCTAAGAATATTTCACAGAGGAAGAAGCACTTGAATTGGAATTTGAAATATAGAAATGACTTCAAAATACAATATCTAAGAAGGCATCAAAAGCAAAGTCACAGACTTTTGGGATTGGAACAAAAAACATTACTTTCATATTTCTTTCAGGAATATACTTTATGGTCTAAACAAAATTACCTTGCTCTTCCTCACACATGGCACTCTATCTCCTGTCTCCATACCTTACACTGGTTGTCCCAATATCTGAAATATAGTGACTATTGGAATGCCTAATTCTTTTTCAGATTCAACTCACATTACACCTAAGTTCTTTTCTGCCTTTACCCCACACCCATTCCTTTGCAATCAAAGGTAACATTTGATTTGATTATTTGTATTCATGTCATCTTCCCCATTAGAATGTGAGATACTTGTGGACAGCTCATTTTCATTTTTTTCTCTTTGGATCTGCCTAGCATTTAGTACAGGGTATAAGTAAATCTTTGTAGATTAATTTATTTACTGGAATAGAGATTATGTGAACTATTAATTATGACCTTTCATTTATAAAATAGGAAGGAATTTTCAATGTTTTAATATTGATATTTTATTAGATATACAGGAAATGTTTTAGATTTTCCCCCTCCTATTTCTTAACAGAGACAGTATTATGTTTCAAACTCATTTGGAGGTAAGTTGTCCAATAATTTTAGTTTTATAAACTGCTTAATTTAATTGTATTGTTTTATTGTTCTGACAAGTTAATCCATACTGTTATCAGGGAATAAACCAAAAGAAACCTATGTGGGTAAATCAACCAATTTATAATGTCAAATATACATCCAGGAGATAGAAACAAAGATAAGTAATGGAGGATGCATGAGTGCACTATGTTTTTTTGTGAGAATTGAGTCAAAACTTATAAGGGTTAAAATAACCTGAGTCTGGTGAAGGAACTCAAGGATAACAACAACAAAAAATAGTTTTAGTTCTATTTTAGGAAAGAAACAATTTGTTTTTTGAAAATGGTATAAATCTAATGTTTTTGTTTTTTAGAAGGATGATATTGAATGATACAGAAATAGAATTTTTTGACTCATTGTACTTCTGATTCCTCTGACAAATAGGAAGGACAATTTTTTTTAAAAGATGACAGAGAGAGATAATCAGAAAGTAGTCAACTATGATTGATGAGTTCAAGTCCCCTGGTCTGGATACATTATCTCAACAGGCACCAGAAGAAATTGCCATTATAATCTGTGGCCTATCATTGACTTTTAAAGAACATAAAGAATGGAGAACTACTATACAATTGTAAAAGATCAAATTTTGTTGAAATTCTGAAAATAGTGAGCAAATTGACCAAGAAGCTTGACTCTGATTCTTTGTTTGCTTTGTAATTTTTCTTTTTACCTTGGATAAAATGAAAATAAGAAAAAAATGTCATGTATGAAGCAGACCATAAGAGAGGATTCAATATAAAACAACAAATTTCAGTTTCAAGACAACCTATATAATAAATATTACATATTGTTTTTAAAAAATGCCCATCTTTGCTTCCTTCTTGTCTTTTTGTTTTCTGCTGTGCACTTTTTACTTTTTCCCCCCTTTCTTCCCCCAATCCTAAAGAAAGCTACAATTAATCATCAACATAGATATATAGATTGATACAAAAATAAGCATATATGAACATATATGCTCATACACATATATGAAACATTGTACTTTGCTTATTTTCACCTATCATCTGTTTCTCTGAAGGTGGAGAGCATCTTCCTTCATAAGTCCAAGTCTTTACATGTTTCTTTCTAAATCAACCAACTCATTATTTTCTATATCACAGCAATATCCTAACCCAATCATGTACTATCTGAGAGAATTTTTAGGAAAATTTCCTCCCTCCCCAAGTTTTCTGCATTCCTCCCATTCTTGGCTACATAGCTTTTATATATATATATATATATATATATATATATATATATATATATATGTATATATGAAAATCTAAATTTAGCATAATCAAAATTATCCTTTTACACTTCAACAATGGTCTTCCTTAAAATACAGTTTAAGTACTAATACTGCTAAATCCAATTCCTTTACATCCTTTCCCTTGGTTTTTTTGAAGTTCCTATGATTTAAATAGGATGACATTGAATAAATATATTAGACAAAAATTACATTTTGAAGAATCATATTGACTTTACCTACCCACAAGCAACAAATATTACTTCAGTTATTTAGATCTGAGTTTCTTTGTATAAAAAGTGTTTTATGCTTATATTCATATAGTTCCTGTGCTTGTTTTGGTAGGTATACACCCAGGTATTTTATGCTTTCTAGGATAGATATTTTATTTAAATGGTCTAAAACAATATTGAATAATATTTCTGACATATGGTGTAATTTTTCTATTTTTCACTTTTGATAAAATCTATTTTAACATTGTCTGAAACCATGATTACTACCCCCAATTTTTTTACTTACTAAATTCTACCCTTAATTATACATTTGTGTGGATCTCTCATTTTTATAATGTTTCCTGAAAACAACATATCATTGAGTTAAAATTGTTAATCTGCTATTCATTTCCACTTTACAGGTAAATTTGTCCTGTGCACATTCTAAGCTACAATTACTTCTGTATTTTTCTCCTTCCTATTTTTCCTCACTTTTCTCTCCCTATTTCCCCTATCTCTACTCACTTCTCTGCTTTACTTATATCTGGCCTCTTGCCCTCCTATTCCTTAACCTAAGCACCTCTTTGAAAGTCCCTCCTTTATCCTCTCCCCCTATCCTATCCCCTTGCCCTCTTATTTGTTTCTGAATTTGGAAGACATTTTATACATACATGCATGAAGCATGCATGCATACATGCATGCACACATACACATACATACATACAATGCACCTATACCTATACTGTAATTGCAAGCAAAGGAATACTTAGTGCCTTGCTTCACTTATTCAATTATTTAGCAACTTATTTGAGCCTTGCCTTGTGATTTGAAGGTGGAAGGAACTTGCTGATGCAAAAGGAAGTGTGGAATAGGGAGAAGAACTAACATATAAAAGCAGAAAGACAAATTGGAACACAGCAGAACTGAGGAGAGCACTTGTTGTGTCCAGAACTCTGCTAATCTGTTCTGCCTGTGTTGATTTGTGTTTGTGTTACTTTCATAGATTGAAGGACTCTATTTATTGTTTGTCATATAGAAGGACTCTATCTGTTGATTGTGTTACTCTCAGATATGAGCACTTTATCTGTTGTTTGTGTTACTTTGTCAGATAAAAAGACTCTATTTGTTGATTGTGTTACTTTGTCAGGCAGATGCACCCTGTCTGTTGATGTGTGTTGATTTTACAGACAGAAAGAAATTGAGATGATAGTGTGGCAATTTGTGTGAATGTTGTTGTAATTCTGCTAAGCCTGAAGTATGTAAATACTGTTGTGGCTCTGTTAAGCTTTTTCTTGCCAGGAACAGAGACTTTGAAGGGCTTGAGATGTACTGGTCACTGTGAGCTTTGACCTGTAACAGGAGCTATAACAGGAGATGGGAGCTTCATACCTGTGTGTCCAGATGACTGGTTGGGTGAATTCAGACAAGAGCTGAGAGTATGGAAGAGGAACCATGGAATTTGAGAACCAGCCTCAAGACAAGATGAAAGGCCCTTTCCTTGGCTACTTAGGGATGGTTGACAACATCATGATTTGCTGTGACCTAGGGATGGGAGAACTTTGTATTTTGTGCTTTGTACCCCTTAAGGATGATTCAGTTAAGGATGATTGTAAGCTAGTCTCCAATAAAGAAGACTTTCTGACTGACCAATTAAGGCAATGTGACCTAGGGTTGGGAGAACTTTGTACTTTATATCTCTTAAGGAGGATTGCCCCTTAAGAATGATTGTGTACTTACTGATTAATATGTTTTGTTAAAACTATGTGGCCACTTTAGTGATAAGTTGTTATATTAAATCTTTGTGAATGTTTACTTTGGTTTCTGTGAATGTTTTGCTTTAGTTTACTATTGAATAAATAGAGTTCACTATACTATGTGATCAGCACAGCAGCAGTCCTCTGGAGAGCTGCTCATGTTTGGCTATACATATACATATGAATATGCATACACACATATACATACACACATATGCAGGTACACATCCTGTCCACGTCCATGTGCAAGCCCACTCCCGCACCCATGCCCAGATACAGATACAAATACATATACACATACACATACATATACACATGTTTATGAATGTGTATTTCCCTCTTTAACCCATTCCTGATAAGAGTAAGATTCCAGTATTAACTACCTTTCCCCAAATAGCTTCTTCTGTATCAGTTTTTCCTTTCATGTCTCATTTGCATGAGATAATTATTCATTTTTGTCTCTCTATAAACTGTTTTTTTTAAAGAATCACTTCATTGTAATCAGCTCAGCCCAGAGTTGTATTTCAAACTACACAAATAATGATGATATTTATAAAAGTACTGCTAATAATTTTACACGTACAAACTAAACAATTTGACCTTACTACCTCCCTTATAATTGGTCTTTAAAGTTTACTTTATATTTCTCCTGGATGTTATATATTGAATTTTCCCTTCAATTCTCATGGTTTTTTCACAAAATCTGAAAGTATTTGACGACATTAAATATCCTCAAAAGAAAAACTCATGATTATAATTAAATTTGCTTGGTAACTTGCCCTTAGTCACAGTTCCAACTATTTGCTGTATGGAATGTAGTATTTAAAGACTTATAGTCCTTCAATGTAGCAGTTGCTAGGTGATATGTAAACCTCATTGTAGCTCCATGATATTTAATTTCTTTTTGTTACTTCCAATATTTTCTCTTTAATATAGGAGCTTTGAAACTTGTTTATACTTGCAGTGATAGGTGGATTTTTTTCCTATTATTACTTTGTCTTCTTGTTCTAGAAATTTAGGGAAAGTTTCCTGGATAATTTCTTGTAATATTGCATCAAGATTCTTTTTTTAATCATTGTTTTCTACAATAATTATATTTTTTTTTATCAATTCATTCTCCAGATCAGATGTTTTTCTAATGAGATGTTTAACTTTCTCTTCCACTTTTCATTCTTTTGATTTTGATTTCTTGGTGTCTTAGGATGTCATTAACTTCCTCTTGCCCAATTCTAGCTTTAGAGGAATAGTTTTCTTCCTTCAGTTTTTGATTGCCTGTTTCATGTCAGTTGACTTATTTTCATAATTTACTTTGATTGCTGTAATTATTTTTTGCTATTTTCCCCTCAATATCTCTTATTTGATTTTTGAAGTTCTTTTTGAAGTTCGTCCAAGAAGTCCTTTGGTTATTGGGTCCATTTGATGTTTCTCATGGGAAAAGACATGGCTTCTTTTATTTAGCTCTGCTATCTTCCTCTGAATAAGAACCCAGATGAGGGGGTGGAGTTAAGATGGAGGAGTAGAAACACTACATCCCTGCAGCTCCTGCTTCCACCTTCTCCAATCCATGTAAAAAGGGGACTCTAAACAAACTTTGGGGCTTCCGAACCCACCAAATGACACACAGAAGCTAACCTCCTACTGAGGACAGCCTGGCAGGAATCGGCCAGCACAGTGCTCTGGGAGCTGAGCCCAGCCCCACACCTAGGCTTCAGCCCCAGGGCAGGCCTGACCAGACTCTGGCTGGAGGTACTCCAGATCAGCAGCAGCTGTGGCCATTTCCAGAATTATCAACACATAGATGCAAAGGACAAAGTGAGAGGTCAGTGCAGTCTGGACTTTGGGACCCAGTAAGTGGGAGTGCGTGGTTTTTGCCCCTGGGGTGAGAAGCTGGTGAGACTCTGGCACAGACAGCCAGCACCATGTGGCAGTTTCAGCTCCTGGCCTTCAGAGTGTAGGGGGACCAAGCACCAGTCTAAGGGGTAATTGCTCTTGCTTTGACCTTCTTGGATCTGGATTTCAGTCTAGGGTGGAGGTCGTCACCCATCTAATAACGCCAGCAGCTGAGAAAAACCCAGCGTTTGGGATGAAAGCTCCTCTGTCTAGTGCCAGAGTCCTATTGTGGCAAAAAGCTCAGTTTTCAAGTGACTGAGGGGCAACATGACCAGGCAAAGGAAACAAAGCATACAGAAGATTCCAACATTAGATTCCTATTTTGGGGGAAAAAAAGGAGCAAAGCATGGAACAGGAGGAAGACAGTGAAGTCAGAACTACAACAAAAGCTTCAAAGGAAAGTAAAAGCTGGTTACAGGTCAAAGAGGACTTTAAGAAGCAGATAAGAGAAGTGGAAGAAAAATTGGAATGAGAAATGAGAACACTACAAGAAAATTAAGAAATGAGTGTCAACAGCCTGACTGAGGAAAATAGCACCTTAAAAAATAGACTAAGTGAAATGGCAAAAGAGGCTCAAAAAGGCAATGAGGAGAAGAATGCCTTAAAAAGCCAAATTTGCCAGATGGAAAAAGAATCTCAAAAGCTCACTGAGGAGAATCATTGCTTCAGAATTAGATTGGAGCAAATGGAAGCTAGTGACTTTATGAGAAATCAAGATGCTGTTAAAAAGATCCAAACAAATGAAAGAATGCAAGGCAAAGTGAAATATCTCATGGGAAAAACCACTGACCTGGAAAATAGATCCAGGAGAGATAATTTAAAAATTATTAGACTACCTGAAAGCCATGATGAAAGTAAGAACCTAGAAATCATCCTGCAGGAAGTTCTCAAAGAAAACTGCTCTGATGTTTTAGAATCAGAGGGCAAAATAGAGGTTGAAAAAATCCACCGATCACCTCCTGAAAAAGATCCCCCCAAAAAAACTCCTAGGAACCAGGTTCCTGATTTCCCAGATCAAGGAGAGAATATTACAAGCAGCCAGGAAGAAATAGTTGGAATATTGTGGAAACACAATCAGGATAGCCCAGGATCTGGCAGCTTCTACACTAAGGGATCTCAGGGCTTGGAATATGATATTCCGGAGGTCAAAGGAGCTGGGATTAAAACCAAGAATCACCTACCTAGCAAAACTGAATATCATGTTTCAGGGGAAAATATGGTCATTCAGTGGAATAGAGGACTTTCAAGCATTCTTGTTGAAAAAAACAGAGTTGAACAGAAAATTTGGCATTTAGATACAAGAAGCAAGAGAAGCATGAGAAGGTTAATAGGGAAAAGAAATCATAGGGAACTTATCAAAGTTGAATTATTATCATTCCTACATGAAAAAACAATAATTGTAATGTATGAAACTTTTCTCAGTAGTTTAAGGGAATAGAAATATCTATGTCTATATATGAGGGTATATGGGCATATGAATACGTATGTGAATGTGTGTATATGTGTTTACAGGTATACATAGATAAAGGACAAAGGACCAATTTAACAGGAAAGGATGATACTTAAAAGGTGAAATTAAGAGGTGAGAGGAATATAATGAGAGGAGATGGGGAAAGACAGACTGGGGTAAACTATCTCATATAGAAGAGGCAAGGGAAATTGGCTACAATGGAGGAGAAGAATAGGAAGGCAAAAGGGTCAACCTTATTCCCATTGAATTTTGCTTGAGGAGGGAATGAAATACACACTAAATAGGGTATCTTACCCTCCAGGAGAGTAGGGGGGGAAGGGGATGAGAGGGGCAATGATGGAAGGGAGGGCAGGCTGGGGGGAGGGAATTTGGAACACCCACTTTTGATAAGGGACTGGATCAAAGTAGAGAATAGAACAAGTAGGAGGTGGGATAGGAAGGAGGGAAATATAGTCAATCTTTTACAATATATCTAATATGTTATTGTTTTGCATTAGATACACATATAGACAGGTTTGCAGCCACAGAAGAGACCATACTAAAAATCCCATTTTGGTCCTGCCCTAAAGACCAATCTATTTGGAGTAGCATCCCATGCAAAAGGGTAAACCAATTCTGCCATTAGTAAGTATTTCAAAATCTAGATAATTAAGAACTACAAAAAAGAAATACCAATGCCTTTGTTCCCAAATTTTATTGAGATATATGATGAAGTTTGGGTTGCTAGATCTGAGCATGAAAGATCATGCTGTTGATGACATTCCTGAATTCAAGGTTGTAAAAATTACCAGTGTTTCTTTTCTGGACTTGTATAAAGGCAAGGAGGAAAGACCAAGGTCATATGAATTGTATGATGCTATTGTCATAATAAATAATTTTCATGCAACAACAACAAAAACCAAAAAAGAACCCAGATGTGGTGGCTAGGTGGCACAGTGAATAGAGCATTAGCCCTGAATTCAAGAGGACCTGAGTTCTAATCCAGCCTCAGACACTTAACACATACTAGCTTTGTGACCTTGGGCAAGTCACTTAAACCCAATTGCCCTCCCCTCCTCCCTCCAAAAATAAAAAAAAAAATAAAAAAAACCCAGATCTCTATCCCTATAGTCACTATCCAGAGTTGGGTTCTTTCTCCTTTGCTAACTCGTTTTTTTATTTAGTTAGTTTTATTTGATTTTTTTTAAAACAGATATTAGTGTTTTCAAGTTGTAGTCCCAAGATCTAAGGAATGATGCCCCAAGTTTCTGGTGCTTCTTAATTTTATTTTGAGGTCTAGCTCAGGGCCCAACTTTGAGCTTTCTTCCCCAGTCCTAAGCTACGGATAGGGCCCCCACTGTTCCACAAATCATTTTCCTCCCTGCAGTCCCTGGGGTGGCTGCAAACTATGGCTGTCTTCCCTGCCTTGACACTTAAAGCAAGGACTCTGCATTCTGGCAAGTGCCCACAGCCAACAAGGTCCCTAACCATTGCTGATGCACTCACCAGTTTGTGCTACTTTTTTCTCCCTGCAACGTCATCCCAGGGCATTTCTGATCACCACAGTTATGCTTGGCATAGCTCAATACCTCAATAGCAGAAGATACTTCAATCTTCTCCTGCTTAGTGATCAAACCTCAACTCTTCTTCAAAATTGAAGTTGCTAAAGCTAAGGGCACCTCTCAACCCAGCTGCAACCACGGCTTGTCCAATGATTCTACAGAGTCTGCCTGGAAATATTTTCAGTTCACTCAGGCTGAACCAGTATTCATAGAGTTTTTTTCTTTCCTGGGCTGTTCTCAAAGTGTGTTAGGAGGACAATCCCTTTATCCCATGTTTATTTCTACTTTTCTGAGAACATATACTGCTTTTTTTTTTAGGAAGTTTGGAGAGCAGAAAGATTTCTGACCTTCTCCAACATCTTTCAAAAGTATTCTGCAGATTTTTATTCCTTGTAAAATTTTAAAATGTGTTATTCATTAAGTAAATGCTTAATAAACATCTAGAAAAGAAAGCAGAGATCACAAAAATACCTCATGGCAGATCATGCTAGACTAACATTATTTACTTATTATCGTGCTCCTAGAAGAGTAGATTAAGGAAATGCTCACCTAGGTTTTAGGAAATCATTTGAAAAAGTTTCTTAAAATGTTATTGAAGACATCTAAATTAGAGTATCTAAATTATAGTATGTTAGCATGGATTTTGAAAAGGTAAGTAACTGGACCCAAAGGGTAGTTTGTAACAGTTTGTCATGGATTTAAAAGTAGATATGTAACTGACCTTATGTTATATTTTTTTAGAGTTTTGGGATTTATTGAACAATATGATACACACATACACATATGCATACACACATATACATATATATGTACACTAACATATATACATATATGATTTTATTTTCCTTAATTACATGTAAATTAATTTTTATTATTTTAAAAAATTTTGTTCTAGATTTTTCTCCCTCTTTCTCCCTCCCTCTCCTTGAGTAGTCAAGAAATTTTAAGTTTTCCTGAGTTCTCTACCTTACCTTTCTCTCCAAAACTAGCTTTCTAGCTTTCTTTTATGTATTTTATTCCTCTATTAGACTGTAAGTTTCTTGAGGGGAAGTACTGTCTTTCTCTTTCATGTTTATATACCATGCAGCTGCATTACAGAGCATGGCACATAGTAGACAATTAATGAAATTTTTTACTCTTATTTTCTAGCACAATTTAAAAAAGACATGGATAAAATACTTGTCTTCAAGTTTATAAAGGCCTGGCCTATAAGCAATAACTAAGTTGTTTTTCCTTCTTTTGTAAAATTTATTTACATATTTAGTATGTTATTATTCCCCAATTACATGCAAAGACAGTTTTGAATCTACATCCTTACAACTTGGAGTTCCAAATTCTCTCCCTTTCTACCTCCTAAACCACTGTCATTAAGAAGGCAAGCAATTTGTTATGGGTCATATATGTGTACTCATGCAAGATATATCCACAATAGTAATGTTGAGAAAGAAAACAGACAAAAAAAACTCAAAAAAATGAAGAAAGTACTCTAAGGGGGTGGGGGACATGGAGCCAAGATGGCAGAGAAAAAGCAGGAATTTGCTTGGAGTCTCCCCCAAACTCCTACAAATACCCATAAAAATAACTCTAGAGAAATTCTAGAGCTATAGAACCCATGAAATGATGAATTGAAACAAATCTCCAGCCCAAGGCAGCCTAAAAGGTCAACAAGAAGGGTTTATTGCACCAGGCTGTGAGTGGAGCACAATCCAGAATGGATCACACCAACACAGACTGGCCTGGAGTAGGAATCACTGACAGCTGTGGCAGTTTCTGGATTTTTCAGTCCACAAATGCCAAGGACAGCATAGAAAGTCAGTGGGAAAATTCTGTTGTATCTGAATGAGAGAGGAGCATGGTCTGGTCCTAAGCTTAGCATCGTGGCAGCTGCAGCAACAGCAGCAGCAGCAGAGCTAGTTCCATAGTTCCTGGACTACAGACAGTGAGGCACAAAACACCTGAAGGTTGGGGCAGTATACCCACACCCATACTCACCTCCCCTGGAAGCAGAGTCTTACCATGAGAAAGAGTAAGAAAGTCAAGTATTTGACTAGGAAGATAAGTAAACAGTGTAAAATAAGTCAGACAATACACTCTTACTTTGGTGCCAAAGAAAACAAAACATGCAACCAGAAGAAGACAACAGTCAAAGTTACTACATCGAAAGCCTCAAAGAAAAATATGAATTTGTTGTAGGCCATAGAAGAGCTCAAAGAAGATTTTGAAAATCAAGTAAGAGAAGGAGAAGAAAAATTGGGAAGAGAAATGAGAGTGATGCAAGAAAATAATGAAAAACAAGTCATCAAATTGCTAAAGAAGAATCCCCAAAACACAAAAGAAAAATCACCTTAAAAACAGACTAAGTGAAAAAACAAAAAAAAGGTCCAAAAAGTCAATGAGTAGAGGAATGCCTTAAAAAGCAAAATTGGCCAAATGGAAAAGGAGGTCCAAACTGAATAAAATAATTACTTCAAAATGAGAATGGATTAAGTGGAAGCTAATGACTTTATGAGAAATCAAGAAAGTGTAAAATAGAACCAAAAGAATGAAAAAAGAAATAGAAGATAATGCAAAACATCTCAATGGAAAAACTACTGACCTGGAAAATAGACTCAGGAAAGATAATTTAAAATTGATGGACTACCTGTAGCCATGATAAAAAAAAAAAGCCTGGACATCATTTAAAGACATTATCAAGGGGGCAGCTAGGTGGCAAAGTGAATAGATCACTGGCCTTGAAGTCAGGGGGACCTGAGTTAAAATCTAGCCTCAGAAATTTAATACACACACACCAACTAGCTGTGTGACCTTGGGCAAGTCACTTAACCCCAATTGCCCTCCAAAAAGCAAAAGCAAAAAAAAAAAAGACATTGTCAAGGAAAACTGTCCTGATATTCTAGAACTAGAGGGTAAAATAGAAATTGAAATGATCACCTCTTGAAAAAGATCCCCAAAAGAAAATTCTTAAGAATTTTATAGCCAAAATCCAGAGTTTCTAGGTTCAGGAGAAAATATTAGAAACAGTCAAGGAGAAAAAAAAATGAGTATTGTGGAATCACAATCAGGAAACACAATAAGATCTAGCAGTTTCTACAGTTTGGAATATGATATTCTGGAGGTAAAAGGAGCTGGGATTAAAATCAAGAAACACCTACCCAGCAAAACTGAGTATAAAATTTTCAGGGCAAAATAGAGCATTGAATGAAATAGAGGACTTTCGGCAAACTTGATGAGAAGACCAGAGTTCAATAGAAAATCTGAATTTCAAATACAAGAATCAAGAGAAGCACCCAAAGGTAAACCGGGAAAAGAAATCTTAATTAAGTTATTAAAGTTGAACTGCTGATATCCCTACGTGGAAATACGATATTTGTAACTCATGAGACTTTCCTCAGTATAAGGATAGTTGAAGGGAATATCTATGTGTGTATAAATAAATATATATATGCATGTATACATACATATGTGTGTATATATACACATATGTGTGTACATGTATACAAAGAGGGCACAGGGTAAGTTGAATATGAAGGGATGATATCTAAAAATAAAATTAAGAGGGGAAAAAGGAATATATTGGGAGGAGAAAGGGAAATATAGAATAGGGTAAATTATTTCCCATAAAAGAGGCAAGAGAAAACTATTTCAATGGAGGGGAAGAGCAGGGAGGTGAACAGGAATGAGTCAACCAACTCTCATTGGATTTGGCTTAAGGAGGGAATAAAATACGCTCTCAATTGGCTATCATAACCTACAGAAAAGGAATGTGGTAGGGGACGAAAGGGGGGATGACAGAAAAGAAGGCATATTGGGGAAGGGTAATAAAAAGCAACCCCTTTTGAAAAGCGACAGGAGCAATGGAGAAAATAGAAAGAGTGGGGAGCAGAAAAGGATAGAAGAAAACAAGGTTAGACTTTCACACCATGACTCTTACGGAGTGTTTTGCATATCCACACAGTTATAACCTACATTGAATTGCTAGCTTTCTCAATGAGGGTGGGTGGGGAGGCAAGAATGACAGAATTTTAACTCAAAGTTAAAAAAATAAACAAATGTTTAAAAAGTGTTTTTACTTGTAATTGGGAAATAAGATATGTAGGCAATGGGGTATAGAAATCTATCTTGCTCTAAAAGAAAGTGAGGGGGAAGGGGCTAAGAAGTGGAGTGTGAAGGGGTGGTGCCAAGATGGCAGAATAGGAGCAATAACTTTTCTAATCTCCTTCAAGAATCCCAACACTAAACTTTAAAAAGTGAATCTGAATGGATTTTAGAGTATCAGAATCCACTTTGAGATGGAGGGTGGCAGAATACAGCCCAGGAAAGTGCACGCTTGCGTCTGGGCAGGGGGAGCCCAGAGCATGTAGGGATTTCACCAGCCCAGACTAGAGAGTGAATTACAGCAGAGAGAGAAGGAGCCCTAGCCAGCAGAATCACCCACCCCAAGGGCAATTCAGAGCCTTATTACCAGCATCTCACCACAGGACATGAGGAATCCACTGGAGCTGGGTAAAAGAAAGCTCAGGGCCCACAACAGAAACAGCAGCTTCTCCTGGAGCTATCAGCTCACAAGCTGGAAGTTTAAAAATCACCTGCCTGATTTTCCAGGGGCCAGGATAGCAAAGTAAACTCTAATTGCTCATATTCCCCCTCTCTGACCTAGAAAACCCAGAGATAAATGCCCCCCCCCCAGAAATCCTGAAATAGCCTCAGGCTTAGGAGCGAAGGAGAAAGGTGTAACTGAGGCAGTAAGGAGTCTGAAGTGAAGGGCAGGAGAGGTCTCAACAAGTCTCACTTCACCTGACCAGCAAGAGCTCCCAAAGCCCAGGGGTTGGAGCCAGCAAGTGCTAACAACAGAAGTCCAGGTAGATCTTACCACTACCTGGGGAATCTGAAGACACCACCACTGCCTGCCACCACCTGCTGAGTCTCCCTGAGCTGTAGCCCAGGGCCATAGAGGTGGAAATCTAAGAGGTCAAACCATCCCACCCCCACAGGTTACTCTGTGAACCTCAGGGTAACTCAGGGGAAACACTGAGAATCCTGGCCTTGTCCTCAGTCTAGACACCCAGAGGCTACAGCACACAAAGTCAACAACCTAAGCTCCCAACCTGAGAAATTAGGAAATAGGAAATTACAATGGGAAGGAAGGAAGCTGAGAAGGAGAAGGGGAAGGAAAGAAAATCAATCAGAGTTTATTGTAGTGAGCAAGAACAATCAAATACAGGGGATAGAATGGACTCTATACTCACACCTGAGACCACAGAAGGAAATATAAACTGGTTTGAAGCCCCAGAAGCTTTCTTGGAGGAGCTGAAGAAAGATTTTAATACCAAAATTAGAGAAGTAGAAGATAAATTTAAATCTACAGTGACCAAATTGGAAAAAAAAATAAATTCTCAATGAAGAAAACAAATCCTTCAAAAGTAAAATTTGTGACCTAACTGGAGAAAATATCTCCCTAACAAAAGACCTTCAAAAACTAAATGAAGAAAATAATTCACTAAAAATTAGAATCAGTCAAATCAAAGCTCAGGATTCTATGATGCACCTAGAGTCAATCAAGCAAAACAGGAAGACTAAAAAATTAGAAGAAAGTGTAAAATATCTCACTGGAAAAACCACTGACCTGGAGAACAGATCCAGGAGAGATGACCTAAGAATTATTGGTCTACTTGAAAGCCATGATGAAAAATGCAGCCTGAACAACATTCTCTAAGAGACTGTCAAAGCAAACTGTCCTGAAATCCTAGAATCAGAAGGTAAAATAGTTATCAAAAGAATTCACCAGACTCCTCCTGAAAGAGATACCAAATAGAAACTCCAAGAAATATAGTATTCAAATTCCATAATTACAGGGTTAAGGAGAAAATACTGCCAGCAGCCAAAAAGAAGCAATTCAAATATCGTCGAACTACAGTCAGGATTACACAGGCCCTTGCAGCTTCTACATTAAAAAATCAGAGGGAATGGAATTTGATATTTTGTAAGGCAAAAGAGATAGAACTGTAACCAAGGATCAATTATCCAGCCAAACTGAGCATAATCTTTCAGGCAATGACATGGTCATTTAATGAAATAAGGGACTTCCAGACTTTCCTGATGAAAAAACCAGAGCTCAATGCAAAATCTGATCTCCAATGACAAGACTCAAGAAAAACATAAAAACGTAAACAAGGAAAATACACACACACACACATGCACACTCTCATACTAACACACACAAACACATAACTTGGAATGCAATTAGAACAAACCATTTATATCCCCACATGAGAAGTTGATACCTGTCAATATTGAAATTTTTATGATTATCATGACCTTTAAAAGGGTTATAGATAGATAGAGGGTATGGGTATAAATGAACTAATCTGATGATAAAAAAAAAATTTACTAAGGTGTCCAAAGGGACTGTTTGGTATAAAAGGAAAGGATGAGGTACAAAAAGGTAAATTATGGCATACAAAGAGGCATAAAGACATACTATAGTATAGGGAAAAATAGAGGGAGATGAACATCATTTGAACATTATTCTCATTGGTTCTGGTTCAAAGAGGTATCAACATAGGCAAGTTTAAGATTCTAATGTGAAAAGATACAAAAACTCATTATAATAGAGTGAAAGGAGGGAGGGTAGCACTGTATGAAATTTACTCTCATTGGTTTGGGATCAAAGAGGGAATAACATACTCTGATAAGTATAAATTTCATTGTGCCCTATGGGCAGTAGAAGGGGTAAGGGAGGAAAAATAAGGGGTGGGGGGTTAGAAGGGAGGGAAATAGTAGCAAGAAGAGAGGGTAGGTAAAGAAGGAGGGGTCACAGGGAGGGCATACTAAGGGAGGTGCTGGTAAAAAGTAAAACCCTTAAGTAGGGGGAGAAAAAAGAAACAAAAAAAAATAAACAGGGGAGGTAATAGGATGGAGGGAAAGAGATTTATGTGAATGTGAATGGGATGGACTTTCCCATAAAATGGAGGCAGATAGTAGAATGGATTAAAAACCATAATCCTACAATATGCTGGCTACAAGAAACACATTTGAAACAAAGGGATACCCACAGGGTAAAGGTAAAAGGCTGGAGTTGAATATATTATGCTGCAGGTAAAAGTAAAAAAAATAAGCAGGGGTAGCAATCCTCATCTTAGATAAAGCAAAAGCAACAATAGATCTAATTAAAAGAGGTAAGGAAGGAAACTATATCCTGCTAAAAGGCACCATCGAGAATGAAGCATTATCATTACTTAACATATATGCACTAAGCGATATAGCATACAGATTCCTAGAGGAGAATTTAAGAGAATTAGAGGCAGAAATAGATAGCAAAACTATACTAGTGGGGGACTTTAATCTCTTTCTCTCTGACCTTGATAAATCTAGCCTCAAAGTAAAAAAGAAAGAAGTTTAAGGAGGTGAATAGAATTTTAGAGATGCTAGATATGATAGATCTCTGAAGAAAACTGAATGGGTTTAAAAAGGAATATACCTTCTACTCAGCAATACATGGCACATACACAAAAAGCAACCATGTACTACGGCATAACAACCTCACAACACAGTGCAGAAAGGCAGTAATATTAAATGTATCATTCTCAGATCATGATGTAATAAAAATCCTATACAATAAAAATATGGGAAGACAGACTACAAACTAATTGGAAACTAAACAATTTAACCCTAAAGAATGAGTGGGTCAAACAAGAAATCATAGAAACAATCAATAACTTCATTCAAGAGAATGACAATGATGAGACATCATACCAAAATTTGTGGGATGAAGCAAAGGCAGTTCTTAGGGGAAGATTTATATCCCTGAGTGCATACATGAATAAATTAGAGAAAATAGAGGTCAATGAATCTGGCATGCAAATGCAAAAGCTAGAAAATTTATATATCGCATCTCATAGTACAATAGTATTCTATCATAATCACATACCATGGCTTGTTCAGTCATTCCCCATCTGATGGGTATCTACTCAATTTCTAATTCCTTGCCCCAAGAAAAGAGGTAATATGAAGATTTTTGTAAATGTAGGTCCTTAGCATTTTTTAAATCTCTTTTGGGATACAGACCTAGCAGTGGTATTGCTAGGTCTAAGGCTGTGCATGGTTTTATAGCCCTTTGGGGGTAGTTCCATATTGCTCAACAGAATTGTTGAATCACTTCACAGGTCCATAAACAGTCTATTAATGTTTCATTTCCCCACATCTCTGAAAATCTTTGTCATTTTTCTTTCCTGTCATATTAACCAATCTAATAGGTATATGATAGTACCTCAGAAGTGCTTTATTTTGCATTTATTCAAAAAATAATGAGTTAGAGTACTTTTTCATATGAGTATAGATAGCTTTGTTTGCTTCATCTGAAAATTGCTCATATCTTTGATCATTTATCAATTGGAGAATGGCTATAATTTTTTTCAATGACTAAGTTCTCTATATGTTCTAGAGTTCTCTATATGTTCCCTTTACAACAGAAACTTGTTTCAATTTTTTCATGGTTCTTTTTGCTAAATGTATGTCTCTCCATCCTATTCCCCATTTATTCTATTTTCTCTATCCTTTTACTCTGTACTTCCTCAAAATTTTTTGCTTCTGCCTACCCCCTTCGACAAATATGTCAACCATCCTATTACCCCCTCTCTTCTCTTTTCCCCTACTACTTTATGGTAGGGTAAGATTGATTTCCATACCACTTTGCCCATGTATTGTATTACCTCTTTGACTCAATTCTGATGATATAAGGCTCACTCACTCTTCCTCACCTCCCCCATCTTCCTCACCTTCCCCCACTATAAAGCTTTTTTTTTGACTCATTTATGTGATATAATTTACCCTGGTTTACTTCTACCCTTCTCTTTCTTCCAGTACATTTCTCTCTTACCCCTTAATTTTCTGTTAGATGTCATCCCTTCACCTTCAACTTCCACCTGCACTCTCTATGTATACTCACTGTAACTATCCCAATAGTGAAAATGGTCTTATGAGTTACAAATACCTTCTTTTCATGTAGGGATGTAAAATGTGTAAACTTACTAAGCCCCGTGTGTTTTGTTTACAGTTTTCTATTTTATGCTTCTCTTGAGGCTTGTACGTGAAAGTAATTTTTTTCAGCTCTTGTCTTTTCATTAAAAATGATTGAAAATCCTCTATCTCATTGAATGTCCACTTTCCTTCCTGAAGGATTATACTCAGTTTTGCTGGGGAGGTGATTCTTGTTGTAATCCAAGCTCCTTTGCCCTGTGCAATATCATATTCCAAGCCATCTGATCCTTTATTTAGAAGTTTCTAAGTCTTGTGTTATCCTGACTCTGCATCCATGATACTTAATTCATTTCTTTCTGGCTGTTTGTTAACATTTTTCTTCTTGACCTGGGAACTCTGGAATTTGACTATAGTATTCGTGGGAGTTTTCATTTTGGGATCTCTTTCAGGAAGTGATCAATTAATTATTTCAATTTCTATTTTACCCTCTGGTTCTAGAATTTCAGGCAAGTATTGATTGATATTTCCTCGAAAGATGATTCCCAACCTCTTTTTTGATCATTGCTCTCAGGTAGTCCAATAATTATTAAATTATTTCTCTTGAGTGTATTTCTAAAGGAAGTCATTTTTCTAGTGCAATATTTCACATTTTCCTCTTTTTTGTATTCTTTTTAGTATGTTTTATTGTTTCTTGATTTTTCACAAAGTCATTAGATTCCATCTACTCTATTGTAATATTTAAGGAATTAGATTCTTCATTGAGTTTTTAAACTTCCTTTTCAATTTGACAAATTCTGCTTTTTAATATATTCTTCTTATTGGCTTTTAAAATCTCTATCACCATTTGGGTTAGTCTGTTTTTGAGGTGTTATTTTTTTCAATACTCTGTGTGTGTGTCTCCTTTAGCAAGTTGTTGACTCGTTTTTCATTATTTTCTTGCACCATTTTCATTTTTCTTCCAATTTTTCCTCTACTTCTCTTACTTGATTTTCTTTTTTTCTTCTTTTTGCTTTTTGGAAGGGAATTGGGGTTAAGTAACTTGCCCAAAGACACACGATTAGGTGTGTGTGTGTGTGTGTGTGTGTGTGTGTGTGTGTGTCTGTGTTAGGTGCCTGAGGCTCGATCCAAACTTAAGTCCTCCTCACTCCAGGGCCAGCACTTTACTCAGTGCACCACCTAGCCACCCCTCTTATGTGTTTTTCAAAATCTAGTTTGATCTTTTCCATAAGCTGAGACCAATTCATATTTTTCTTGGAGGTTTTGGATATAGGATAATTGACTTTGGTTTCTTCTGAGTGTATGTTTTGATCTACCTTGTTACTGTAATATCTTTCTATGTTCAGAGATTTTTTTCCCATTGTTTCCTCATTTTTTCCTGTCTATTACTTGACTTTTATCTATTTGTTATAATTGGGCTCTTCTTCCATGATGGGAGGTGCACCATCCCAAAGTTCAGTGGTTTTGTGCAACTGTTTAATTAATTAATTTTTGTTTTTTCTTCTTTGTTTTTTTAGTTTTCAATGTTCACATCCCTAAGATTTTGAGTTTTAAATTTTCCCCTCTTCTCCCCTTTCCCCAAGACAGCATGTAATCTGACATCGGCTCTGGTCATACACTAATATTACATATATTTTCACCTTATTCATGATGTAAAGCAGAATTCTAACTAATTGGAGGGACCATGAAAAAGAAATAAAATAATAGCAAAAGAAAAAGAGAACAAATAATATACTTCCATCTTTATTCACACTTCAAAGTTATTTCTCTTGATGTGGATAGTATTTTCCATTGTGAGTCTTTTGGAGTTTTTTCAGATCCTTGCATTGCTGAGAAGAGCTAAGTCTATCAAAGGCAGTCATCACAGAATGTAGCTGTTTTTTTGTACAATAGTCTCCCGGTTCTACTTATGTCATTTATCATCACTTCATATAAGTCTTTCCAGGTTTTTCTGAAGGCTGATTTCTCATTATTTCTTAGGGCATGATGATATTATATTACATATATCACAACTTATTTAGCCATTCCCCATTTGATGGACATCCCGTCACTTTTCAAGCCTTTGCCACTACAGCAGGAGCTGCTATAAATATTTTTGTACATGTTGGTCCTTTTCCCATTTTTATGATATTTCTGAGATACAGTCTTAGAAATTGTGTTGCTGGATCAAAGGGATATCAGTTTTATAGCCCTTTGGGCATAGTTCCAAATTGTTCTCCAAAGTGGTTGGATCAGTTCACAATTCCACCAATGATGCATGAGTATTCCAGTTTCCCTACATTTCTTCCAACATTTATCATTTACCTGTTTTGCCATGTTTAACCAATCTGATAGGTGTGATGTGGTTTCTCAGAGTCTTTTTGATTTCCATTTCTCTAATCAATAGTGACTGAGAGAATTTTTTTCATACATCTTTAGATAGCTTTAATTTCTTCCTTTGAAAACTGCCTGTTCATATCCTTTCATAATTTATCAATTGGGGAATGTGCAGCTCTATTTAGAGTAACTTCTAAGGACCTGTAATTTTTTTTTCAGTTCTCCCAAAGTAGTGTGATATAGGCTGAGATACTTACTACTCTCTTGGCCTGTACTCTTATCTGAGTGACCACAAGCATTCTTGTGTGCCCTGAAACTGTGAGGATGCCACTAACGGAATTGTGCCCTTAATCTCTGCTATGCTAGTGCTCCTTCTCACCCCAGGACTGCCACCCAGAACTTTGATATGAATCTGAATATGGTTAAAGCTACAAAATTCTACCTCGGTGCTAGCAAAAAGGCCCCTGTAATCTCCTCCTAATGAATTGTTTGCCCCACTTATAATCTGTGGACTGAGAGTTCCTGAAGTAGCCACTGCTGCCATTAATTCAGTCACTCCCAAGGTCTGTTCCTAGTTTGTTGTATCCAGGGCTGTGCTGGCACAGACTGCACTGGATTGTTTTCTACTCTCACCCAGATGCAAAGGATTATTCGTGCTGACCTTCTCAGTTATCTTTTGTGTCTGCAGGCTAAGACATCTGGAAACTGCCACTGATGGCAATGATTCAGTCACCCTAAGGCCTACTCTGGTTTGCTGAGGTCTAGTTTGTCTATGACTCTCAAAATTGGCATGGAAATTCCTATAGGTAACCTAGAAGTTCCTCTTAGAAATTTCTTCAATACCATCTTTTTGTGAGTTCTATTACGCAAAAATTTGTTCAGACTAAATTTTATAGGTATTTGGAAGAGTTGGGGTGGGGATAGTTCAGGAGAGTCTTTGCCTTGACTCTGCCATCCTTTCTGTCTCCTCCACTTCAAAAAAGACCAATGACATTGGGGGTGATGTGTTGACTTGTGTGAAAATTGTATTATGTTCTTGGCTGCAAAGAGCAGAACTACGATCAAAGAGTGGAAATAGCAAGAAAAGTAATTTTGGGTATGATAGATTTAGCACTGAAAGAGACCTTATAAATAAATGTGTCCAACCCCCTCATTGCACTGATGAAACTAAGGCTCCAAGAGATTTGAATTACTTTTCCAGGGTCATATAGTTAGTAAGTTTTTGAGATCAGATTAGAATCTAGGATTTTCTGATTCCAAGTCCATTGCCTCTTCCACTATGACATGATACCCCTCCAGTTCACCTCAACATAAAGAAAAATATTCCCAGAATTTTATCCCCTACATAATAAAATATGCCTCAGAAGGAAGTGAGTTCCTCTAAATTGGAGATCTTCAAAGAGAGGTTAAATGACTAAGTCAAGTCAAAAAATATTTGTAAGTGTCTAATATATTCTGGCATTGAAATGAATGTTGGATCATTTGTTAGAGAAGATTCTTCTTCAGTATGAGTTGGACTACGTAGCTTCTGAGGTCTCTTCTAAAGGTGGGGTGGTGGTGCCAGTGTCAGATTATTCTCAGTGATTATTAAATTTTCATTATGAGCATTTGTACCTCAGAAATAGACAAATGCTACAAAATAGGGCTTGATACATCGTTTTATTGATTGCCAAACCTAAGAAAATAATGGGTAAATGTCAATAATTCAGATTAAACTTAAAATTGTGTCATCCACAAAGAGCTTTTTTGTTCAACATTTACCAGCAAACCATTATTTTCAGGTCTATGCTTCTGTGGTAGAAAAATCTAATAGTAATATTGGTGAAAAAAAATGAGAGCAATGGATGAAATTTGATACTTTATACCCATTCACTTAAAAAACTAAATCTAGGCGCAGCCAGGTAGCACAGTGAGTAAGACCACTGGCCCCAGTGTCGAGATGACCTGGGGGTTGAATTCAGGCTCAGATACTTAGCACCACACCCAGAAATAACTGGCCTTGTAACCTTGAGCAAGTTACTTAATCCCAATTGCTTAAAAAAAAAATCTATTCATGATATCAATGGTGCATGAGCCAAAGGATATCAACTGAAATAGTTGCCCTCCTTCCTGAATCTGTTGCTCAAATCACTATAACAATAAATATGCCTAAGCTAATAATTTAGAAATTTGGCATTCTTTAAGAAGCTATGGACTGTGAATTTACTCTAACATCATTTTTTGGCCATTTCCCCAGAATATAAACTAACAACAGATATCCTTGGACAAGCAATTTCTTGAACTATTATGGCACTTATTTCCTTCAATTTAATCAATCAATTAGACACAGAACAAGCATTTACTAAGCCCCTACTATGTTCTAGTCACTGTGTCTAAATCCTAATCATCCAAATCCAAAATATAAAACAACAATCCCTATTCTCAAAGAGCTCACACTATAAGTCAAAGACAACAAGTACAAATGCTTACAAATATTAAATATAGAGAACAGAGAACAATAAATAAAAATAGGGCTCTACTGAGTTGCCTTCTGCCAATCAAAATTATGAACACACAACAATTATACTTTCCAGATAGTGCCTTAGAAGTATGACATCCCCATCCCCAAGAGAAGGTATTATAATAGGTTAGAGTAAATTATCTTATCACTTCTTCAGAGGGATCAGTCAAGAAATCACATAGTAAAGAAATGACTTTTGATTACAGTGCTGCTTTGAATCAGGTGGCCCTTGGCTAAAGCAATGCTTAACGTGATTGATCTCTGCCTAAATAGGTGAGAAAGGTGGTTGAAATGGGGAATGCAATAATTTACTTGACTTTTGCTTAATCTTTCATTGCTTACTCATCCTGGCCTTCAAGAATATTTGCTTTCTTCTGGAAATGAAGACAATTTTCTTGGATAACTGGATCAGTATTGCTTCAATTCCTCCCCCCCCACACACATTGTATAGAAGATATCATGATGAACCTTAATTCTGAGATGATAAAGAAAGCTCTGAAATTTCATGAGGTAATTATGAAATCATAATCTACTCTGGCCTAATTTTGGTGTGTAAATAATTAATCTCACAGAGAAAGACAAAGATAGAGAAAGAGAGACTGACCAAAACACACACACACACACACACATACATACACACACAGAAATAGAGATATTCTTACAAAAAGTTTCATATTTCTTCCTTGAGGTGAGTTATTGATCTCATAAGGAAGCAAAAGTAGTAAGATTGATAGTGTCTAGAACTGTGTAGTATAAAATAGAAATGACATTTTGCCACTGAAGTGAAAGAGGACTAGATAACTCTATTCCACCCCCCATGCTGTTATAAATATATATTTATACATACATACATACATGTGTATGTGTGTGTATATTCCCTTTCCTGATGTGGTAATTCTTTTTGGTTCTCCAGATTGCTAGATCCTGCTCCCACACTTGCAGTTACAATTTATGGAGAAACAATATCCATATTTTATTAAAAGCTCATCCTTCCACATCACAATTTACTTTGATTAAATGATCATGGCATTTTAACCTAAATGCAATGGCATCTTTAGCAATTAGAAAATAAGAGGATCTTTCTATTCTGGATGATTAAACTTGTCCATAGGCAGGACAACAATTTTGGTTCCAATGACTACTGATACTTTGAATGACTGAAGGAAATTTAGAGGAGTTGTGTTAAGAAAAGAGATTTGTAAACCTCATAGCTGCCTAACAAATTTGAGTGCTTATCACTGAATAAAATTCCTTCCATTCATTATTACCCATTTAGTTTATAATTTCCAGATCTCTAATGCATATACTTGTTGCTGTTACTGTTACTTTCAAGGGAGTCAGAAAAAATTCAACTTCTATTGTATTCTTGAAGTGTCTTCCTTTCTCAGTTCTTGTCTCATGTCTAAGTATGCTCTCTATTTGTATTTGATCTCTGTTCTTCCACACTTATAACTTGCATGGTCTTTTTAACATTGTGTATTAATTTTATCTCTCTAAATAGGTTTTAGGGTCTGAATGATGTTTTATAATTCCATCTTCCAATAGTATCTCACAGGCACTAAGTATTCTTTTTTTTTTAATTAAAGGATGGATGAATTACAACTGATTATAGAAAAAATTTAGATTTATGGGAAAATCTGTTGCTCTAAAGGTACTTTGTTGTGACAGAGAAATAATCATTTCACTTTCCTTTCATCTCAGTTTTTCTGTCAATGTTTGTCCTTATGGTCTTTAATGAGAACTCAATAAGTACTTCATATTAATGATGTGCTAAAACTAATAGAGTAGATGAGTTAGCAACAAGTTAAAAAAGCAAATAAGAGGTAAAGTAGATGTAGTTTACATTCTTAACTTCAGAGAGCAAATGTGGAATCTTTTTTTTTTTTTTAAGCATTCGGGGTTAAGTAACTTGCTCAAGGTTACACGGCCAGTTATTTCTGGGTGTGGTGCTGAGTATCTGAGCCCAGATTTGATCCAGGTCATCCCAACACTGGAGCCAGTGCTCTTACTCGATGAGCCACCTGGCCGCCCCTAAGCAATTGGGGTTAAGTAACTTGCTCAAGGTTACACGGCCAGGTGTTTCTGGGTGGGTGCTAAGTGTCTGAGCCCGGGATTAGATCTCCAGGTCTTCTCAACACTGGAGCCGGTGCTCTTACTCGCTGTGCTACCTGGCCGCCCCGTGTGGAATCTTTTTTGAGGTGCAGGAGTGGAACAAAAAGTATGTTTTCCTGATGTAAGCATTGTTCTAAACTACTGAAAATTGATTTTTGTTTCCTACATATACCTTGTTTTCTTAGTCCAAAAATGATACATTGCCTCCGTATTCACTCTTTCAATATGTAATAATTATCTGCCAGTGAACAAATCTCCTACACAGTGAAAAATCAAGCACCTGTCATTAGACAAGCAGATCTATATGTAGACGACTCTTAAGTCATTTGCAGAGTGAGCCATATGCTAGATCAGTCAGTTAGAATAGTTTAGACAATAATGCATTATGAGAAAGGCAGATGTACAATGAAATCAGAAAGCGTTTTCCCCCTTACTAACCATTATATTTCCCTCAAACTTATTCTTCTTCCTTGGATCACACTTTATTCAATATTCTTAAATTGATTCAATGTTCAAATGTCCTTGACCACACACACACACACACACACATATAAATGTCTGTATACATACAAATATATAACTGTATATACACAATATAAGTTATATACTCTGTATACAACAAAACTGTATACTTTATATACTATATACATAAAATTAAGTATGTATGCATACACATATACGTATTTTATCTGGCTGATGGAAGTGGAGTATAACAAGCTTTAAATTTCAGTAAGATGAAAACTTCATGAAGGCAAGGACTATTGAAATGTTATCATTACATCCCAATATCATGAACATAATATGTATTTAATAATAGTTTATTGAACTGAATTTTTGGATTCCATTATGTAATTAAACTTAAAAGCAATGATAAACAAATCTAACAGTATAGTATTTGGGCTTTGTTTTCGTGATTGCAAAAAATAAATAAATTTTGCCAAAGAATATGCCTGTACTTGCTGGTAGTATAGCCTTTCCTTCCACAAGTACAGAATAAATTCTTCATTTGCATACTAAGAGAATACCAAGTCCCCCAAAATACCAAATATTTAAATCCCAGAGATAAAAAAATTCCAGGGAAAGAAAGAACAATATTTAGTAACTTATCACTCCTACCATAATCATTTGCCAGGTTTATATTTGAGCTTCATTGTGACATACAACAGATTTTCTCCCCAGTTATCAATGATCCCTTTTACATTTCACCTGTGGTGAAATATCTATATCCTTTCAACTACCAACATGATCATTTTTTTGTTGTTGTTCCTTAGCTTAAATAGGCAAGTTTCTCATTGTATCCTGAGCCATTGAGAGTCACCTTGACCTATATCTTGCCACTGGATTCCAATGACTAAGGAGGAGATAATGAGGCTGATGTCTGCACAGATCAACCTCATTTAAATCCAATTTACTTGCAAGCCATGATATTACCTTTCTGATGTCATCAGTACTCTTTGAGAAAGAAGGATGAACAACAACTTCAAAAGCAACAATAGTGAGAATAGTCCTTTCAAATACCAGCCATGATCAATTTTCTGGTTTCTTCTTTCCCTTTGATACTGACTCTTACTTTGGTGTAGGTTTATCCTGCTCTCTTCTAGCAAGTTAAATTTCCCAATATAAATACTTCACCTTCTATCTGCCACTGCTACTATTGAGGATTTTACTGACAATTTCATTGTTGGGGATGATGCCACTATGCCTGCAGCCCTCCAGACAGTGTACCCAAAAAGGAGGGGAAAAAAAGATGGTAGCCTGTCCCAGACAATGATTTGCTAAATCAGGATAAATGTTCAGGGCATGTGGGGTATGGAAGAGCACCACAATGTGATTCTTTGAACAGTTCAGTCATTAATGCTTTGAAGCTAAAAGGAAAGAAGTGATGCTCTTAACAATGGAAACAGAATGAATTGTAAAATATCTCCATGTTCATATTTGCTGTGTGAACTATTCATTGTGCTGTATTCCTTCCTAAACATTTGTCTGCTATAGCATAAGCATTAAAAACAATCTTTTGATCAATGATGTTTAAAGGCTGGAGGTGAGAAGGTTGTAAAAAAAAAAGGAGTAGAAGTTTCTGGGATTTGTCCAAGGACAACTGGGTAACACTGACATGAGATTCTGAAATTGCAATTTTAAGTATCTTTAAGTTTTCAATTACCATTATACCAAAGGCCTCAAACTGAGTAAATTAACCTGGGAGTCCTAAGGATAATTATAAAGATTACCTGGTTGAATGCAAAGAAAAAAATGTGGCATTTAAAATACACTACAATCTGGCTTCTGCCTACCTTTCTGTCATATGCCATTGTTGCTCATTAGTTTTGTTTTTTTTTTCAGTTGTGTCTGACTCTCTGACCCCTTTTTGAATTTTCTTGGCGAAGATACTGGAGTGATTTGTCCTTTCCTTCTCAAGGTCATTTTACAGATGAAGAACTGAGGCAGAGTTAGGTAACTTGCCTGGTTTCACACAGCCAACAAGTATCAGAGGTTATATTTGAACTCATATCTTCCTGACTCCCGACCTGGAATTCTATCCACTGTACCACCTAGCTATAAGTCATATACTAAATCCCTTTCTGAACAGCATTCTCTCCTCATTTTTGTTTTAAGATAATAGTTAACTACCTTCTGGGGTCAATTCACTTGCCACTTCTTACATAATGCCTATCCTGATTCCTCCAGTTACTATCATTCTCTAACTCCTAGGATTTTTTGGTGTAACTTTGTATTTGTTTATAGTTACTCATTTGCATATCTCTCTCTCCAGGGTATTTTAAGGTCCTCAAGGGCAAGTACCATTTGGCTTATGGTTTTTTGTCTTTAAAAATCAGCACAGTGGCTGACTGTAGGTTCCTAATAAACGGTGAGTGAATTGAGTTTTGTACCTATTATCACTGAACTCCCACAGAACCTCTTTTCCTACTGATTAGTATCCATTTTGATGCCTCACAACTATTTTATTTGTCCCTAAATATTTCCTGCTCTCTTTTCTGTGCTTGCCAAATAAACAAAGAAAGTGAGAAATGAAATAAATTGAGCCAAATAATATGCTCTTCAATTAGGTATTATCCTGATCACCTAGTGACTTAAAGGTAATTTGGAGGCAGTTTTAAAAGAAGATGAAACAATTTTATACTTGAAAAGATGCAAATAATGCACTCAAGTCATGTGAACTCTAAATTGATTTCCTCCAAATATGACTAAAGGCTAAGTGAAATTTGGTTTAAAAGTTATTGTGGCATCATCTGTCCCTCTAACGAGAATGTCAAAAATACCCTCCAGTCTCTCTCCAACTGGGCTCTCAATTTTTCCAGAAACCCATCTGCTATAACATGAAAGAAAACAGATTTATTCCCAAGTTCATCTAAAATATGTTTTCACTTGCTCTTGATATTAATGTGAATCACATATACTCACTTTACAGATATAATCAAAACACACACATCAAAAAGCATAGCTAACATTGTGGTTTATGAACCATTTGCAAAATATTATTCATATTTTTAAAATATTACCTTTTGTCTTTATAGATCTGATTCCTAGTGTAAATAGCAGTACATTAAATTAGAAAAAATAAGGATTTGCAGTCCATGATGATATAAAGAAATCACGAGTAATCTGTATATACTTAATTACCCATGAATAACAGCATTAACATAAAGAATTCATTTTTGATATATGCTTTCAAATAGGACTTCGAAACCATAAACTAACCCCTTTGTTAGGCAGCTAAAAATAGACTACATAAGCAATATAAAGAAGTTTTCTACTCTCAAAACTTCCAAATTTGATGAAAAAGTATAGACTATGCAACTTTTAAAACTACAAAACAAGGCCATAATCACAAAAGGGAAAATAATGAACCGAAACTTTGAGGTTGAAAAATGATGTGATCAAAACTTAGGAAATCATGAAAATGTGGGGAGGAAAATATAGATGTGTTTTCTACATCTCAAAATGTCACAATTAGCAAGAACTCCTCGACATTTCCTGAAGGTAGATTCAGGACAGGATAGTGAAAGGAGGGATTAATTTCTAGAATAAGTATTAAATATATGGAACTCATTATTGTAAGCACTGGAAGAAATAAAAATAAGCTTAAAAAAGCTTTTGATAAAATATTCTTGGGTGCAGCCATCACTGCTCATCCCACCATCAGAGATGAAGTGATGTCTCCCTCCTTCAGAATTTTGCAACACTGTGACTTTAACATATACTGCCTTTTATTATAGTATTTGAATCATAGTATAGTACAAAGATTATTGAACTTGTAGTCAGGAAAGACGTACGTTCAAATCCTGCTCTTGATATGGACATATTTCTCAGGTTAGGTCAATTAATCTTTCATCCTCCGTTTCTTCACCTATGATAGACATCATAAACTTAATGTTTGTTGACATATTAAACTCTGTGTGTCCAAAACCAAACTCATATTTTCCCCAAAATTCTTCCCTCTTCCTGGCTGAGGTGGCTAAGGGTGTCAACATTCTTCCAGCAACCCAGGCTCATAAATTGCTTGAATCTTTCACTTCTCACTCTCTCTCCCCAATCATATTTGATCAATTTGCAAATCCAGTTATTTTTTTATCTTCATGCCACCTCTTTATTACATCTCCACTACCCTGTTATAAGTCTTCATCATCTTAACACCTGAACTTTTGGATTAGCCTGCTAGTTGTTCTTCTGTCTCAAGTCCATCTCAATTCCAACCCATCAAGTTTAAAATTCATCTTCCTACAGCACAGGTCTAACCATATTGGCTCTGTCATATGCACCCCCCACCCAATTCAATAAATTCCAGTATCTCCCTTTTACCTCTATCATCAAATATAAATCCTTTGGCTTTGAAAGCCCTCAATAATCTGATCTCTTCCTACACTTCCAATTCCTTTCTTCTTTACTCCATGATCCAGTGCCATCAGTCTTCTTTCATGTCCTTACACATGACATTCCATTATCTTACTCCAAGATTTTTCACTGGCTGTTCCCTTGGCTAGAATGCTTTATTTCCCATCTACTACTCTTGGCTAACTTGCTTTCTTTCATAGCTCAACTTAATTCTCAACTACAAGAAGCCTTCCAAAATCATTCTAATCATATTGTCTTCGTTATCAAAGAGAGCAAAGCAATAGGTATGATTTTCTGTTTATTTGTATTTCTTATTTGTAGGTTTCTTCTCATGTAATCATTGCCTTCCTCCTGGAATGTACTTCTTTATTCTCACCATCTACCATTATCTTACCCCAAGATTCTAGGTCTACTTCAAGCTCTAAATCTTCCATCAACTAATTGACCATTCTACCATATGCTAGATCCTGCATTAATCTCTGTTTTCTCAACTTTTATGCTACTTGTAGCCAGTACCACATGATTTCACATTGATATTTCCTTAATTATTCTTTATATAATCAATTTTATTATCTTGCAAAAAGTTCTACTGCCATAACTCAACACGGCATGCAAATAATTCTTGAATTCTTGAAATCTATGTCAGTGAAATACAATTTCTAATAGAATCTATCAGGGTAAAATAGTCTGGGTCCAGTTCTAATAGTAGAATGTATTTGCTTTGGAACAACTTTAGAGAATATGAGGAAGCTTATCAGTAGAAGGCTGGTCACTTTGTAATGAATTCTTTGGCAATGCCAAGCAAGAAACAAGTAAAAATACAAAATCATCTCAGTTCTATATTGCCCACTTCGGCCTCTATGGTGATTATAACAAAAGGAGACAAAATGGGACAGAGAATGCTATGAATGAGAAATTACTCAGAACATCTAGAAATATTAATTTTCCTTTCTGTACTTTAACTCTGACCACCTTATCTAGTGACTACTAGGATGACATTAGTAAAAGAACTGGAAAATGCCAATCGTGGCATTCTCACTCTAAGTCAAGGGTTCTCAACTAGGGCTCCAATTACTTTTTGTAAAATGATGCTTTGAGGGGCAGCTAGGTGGTGCAGTTAATAGAGCACTGGCCCTGGAGTCAGGAGGACCTGAGTTCAAATGCGGTCTCAGACACTTAACATTTACTAGCTGTGTGACCTTGGGCAAGTCACTTAACTCCAACTGCCCTCCAAAAAATAAAAAAAAAACAAAAATAAAATAATGCTTTGATAACTGAATTTCAGTATAATTCCTTTCCCTTCTAATCCTACAATTTAATTTTATATATTGAAAACATTATGGCTTCATAAGTCTGGCAAAGGGATCCGTGGCACAAAAAGTTTAAAAATCTTTCCCATAAGTGAAGCCAGAATACAAAAGAAAGTTACAGCTGAATGGAAGAATCTATCACAGGTTCTCCACAGAAAAGGAGACAAAAGATATAGGAGAATTAATTTTATTATGGACCAATGACAACAAGAAACACCATTTCATGGACACTTGGTCATTTTTCTCAAATCAATTCTATTCAATACATAATATTTGTTAAGGGCACACTATATATAAGTCCCTGTGCTAAGAATACAAAGACAAACATACTGAAACAGAACAATATTAAAAAACTGATCTCACAAAACTTAAATCCCACTGTAATCTAACATATAAAGAAACCGGTATATTCACAATAATTTTAGAAGGTAGTGGTCATAAAATTTGGTAAAAAGGTTAAAATGGATATGATTTGTAATTTATGTGTCCCCTACTATTGTACAGCATAAAGATAATAATATATTCTAAAAAGAACTTGATGTAAATCTCTAAATTATATCAATATTTACCTTAAGACTCAGCTGATTCAATGCAAAAGTGAATATTGAAAAAGATGAAAAATATTTTGGAAAATATATTTCAGTAGTTATAAAGACAAGTGAAAGGCTTAAAAACTACAAAGCATCACACCTAAAAATGAGAAATAATTTCTGCAGTAAAATTTTCAGAATGGACTATACACGGCAAGGATTCCCCCCCAAAAACCCTACAAAATGATTAATTTTGACAGAAAGTGACTTGTTACTAATTCTATAGTCATATATGAATCATTTTTCTGTGTATCATAAGTCTATCAACTTACTAGAGGAAACATCAAAACTAATACCAATATTAAAGCAAAAAGCATGGAAAGAAGATCTGGTGCACAATTGAAGCAGGTCTAATGAACTGCTAATATTAAAAAATGGGAAATAAGTCAATGAACAAGCATTAGCTCAGAATGTTAAATTTTCTAGGGTAGTTAAATGGATTTTGACAAATTGCCAAAAGAAAACCAAAAATGACTAGAAAATACTTCAGCTAGAAACACTGTCTCCTTGCCAGAAAGAAAAGTTGGTCATGAGAAGAACCCTGATTTAGAATACAAACTTATATAGTAGAATAGTAGAAGGCTGTGTTCAGTGCTGCTTCATAGAATAGTGATGTTCACTGAACTCGTATTTTCATTGGTATAGGAAACTCTAGAATAAAGGGATTTCATCCATCAGCACCTTCTCTGAAGCATATATACTCCTATAAACTGAGAAAAACTCTCAGAGTTTCAATGAGAGGCCCAGATTCCAATCCTTCTGACTCCAAGAGATTATCTCAACTCACTTTACCATCCTATATCATAAAAAAGAGAAGATCCAATGCATGTTAAATATCTTACTTGGACATAATGTTTTGTTATAAAATGATATTTTGTACAAATTGAGAGAGAAAAGGATGGGGAAAAAAGAAAGAAAGAGACAGAGAGATAGAGTGTCAGACAAAAAGCAGGAACCTAGAGACTCAGCTATGTCTGTAATCTTGAGACCACTCTTGGATCAAATTGAAAGCAGGCAATATGAATATGGACAATGAGAAAGTTTTTTTTTTTAATTTCTTTAAAATTTCTAGGATAGAATCTTTCAATGCAGTGGCACTACCAAATTCATACCTTAACAATCTAGTTCCTGATGTACTGCATGAGGAAAGAGAAATGGCAATGAAAAAAACAGAGATGAATAGAGTAGACTGACTAAGCAAGTGTGAAACACAGAAGGGCTCCATGCTGTAGGCAACACAATTTTGAGGTCACAGAAGTTCTAATTCCTAATATATATATTTCTTTTATATATATATACATATAACAGAATATATATTTCTGTTATATATATATATATATAACAGAATATATATTCTGTTTTATATATATACATATATATATATATATATATATCAGAAAAGGGCAGAGAATGCTGAAGGGGGGAAAACAATAGGGATAGAGATTAGATCTATGACTTCTTTGGGATAAAAATTCTTGGTTGAGGAAACTCACTCTACTAATGCAAATGAATATATTTTCTCCAATTTACAGTTTTAGAGAGTTGCCCAGGGCACTGTGATTTTAAATGAATTGCTCAGGGTCACCCAGAAATATGTGACAGTAGAAAAAGTGGAGGCAAAATAAACTATATTTACAAATAATATGATGGTTTACTGATAGAACTCCAGAGAACACTTTTTCCAATACACAACACAGACTAAAGAAAATAAAGAAAAAAGAACTAAAGAAAATAAAACAGCACATTTCTTCTGAAGAAAGAAAAACAAAGAAATGGCAATATGTCCATTTCTCCATCTCTATTAAATTCTATAAAAATTTATATATCAAGGAGATCTTTGGTGAAAGTATAAGAAAGCAATATTTTATACATAATACATACTAAATAAATACTTGATAATCATTTGATAAATTGATAAGTTTAATTATTAGACTTGTATTTGAAAGCCAAATTTTCTATTCAGCTCTTGTCCTTTCATAAAGAATGCTTAAAAGTAATATATCTCATTGAATATCAATTTTTTTCCCCTGAAAGATTATATTCTGTTTTGCTGGGGCAGTGATTCTTGGTTGTAAGCCTAGCTCCTCTAACCTCTGGAATATCATATCCCAATCCCTCCAATCCCTTACTGTAGATGCTGCTAAATCTTGGGTTATTATGACTGTGGTTCCAGAACACTTGAATTGTTTCTTTCTGGCTTCTTCTAACATTTTCTCCTAGAGCTGATAATTCTCGAATTTAGCTACAAGGTGAAACATTTAAATGATAAATAAATGAATAGTACTAAATCATTGACTAGCAATAGGAGGCAGGCTTGTGATTTCATTGATAAAGGGAGTTTCCAAATAAGGAAACACACATGGTACATGTAAGTAGGCATTCCTTTTTTCCTGCAATTCAATCTTAGAGAGTTGTCCAGAGCACTGTAAGGATTAATTATATGTCCAGGGTCACATAGATATATGTAAGTAGTAGTTCTTTGTAGGGATGCCAGTTCTCTATACATTATTCAATTTGCCTGTTACATTTTATGCTATTGATCATTCAAGTCAGTATTACTACCTTAGACTCAAGACATAATATCAGAGGGATTTTTTACCCAAACAGGTACCTCAGTGCTTTTTAAGGCTAAATTTACTCATTTGTAGATTAAGAAAATGAATTTCAGAGAAGGGAAGCAATGCTCCTTATGTCATCCTGAAACCCAGGACTTTTGACTATAAATGCAATGCTCTTGCTACCAACTTAGTATAGCTATCGCATAATTGATATAACTTTTGAAGATGTTTGAATAAAGCTTGTTGGACACAATCCATTCCTTCTCATCTTTCTCACAAAATTCTTGCTTTATTTGGTCTTTCAATGTCTGTATTAAAACAAATATCTGCATTTGAGAAAGAAACAACCAAACTTGCTCAGATCAGAAAAGCAACAGGAAAGTGAAATGAGTGAAAGCAACTTGATATAACCAATGTTCTTGAACTATATTCCTAGTTCCTATTCCCACTTTTAGTTTGGGTCCTCAAGTAATGGCTCCTACATCACCTCAGAACTTTAAGATTATCCCTGAAGGATTAGATGTATCTTCCCAATGCTATTGCTCATGAATCATCTGCTGTTTGTTTCCCCTTTGATATTAATTAGTCTAACTACTTAGCTTTTATGAAGGTGTACTTTCTAAAATACTGCAGCAAGGTGGTAGAGGAGATACAGTGCAGCCCTGGGTTCAGGAAGACTCATCTTTGTGATTTCAGATCTGGCCTCATATACTTAATAGCCATGTTACCCTAGGCATTAACTCACTTACACCATTTGACTCAGTTTCCTCATCTATAAAATGAGTTGGAGAAAGAACAGGAAACCAGTCTAGCATCTCGGCCAATAAAAGTTCAAAATGGAATCACAAAGAGTAAGACACTGCTGAAAGAACTGAACAATAACAACATATTCTAAGGTGACATGTTAAGAACATCTGATACAGAATTTTTACCCCTGAACCAATATGCTATCATAAAAGTATTTGCAGGTTTCAGAGGAAAGTGTTTTAAGCTTTAAGAGGCAAAGGGATAAATCACAGTTCCTAGAAGTTCTTTTACTGCAATCCTCAAAATATCTCCTTTATATATGGCATTTATTTTATTACTAGGTTTATTGTAATACTTTGCTTCAGCATCCATCTTCTTCTCTCCTGATTGAGATGCTATTATCAGCTGCTCCTGGAATTTTGCTATAGTGGTAAGGGAAGATGGGAAGTTGTCAATACTTCCAAAGTTGATGACATCCTCCTGTAGTCAATGGGGGAGATGAGGAGGAGACATGAACTAAGACTAAGGCCTGGGGCTCTGCTTTTCTCTTAACAATAGAAAAATTCTCAGTTAAGTTAGATGGAGTAGTCTCTTCTATATACTTGCTAGAATCTCTCTGGCTTAATATCTTATTGATAATCCACAGACCATGAGAACATTTCCTCAATCTATCCGACCTTACCTTTCAATATCACTCTAATTGATTCAGCTCTTTTAACAATTAGTCTAAATCCTGTGTACCCCAGATCACAATCTTGTCATGGTGGAGGAGCTTGCATAGTTCAATGAAGTATAATATATGGAATGCAAAATTAACCAAGAAGGACATGTCACAGTGGAGAGTTCTGACAAAAAGATAAAGAAATGGCAAAACACTTTAGTATCCTTGCAAAGAATATCCCATGGAGAATGCAAAAATGATAAAACAGATTAAATTGAAACATACGCCCCTCACATTAGAAGGTGTCAAATATATTACTGGGGAAGAATGAAGGACAAATACAAATAGTTGCATTTCTAATGAAGTGACCAGGCCAAAGTCAAAATGAAGCTCAGCTGCTGATATATCTGGTGATGAATGGAAGTCCATGCTGTAAAGATTAGTATTGTACAGGAAATTGGAATGTGGATCAATGATCCAAGGTAAATTGGAGACAGTCAATTAGGAGATGGAAAAATCAAACACCAACATCTAAAGTGTCAGTGAACTTAAATGGATAGGAATGGTTGATTTTCATTCAGATGACCATTACACATACTACTGTTGGCAAGAGTCCCTTAGAATTGGAGTAGACCTCATAGTCAATAAAAGAAGTGAGAAGATCAGTACTGTGGTATAATCTCAAAAATGACTGAATAGGATGGATTCATGCATGCAAAAGCAAACACAGCACACAAAGGTAGACACAGTGCATGGAAGCAGATGCTACACACAAAGGCAGACACAGACTGCTGCACCCGCACAGAGCCAGAGGGAGCCTGGGCAAGCTGATTCACCTACCACAGGGACAGTTCCCAGACCACTTACTACAGAACTGGGGATCTGTCAGAGCTGGGTAAGAAACAAATGTAGGGAGCACAGCAGCGACAGCAGCTACTTCTGGGGCTATCAATCCACAGCCTGGATGTTTAAAAATCACCTATCTGAACTTTCAGGGATCAAGATGGAGGAGTAAATGCTTGCTGCTTTAACCCCCCCCCCCCATTTTTGACCCTGAAATCTCAGAGAATATTGCCACAGGGTAAAATGCTAAAATAGTGGAATCAACTAAAGGCTTAGGATTCCTAGAGTAAGGGTATGAATGAGGCTGTGCCTCACAGTGGGGAAAAACAAAGTGAAAAAAAAAATAACAACAAAGACTTTATAATCCTTTTCTTGGGAGCAAGACATACCAAATTTAGAAGGGGACAACACTGACTCTACACCCACATCTGAAGCATTGAAAGGGAATGTGAACTGGTCTCAAGTTCAGAAACCATCCTAGGAAGATCTTAAGAGGGACTTTTAAAGCCAAATTAGAAAGGAATAAGATAAATTGACTGATTCTTTTAACATTATAATTGTCAAAATCGAGGAAAAATAATCACTGAAGAAATCAACTCCTTAAAAGTAAAAAGTGTGAAATAGAAAAAGAGGTTAAAACTCTAACTGGAGAAAAGAAAACCTAAAAATGAAATCTGAACATATGGAAAAGGAGCTTAAAAACTAACTGAGGAGGGGTAGCTAGGTGGAATACTGAATAGAGAACCAGGAGGACATGAGTTCAAATTCAGCCTCAGACACTTAACAATTACTAGTCATGTGACCTTAAACAAGTCACTTAAGCCCAACTGCCCTGCCTTCCCCCCTCCAAAATAAGATACCAAAAACTAAAAATATTAACTGAGGAAAATTATTTGCTAAAAATTAGAATTAGTTAAATCAAATGTGAACTGGTCTCTATGAGGCTAAGAATCTAATGACTCTATGAGGCATCAAGAATCAGTCAAATAAAATATAAAGAAAGAAAATTAGAAAAAAATGTAAAATATCTCATTAGAAAAATAACAGCCTGGAGAACAGATCCAGGAGAGACAATCTAAGAATCATTGGACTACTAGAAAGTCATGATAAAAAAAGAACCTGGATAACATCTTCCAAGAAATCATCAAAAAATTGACCTGAGGTCCTAGAACCAGAAGGTAAAATAGTTACAGAAAGAATCCACCAGACACCTTCTGAAGGATATCCCAAATTGAAAACTCCAAGAAATATTGCATCCAAATTCCAGAATTATCAGGTCAAGGAGAAAATACTGTGAGCAGACAGAAAGAAACAATTCAAATATCACAGAACTACAGTGAGGATCACACATTATCTAGAAGGTTCTACACTGAAGGATCAGAGGGTTGGAATATGATATTTTGTAAGACAAAAGAGCCTCAAGCTACAAACAAGTTCAGCTCTCCATCAAAACTGAAAACAATCTTTCAGGCCAGGAGATGATCATGCAATGAATTAAGGTACTTCCAGAGCTTTCTGATGAAAAGGCCAGAGTTCAATGCTAAATTTGACCTCCAAATGCAAGACTCAAGAGAGACATAGAAAGGTAAACAGGGAAAACACTCATTAATGCACACACACCACACACACAACTAGTGATTAATTAATTGATGTATGTATTTATTTACTAAGTTTTGCTTTTTACAGGGAGGGAGGGAGGACAGTTGAGATTAAGTGACTTGCCCAAGGTCACGTGGCTAGTTTTGTGTTAAGTGTCTGGGGCTAGATTTGAACTCAGGTGCTCCTGACTCCAGGGCTAGTGCTCTATTCACTTTGCCAACTATCTGCCCCTAACAACTTGTTATTTAATAAGAGCAAAATGTGTACATCCCTATATGGGAAGCTGTAACCTGTCAATACTGAGAATTGTTTTTTACTTATCACAACATTTAAAATGAATATACATAGATAGAGGGTGTGGAAATATATTTACTAAAGTGATGACAAAAACTTTATGAAAGGATGCCAAGGGAGTATAATGGGAAAAGGAGAAAGGAGAAGGCAGAAAAGGGTAAATGATGCTACACAAAGAGGCATAAAAACATATTATAGAAGAGGGAAAGAAGGAAAAGAGATGAACATTATATGAGCTTCACTCTCATTGGTTTTGGTTTAAAGAGGGAATAACATAATCAGTTAAGTATAGGATTATATCATAAAGGGACATAAACATTATGATAATAGAGTAAGATAAGGAAGAGGGAACAGTACTATATGAGAATTATTCTCATTGGTTTTGGTTCAAGGAGGAAATACCATACTACATTAAGTATATAAATCTATTGTGCTCTACAGACAGTAGGAAGGGGAAGGTGTAAGAAAAGGGGGGGGTGGTTAGAAGGGAAAGAAGTAGTAAGGGAGGATGTTAGGAAAAGGGAGGGGGGTTGATAGGGAGGGAATACTGAGGGATGTGGTGGTCAAAAGGAAAATTCTTAAGGTGGGGAAGGAAGAAGGGAGAAATAAAAACAAACAGGGGAGGGAATAGGTTGGAGAGAAAGAAACAGCTAGTAATCATAACTTTGAATGTGAATGGGATGAATTCTCACATAAAACAGAGACAGATAGCAAAACTGATAAAAAAAAAAAACCACAATCCTACAATATACTATTTACAAGAAACTCATTTGAAATAGGGGGATACAAACAGAGTAAAAGTAAAAGGCTGAAGTAAAACATTATGCTTCAGCTAAAATAAAAAAAAAAGAAGTAAGGATAGTAATCCTCATCTCAGATAAATCAAAAGCAAATTTAGATCTAATTAAAAGAGATAAGGAAAGAAACTATATCCTGCTAAAAGGCACCATTGAAAATGAAGCAATATCATTAATAAACATATATGCACCAAGCGGTATAGCATCCAAATTCCTAGAGGAGAAATTAAGGGAGTTAAGGAAAGAAATAGACAGCAAAATTCTATTAGTGGGGGACCTCAATGTTCCCCTCTCTGAACTTGATAAATGTAACCTCTAAATAAACAAAAAAAGAATTTAAGGAGGTGAATAGAATTTTAGAGAAGGAATATATGATACACGTCTGAAGAAAATTGAATGGGGTTAAAAAGGAATATGCATTCTTCCCAGTGGTACATGACACACAAAAATTGACTATTTACTAGGGCATAAAACCTTCACAATTCAGTGCATAAAAGCATAAATATTCAATGCACCCTCCTTAGATCATGATGCAATAAAAATTATACATACGAAAGGGCAATGGAAAGATAGACTAAAAACTGATTGGAAACTAAATAACTTAATCCTAAAGAATGAGTAGGTCAAAGAAGAAGCTATAGAAACAATCAGAACCTTCATTTAAGAGAATGACAAAAATGAGACAACATACCAAACTTGTTGGGTGCAGCAAACATAGTTCTTAGGTGAAATTTTAAATCTCAGAATGAATACATGAATAAAATAGAGAGAATGGAGATCAATAAATTGAGCATGCAACTGAAAAAAGGTAGAAAAAGAACAAATAGAAAATCCCCAATTAAATACTAATTTAGAAATACTGAAAACCAAAGGAGTCATTAATAAAATGGAAATTAAGAAAATTATTGAATTAATAACTAAAACTAAGAGTTGGCTTTATGAAAAAAGCCAATAAAATTGCTAGTCAATATGATTAGAAAAAGGAAAGAAGGAAACCAAATTACCAGGGTCAAAAAGAAAAAAGGTTGAAGTTACCTCCAACAAGGAAGAAATTAAAACAATAATTAGGAATAATTTAGTACAGTTGTATAGCCATAGATTTGACAATCTTAGTGAAATGGATGAATATTTACAAAATTATAAGTTACACAAATGAAACAAAGAGGAAGTAAAATACTTAAATAACCCCTTTTCAGAAAAAAAAAAAGAATTTAAATAAACCATCAATGAACTCCCTAGGAAAAAATCTCCAGGGCTGGATGGATTTGCTAGTGAATTTAATGAAATATTTAAAGAACAATTGATTTAAATTCTCTTCAAACTATTTGGGAAAATTGGAGAAGATGGAGTCCAACCAAATTATTTTTATAGCACATATATGGTAGTGATGCCTTAATCGGGGAGAGACAAAAAAAGACAAAGAACATTATTGACCAATATCCTTCATGAATATAAATGCAAAAAATGTAAACAAAATATTAGCCAAAAAGACTACAGCTAATAATCACAAGAATAATATACTTTGATCAGGTAAGATTTATTCAAGGAATGCAAGATTGGTTCAATATTAGGAAAACTATCAGTGTAATTGTTCATATAAACAACAAAACTATTAGAAACCTTATGATGATCTAAGTAGATGCAGAAAAGTCTTTTCACAAAATACAACACCCATTGCTGTTAAAAACACTAGAAAGTATTGTAATAAATGGAGTCTTCCTTAAAATAATAAGAAGTATCTATCTAAAACCATCAGCAAGCATTATATATAATGGGGATAAACTAGAAAACTTCTAGTAAGATTAGGAGTGAAACAAGGATGTCCACTATCACTCCTCTTATTCAATTTGGTACCAGAAATGTTAGCTGTACCAATAAGAGAAGAAAAAAAATTGAAGGAAAAGGCTTTTGACACAATACAACACCCATTCCTATTAAAAAACACTAGAAACTACAGGAATAAATGAAGCCTTCTTAAAATAATAAGTTGTATCTATCTAATACAAACAGCAAGTATTACATGTAATGTGGATAAGCTAGGAGCATTTACAATAAGGTCAGGGGTAAAACAAGGATGTCCACTATCACCCCCATTATTCAGTTTGGTACTAGAAATGTTAGCAGTAGCAATAAGAGAAGAAAAATTAATTGAAGGAATCAAATTAGGCAAAGAAGAGACTGAGCTATCACTCTTTGCAGAAGACATGATGATATACTTAGAGAATCCTAGAGAATCAAGTAAAAAAAAAAACTACTTGAAATAATAAATAAATTTAGCAAAGTTGCAAGATATAAATCAACCCACATAAATCCTTGGCATTCCTATATATTTCTAATGAAATCCAAGAGCAAGAAATAGAGAAATTCCACTTAAGGTTACTGTGAACTTTATAAAATATTTTTGCATCTACCTGCCAAAACACACCCAGGACCTATATGAGCACAATTACAAAACACTTTTGACCAAATAAGATCAGATCTAAATAATTGGGGAAAAAAAATTAGTTGCTCTTGCCTAGGTTGAGCTAATACAATAAAATGACAATTTTATGTAAATTAGTTTACATATTTGGTGCCATATCAATCAACGTACCAAAAATTATTTTATAGAGGTAGTAAAAAAAAGTAACAAAATTCATTTGGAAGAACAAAAGTTCCAGAATATCAAGGGAATTATTGAAAAGAAATGCTAGGTCAATGTCACAGCAATATTAGTCTGTGCTTCAGCTACCCATTCTGAGAAGCCAGACTTGATTACTTTTAGAAAGACAAGATTTTACTCTCTATTATAAAGTGTCAGTTATCAAAACTGCTTGGTACTCGCTAATGAGTAGAACAGTGGAACAGCGGAATTGATTAGATACATGAGACACAACAGTCAATGACTATGGTAATTTCCTATTTGATAAACCCAAAGGTGCTAGTTCTGGGGATAAGAACTCACTATTTGACAAAAACTGCTGTTAAAACTGGAAAACAGTATGGCAGAAATTGTGCATAGACCACTATCTTACACCTTATACCAAAATCAAGTCCAAATGGGTGCATGATCTAGGGATAAAGGTTGATACTGTAAGAAGTCTGGGAGAGCAAGGAATAGTTTACCTGTCAGATTTATGGCAAAGATAAGATTTCATGACCAACAAGAGTTAGAGAGCACTAGTAAATATAAAATGAATAATTTTGATTACATTAAGGTGAAAAGTTTTTGTTCAAATAAAATTAATGTAACCAAAGTAAGGAGGGAAGTAGAAAATTAGGAAAAAAATTTTTACCAACAGTGTCTCTGATCAAGGCCTATTTTCTAAAATACAGCCAAAGAATTGAGTCAAATCCATAATATAATTCATCCACCAATTGATAAATGATCAAATGACATGAAAAGACAGTTTTCGGAGAAAGAAATGAAAGATATCTATAAACATATGAAAAAATGCTCTAAATCACTATTGATTAAAGAAATGCAAATCAAAACAACTCTGAGGTAACACATCTCACTGGTCAGATTGATTAAGATGACAAAACAGGAAAATGATAAATCCTGGAGGGAATGTGGAAAAACTGGAACATGAATGCATTTTTGTGGAGTTATGAACTGATCCAACCATTCTGGACAGGAATCTGGATCTATGTTTAAAGAGCTATAAAAAAGTGCATACCCTTTGGCCCAACAATACCATTTCTAGGTCTGTGTCCCAAAGAAATCATAGAAGTGGGAAAGGGACCCATATATACAAAAATATTTATAGCAGCTCTATTTGTGGTAGCAAAGAAATCAAGGGTTATGCCCATTAATTGAGGAATGGCTAAACAAGTAGTGGTATGTGAATGTAATGGAACACTATTGAGCTATAAGAAATGAAGAGCAGACTGACTTCATAATAACCTGTAGAGACTTATATAAACTGTTGCTGAGTGAAGAGAGGAGAACCAAGAGAACTTTGTACACAATTACAGACATATTGTATCTGTGATGATTAACTTTGATAGCATTGGCTCCTCTCAGGAATACAAGGTTAGAAGACAACTACAAAAGACTTCTGATGGAAGAGGATATCCACATGCAGAGAAAGAGCTAGAGTCTGGATGCAAATTGAAGCAAACTACTTGCTCTCTCTTTCATTCTTTTGTTTTGTTTTTGTCCCTTCTTTATCATTGTTCACTCCTTTGGTCATAATCCTTCTTTACAACTTGACTAATGTTCAATTTGAATGTATTTGTAGAACCTATATTTGATTGTATGCTGCCATGGGGGAAAGGTGGAGAAGGGGGAGGAGGAAAAAATTTGAAACTCAAGGGAATGCAGAGCAGAATGTTGGAAACTAAATGTAAATAAATAAATTTAAATTAAAAATGACTGAATGATATACCTTTGAATCCAAGACAAATGATTCAACATCACAGTAATACTAGTCTGTGCTTCAAGCACTAATTGTGAAGAAGCCAAACTTGATTAGTTTTACAAAGACCTACAATATTTCCTAGAAAAAAAAACACCCCCTTCCCCCCAAAAAAGATGCCACATTCATTGTAGCTGAATGTAATGCTAGAGCATTAGGAAATAAAAAGGTAATGGGAGTATCAGACAAGTTTGGCCTTGGAGTGCTAAATAAAGAAGGACAGAGATTGATAGAATTTTGTCAAGATAACTCACTGGTCACAACAAACACTCTTTTTCAACAACACGGAATATCACTAAAAGGTTAATATAGAAATAAGAATGATTTTATACTTTGCAACCAAATGTGTATAAGCTATATACATTTTGTTAAAATAAGACCTGGAATTTACTGTGAATCAGAGCATAAGTTTCTCATTGCAAAACTTAGACTTAAATTGAAGAACATAGGGGAAACCATTAGATATCTGTTATGAATAAGGAGTGGAGGTGATGAATATTTAAGAGATTAGATCTGGTAGATAGTGACCATGAAGAACTATAGACAGAAATTCAGCAAGATAAACAATCTAAAGAAGCAGAGCAAATAAGCTAAATGGATGTCTGATTAGGCTTTACAAATAGCTAGAGAAAGAAGGGAAGTGAAAGGGAAAGAAGAAAGGAAAAGATCCACACATTTGAACACAGAATGCTAGACAATAGCAAGGAGAGATATGAAGACTTTCTTAAATGAGTAATGCAAAGAAATAGAAGAAAAAAAACAGAATGGGAAAGAAGAGAGATCATTTCAAGAGATTTAGAGATATCAAGGGAAAGTTTCATTTAAAAATTGGCATTATGAAAGACAAAAATGGTATGAATTAACCAAAGCAGAAAAGATTAAGAAGAGGTGGCAAGAATACAGAAAATAAATAAAAAAGAAAGATCTTAAGATCACTGATATCAACCCTTACTAATCGAGAGCCAAATATCTTAGAGAATGAAGTAAAGTTGCCCTTAGAAAGCATTGCTAAACATGAGGCTTGTGGAGGTGATCAAATTACAATTGAGCTATTTAAAACCAGAAAAGATGATGCTGTTAAAGTACTACACTCAATATACCAGCAAATTTGGAAAATAAAACAGAGGCCACTGTATTTAAAAAAGACAGCTTTACATCCCAATCCTATATAAAGTCAATGCCGGGAGTTGCACAGCTCTGGCTCCTACCACCTCCAATTCATGTAAAATGGGACTCTGAACAAACTTTGGAGCTACCAAACCCACAAAATGACACAGAGAAGCTGACCTCCCACTGAGGACAGCTCGGCAGGCCAGCAGGAAACAGGAAGCACAGCACTCGGGGAGCTGAACCCAGGGCCGCATAAGACAGAGTTTTTATCCCCAGGGTGGGCCTGACCAACCACCCACTGGAGAGACTCCAGATCACCAGCAGCTATGGAAGTCCAGAATTATCAACACATAGATGCTAAGGACAAAGTGAGAGGTCAGAGCAGTGTGAACTTTGGGACCCAGTTCTCACTCCCACTTTGGGAGTGAGTCGGATTTTGCCCCCAGGGAGAGAGTCTGCTTAGGGATGCAGCACAGCTGCCCCCACATGGAAGCTTCAGCTCCTGGCCTCCAAAGTGTGGGGGGACTTAGCAACTAGTCTGAAGGGTAATTGCTCTTGCTTTAACCTGTGTGGATCTGGATTACAGTCTCAGGTGGAGGTCCTGGGGTGGGTGACCAGCTTGCCTGAGCCTGTGGAGGCTTCAGAGAGAGCACCCAACTGATATCTCTGGCAGCTGAGAAAAACCCAGTGTTTGGGATGAAAGCTCCCCTGTGTGGCGGCAGAGTCCTACTGTGGCCAAAGGCTCAAAAATCAAGTAATTGAGTGACATAATGAGCAGGCAACGGAAGCAAACCAAGCAAAGCAACCCAACATTAGACTCTTATTTTGGGGACAAAAAGGATTAAAGCATGGAACAGAGGGTAGGCAGTGAAGTCAGAACCCCTGCAACAAAAGCTTCCAAGGAAAATATTAGCTGGTTACAGGCCATAAAGGACCTTAAGAAGCAGATAAGAGAAATGGAGGAAAAACTGGAATGAGAAATGAGAACAATGCAAGAAAATTATGAAATGAGAGACAACGGCTTGACTGAAGAAAATAACACCTTAAAAAATAGACTAACTCAAATGGCAAAAGAGGATCAAAAAGGCAATGAGGAGACAAGTGCCTTAAAAAGCTGAATTGGCCAGATGAAAAAAGAATCTCATTGAGGAGAATCATTGCTTCAGAATTAGACTGGAGCAAATGGAAGCTAGTGACTTTATGAGAAATCAAGATGCTGTTAAACAGATATAAAAAAAATGAAAGAATAGAAGACACTGTGAAATATCTCACTGGAAAAAACACTGACCTGGCAAAGATATCCAGGAGAGATAATTTAAAAATTATTGGACTACCTGAAAGCCATGATCAAAGAAAGAATTTAGAAATCATCCTCCAAGAAATTCTGAAGGAAAACCACCCTGACATTTTAGAAGCAGAAGGCAAAATAGAGTTTGAAAGAATCCACCAATCACCTCATGAAAAAGATCCATAAAAGAAAACTCCTGGGAATATTATAGCCAGGTTCCAAAATTCCCAGATCAAGGAGAGAATATTACGAGAAGCCAGGAAGAAACAATTTGAATATTGTGGAATCACAATCAGAATAACTCAGGATCTGTCAGTTTTCTACACTGAGATATCAAAGGGCTTGGAATGTGATATTCCAGAGGTCAAAGGAGCTGGGATTAAAACCTAGAATCACCTACTCAGCAAAACTGAGTATCATATTTCAGGGGAAAATATGGTCATTCAGTGGAATAGAGGACTTTCAAGCATTCTTCATGAAAAAACCAGAGTTGAATAGAAAATTTGACATTCAGATACGAGAAGGAAGAGAATCATGAGAAGGTAAACAGGGAAAAGAAATCATAAGGAACTTATCAAAGTTGAACTATTAATATTCCTACATGGAAAAATGATAATTGTAACTGATGAAACTTCTCAGTATGAAAATAGTTGAAGGGAGTAGAAACTTTATATATATATATATATATATATATATATGTCTATATCAGAGGGTAAACCGGCATATGCATGTATATATGTGAATGTGTGTATATATGTTTCCAAGCATACATAAATTGAGGGCACAGAAGCAATTTAATAGGAAGGGATTATACTTAAAAGATGAGAGAGGAATATAATGAGAGGAGATGGGGAGAGACAGAATGGGGTAAACTATCTCACACAGAAGAGGCAAGGAAAAATGGTTACAATTGAGGGGAAAAATAGTAAGGCAAAAGGGAATGGGTCAACCTTATTCTCATTGAGTTTGACTCAGGGAGGGAATGACATCCACACTAAATAGGGTATCTCACCCTACAGGAGAGTATGGGGGAAGGGGATCAGAGATGGGATGATGGAAGGGAGGGAAGGCTGGCAGGGAGGGAAGTTGGAAGCACCCACTTTTGAAAAGGGACAGGATCATAGTAGAGAATAGAACAAGTGGGAGGTGGGATAGGAGGGAGGAAAATATAGTCAGTCTTTCACAATAGATCTACAATGTTAATGTTTTGTATTAACTACACATGAATAACCTATACTAAATTGCTTATCTTCCTAGTAATGGTGGGTGACAAAAGAGGAAGGAAATGAATTTGGAATTTAAAGTTTTAAAATAAAATGTTTAACATATATATATATATATATATATATATATACACATTCTATTATTAATACTATTTTACATGTAATTGGAAATAAGATATATAGGCACTGGAGCATAGAGATCCACCATGCCCTACTGGAAAAGTTGAAGGGAGTATGGAAGAAGACATGGGAGAGAGCAGATTGGAGGAGTGGGTTTCCTGTGGGACTGCTATTTTGGGGTGGTGGATAGGGGAAAAACGGGGAGAAAATTTATAACTCAAAATCTGGCGAAAATGAATGATGGAAATCAGAAGTTAATAAAGCATTTGAAAAATTAAAAAAATAAAGTCAATGCCAAGGGATATTTATCAAACATTTGTACTTATTTCACAAACCAGCAAGGTTATGCTTAAGATTGTGCAAGCAGGGCTGATTTTTGAAGAGACAGAGGAACTTAAGACTAAATTGTCCATATTTGCTGTATCATGGTGAAAGCAAGGGATTTGCAGGAAAAAACAAAAAACACTGCCTCTTCATTGATTACACTAAAGCCTTTGTGTAGATCAGAAGAAGTTGTGGCAAGTCCACAAAGAGATGGAAGTATTAGAAGGCCTTACTTGTCTCCTGAAGGACCTGCATGAGGTCCAAGAAACAACAGTTAGAACCAAACATGGAACTACTTATTAGTTTCAGACTGGAAAAGGAGTATAAGACAGCTGTATATTCTCACCTTATTTGTTTGATTTATTTGAAGAGAATATAATTAAAAATGTCAGGCTAGATGAATTAAAATCTGGAATTAATGTTACCAAGAGAAATGTCAAAAATCTCAGATAAGCAGGTTACACTAACCTGATCACAGAAAATTGATAGTAACCTCTTGTTAAGGGAGAAAGAAGAGAGTGTGAATGCTGGTTTGATGCTTACAATCAAAAAAACTAAGATTTTGGCAACTGGTCCTGTCACTTCTTAGGAAATACAGGGCAAAGCAATGGAAGCAGTGTTAGATGTTTTATTTTGGGGTTCAAAGATCACTGCAGAGGCGGCTAGGTGGTGCAGTGAATAGAGCAGTGGCCCTGGAGTCAGGAGGACCTGAGTTCAAATCCAGCCTCAGACACTTAACACAAACACTAGCCATGTGACTTTGGGCAATTCACTTAACCCCAATTGCCCTCCAAAAAAGCAAAAAAAAATAACAAAGATCACTGCAGTCAGTAACTGTACTCACAGATTTAAAAGACACTTGCTCCTTGGAAGGAAAGTTATGGCAAATTTGGACAATAAACAAAAGAGCAGAGATACTTCTTTGCTGGTAAAGATCATGTAGTCAAAGTTGTGGGGGGTGTTTTTTTTTTGTTTGTTTTCTGGTAGCAAAGAATGGCTATGAGAGTTGTACCAGAAGGATAACCAAACATCACAAAACTGAAACTTTCAAATTGTGATGTTAAAGAAGACTTTTGCAAGTTCCTTGGCCAGCAAGTAGGTGACCACATAACGAGGAGATGGGACATTGGAAAATACCTTGATACTGGGAAAGATTGGAGAAAAAGCAGAAGGGGATGGCAGAAGATAGGATGGACAGGTAGTACCATAATAACAACAAGAACATTGACAGAATTCAAGAAATAGTGCAGGATAGAAGAGACTGGCTCCTATGATCCCTGGGGTTAGAAAAAGACACATGAAACTTAACTAATGAACAATAACTGAAGACTATTGGTGGTGGAGTAGGTCAGAAATTTCCAGGCTCTCCAAATTTCCTCAATAAACAGACAAAAAATGCTACAAAATGATTGTAGTGCATCAAAAGTAAAGAGGTAAAGCTGTTGCTCTAAGACCTCAGACCTCAGGACCCCAGAGAAAACTCCAAAGGTTGAGGTTTGGTCTGAGTGAAGTGTAAACACTGTAGGCCAACTTCAGTGAATTAACCAACAGTAGGACCTAAGGGAGGCAGACTAGATCTCAAGAAATTCAACCTTAATATTCACATGATTCACAGCTTCCAAGAAATTTCACTTCAGGAACTTTTACCTCACACACTTTCATCTAAAAAAACAGCAGAAGGCTGAGTAAGGGAAAATTGAGGGAAACCAGCTGTTTCTGGAAGTCAGGCCTAGTGGTGCTGGCCAGATGTGATCCCCAAACAGTGACTGTGGCTGAAAAGGGGCAAGTACACACCTGATAAGTATAGTACCACAGGGAGCAAGAACATTTTTAGGATAGTATTACTGGGGCTAAGGGGAGGAAGAGAGGAGTTCTTGAGGCTTAGCCCTAGCTCAGAATTCAGGAAAAAACAAAAAACAAAACAGTAAGAAGGACCTGAGGCCGAGGGCAATATTACCTACAACTCAGAATTAAAACTTGATAATAATAATATTAATTTGCAAAAATAAAGTATGACAAGTTAAAAATAAAAAATTGCTAAGGAAAGGAAAAAAGGCCCTGACCATTGATAACTAAAATTGGTAGTGAGGTTAAAAAAAAAAGCACCTCCTACCTTAAGAGTAATGTCAAGTGATTACAAGCGTAAAAAGAAACCTTGGAAAAACTTAGAAAGGAAATAAAAAAAATCACATGAGAGAATGAGGAAAAATTGTTAACAAAATTGAAAAGGAGATGCAAAATCTTTTTTCATTACATTTGAATTTACTTTAAACTTAAATAAAAAATAAGAAAAAAACACATGCCATATATAAACAGCAGAACAAAAGAGATGATTCAATATAAAATAATAAATCTGCATTTCAAGAAAGCCTACATAAGAAATTCTATACATTATTTTCAAAGCTGTCCATCTTACCTTCCTTTTATGTTTTCTTTTGTCCTTTGCTGTGTACTTTTATTTCATTTTCCTGCTCCCCCACCCCAGAAAGATACAATTGTGTGGGGATCTATCTATCTATCTATCTATCTATCTATCTATCTATCTATCTATCTATCTATCTCTCTATCTATCTATCTATCTATCTGTCTGTCTGTCTGTCTGTCTGTCTGTCTGTCTGTCTGTCTGCCTGTCTGTCTGACTGTCTGACTGTCTATCTGCATGTACATATATGCACATACATATATACATGTATGTGCATACTTATTCACATACACATAGACCCATCATATTTCTGGATTATTTCTATTAAGGTAATCATATTTGGAAAAGCAGTATACAATGGGGAAGTCACTTTATTCAATTGTCTATAATATACTGTCTTTCTCCATGATCCATATGACTTTTGTACTGGCCAGACAAGATTATTCCATTAACTGGTTGGAGGGACTAACACTCCTGCTTCAACATATTCCTTTATAGTATTGGTAATTTCATAAGATACACATATACAAACAAATATATATGCATCTATACACATATACATATGAACATAAATATTCATACACATAGATGTCCATAAACATGCATACATATATATATATAAATATGCACATATGCAAACACATGTACATACAATTCTATTATGCTTATTTCTACTTGATATCTGTTTCTCTTTAGGTGGAAAGCATCTTCTTTCATAATTCCAAGTGTTTCCATATTTTTCTGCATCCACTAACTCATCATTTCCTACACATTATATAAAAGGCATTTTCTGTTTTTATTGGTATAGTTCCTATGACTATTTTGTCAGGTATACTCCCATTTTTTTTAATTGCAGAGTTATTTTATATATTTATATTTATGCTGGCTGACAAAGTAGGTGGTTTGATTATATCTGATTTTATGTTTGTCTGAAATCATGATTACTATCCATGTCTTTTTATTTTGAAACATAGTAAAATCTACTCTGAGCTTTATTTTATATATTGGGTATCTCTTATTTTTATATAATTTCCTAAACTTATTGTTGAAATAAAAATTTTAATCAACTATCCATTTCCATTTTATGGGAAAATTAATCTCATTCATATTCTAAACTATAACTGGTTGTTGGATATTACTCTCTATTTTCCTCACTAACCTTCTGTAGTAGCAACCACACTGGCATACCCAGGATGGCTGCTAGTACAGGTTCTTAAATCTGCTTTTTCTGTGAGAGATGGCTGTTCAAGGGGCCAACAATATCTTAAAGTACATTCATTAGCTCAGGGGAAAAGTCAGTACCCTGAACTTCAAAGAAAAACTTTCAAAGAAAACCCAAAGAAAGAAAATAGAGAAAATAAAAGCAGAGAAATAAAGACAAACAGACAGGGCTTCTAACTGTCTGAGAAATTAGCTCAGATCAACAGACAGATCCAACTGTCTGACTGAGGTAATACATATATACTTACCAGAGAGTGAACCACCAACATATGTGTTTTTAAAAGCTGGTGGCTCCTTAAGGGCTACTCAGAGTCTCACCTGGTCAAATCAAACAAACACTCTTCCAATGAGAGAGCCCCAAATAAAAATGTAAACATCAGAGTATATATGCCCTTATTCATTTATTTATCTTTTCAAGGCTTTCCACAAATTTATTTAGAGCCCAATTCCAAAGTTGGGAAACTGACATGTAAAACAAAAATGAAGTGTTTCAGTGTCAAATATCAACTTTCCATTAAAAATAAGTCTTTTCTATTGTCAGTCTGTAATAGATTTCTTTGCATCTGTTTTACCCGTTGGAAGAAATGGAGGGGGGAAGAGGAAGGAGAGAGTGATGTCAAGTAGCTGCAAATTTCCAACTTAGTGAATGTTGGAATGAGAACATGAAAAGCCCAGGTAGTAATCCTGTCTTTCAACTCATCCAGCCACCTATGGAGTACAGGTTGGCTATATATGTCCTTGTCCTCTCCTTCCCCCAGAATCTGGTAAAGGTGCCAACTAGGAACCTGACATATGTATTGTAAAGATCTGTTATAGCCCTGGCTAAGAAAACAAAGGTAGATTTCTGAAAAAGAACTCTTTATGTAGGAGTCTCATTTTTTTGTGTGTTTGTTTTGTTTTGTTTTTTAGTTTCCTATGGTGAGGGGTGATATCCTTTTGTTTCAGCCAGAATGACTCTCCATTGGTGAGTCAGGTGCAGCTTTGCCTTGCCTCAGTGTGATTACTTTACAAGAGCAAGTTTGTACTTTGGAGAGTTGCTCTGCTGGATTGACCTACTGATGTCCAGGACTGCAGTGGAGCCAGGTTCCTAGTTCCCATCCCAGAGCCTCATTCCTGAAGAATATTTGCCTTCTCACTAAGCTCTATGACAATACCATTAGTAGAGTTATTTAGCTCCCTGGAGACAACACAGAGGAATTCTGTCTGATCCTCATTTCCAATAACTATTGAAAGTTCCATTATTTATTAGCTGTTCAAATTTCCAAACATCAGACATAGTGGAGACCATCTGTGTAAGTTCTTCTCTTGGAACTGCAGAATTCTGTATACATACTTCACTGGGACTTTTGAGGTTATGTTCTCATTGACCCACATCCTTTCTTTAACCAGTCACACAAGAGATGAAGTCTTGTAAAATCCCCCTTCTTCCAACACACATTCTTCTTCCAATTCCTTATTAATGATTAGTGTCCCGTGGTGGAGGTAGTTTAGTATATGACCAAAGTATGTTAGATCTCTGTCAATCAGATAGGTTCCTGTCTCATCATTATAGGAGTGCAGCTCCGGGTCTTCCTGGCAGCAGAGGCGACCAAAGAAAACTTGGGCACCTGGACCAACATCTGCTGGGTGGTCACGAAGTATGTGCTGCCCACATTGAGCTGGACTAAGCACCCTGAGCCCCGGCTCCCAGTGGAAGTGACCACAGAGAGGAGGCCAAGGAGGTGGCTGCTGGGCATCGGTGGCTGCAGGAGGAAGCTATGGTGGAGGCAGCGGCAGCAGAGGAGGAGGAGGAGGAGGAGCTGTGGCTACTGGCACTGGCCAGACAGAGGCAGTCCCCGAGGTCGCTCCCTCCCACCATCGAGTCCACTTGCAGTTCAGCAATCTTGGACCCCTCCTGGCCTGCATCCCTCACCAGCCCTTTCCCATTCTGTGGCAGGGAGAGCCAAACAGGCCTAATGACTGGGGAAGGAGGGGGATGGACTGCTAGGGCCCCCAGGCGAGAACTTGTGTACACGTAAACATACATGTACACATACATAAACATAGAAACACACATACACTTACATGTGCACATACATAGACATACATATACATGCACACACATACAATACACATATATACACATACACATACATTTATACAATATACATACATATACTTATACATGCACATATACATGTGCATACACATACACATGCGCACATGCATGCATGCATGCATGCATACATACCCTTTTTAGAGCAAGAGGGCTTCACTATTCTCATGACTCAGTGACTAATTATAAATTAACAAAAGGTGTGAAAGCCTTCCTACAAGCAAACCACCGTTAAGTATACTTCCCTTGATGCATCCATTGAGGTCTACTAATGGGCAGGGAAGATCTTATATTTCATTAATATTACACCTTCTCATACTATTTCTATCCCTCTCACTCCTCTACTTTGTCCTTTTATTTCTTAACCTACCTTCCAAGGATCTCTCCCTTATCCTCTCCCTCCACCCTGTCCCATTACCCTCTTATTTCTTTCTTAATTCTGAAGATTTTATACATACATACATACATACATACACATGCATACACACACATATGTATGTATGTATGTGTATATATATATATATATATGTTGTTCCCTCTTTATCCCATTCTCATTAACTTCCACACCCTTCAAAATCACCCAGTCTATTCCCTATCCTTCCCTTATGTTTTTCCCCCTTCTTATCCTCTTGCCCTCTTATTTTTTCTAAATTTAGAAAACTTTTACTCTTTTAGAAATACATATTATTCCCTCTCTTACCCATTCCTGATGAGAGTAGGGTACCAGAACTACCCAACCTGTTCCACCATCTAATTCCTCCATATCAGTTCTTCCTCTCACATCTCATTTGTAAGAGATAATTACTCTTTTTTACCTTTTCCTTCATCATTTTATTGTTTAGAATCACATCATACTCAGCTATACCCCACACTTTATTTCAAACTACCTCATTACTAATGACAATCTTAAAATTAGGGTTTACATTTCCACAAATAAAAAATAAACCATGTGTCCTTACTGAATCCCTTGCAATTAGTCTTTTATATTAACTTATATTTCTCTTTGTTCTTGTATGTAAAATTGTCTATTTAATTATAATCATTTTGCAATAAAATCATGAAAGTCTGTTAATTCATCGAATATCTATTTTTTCATTCAGGATTATATTTAAATTTGCTGCGTATGATATTTTTGGTCATAACCCCTGGTCCTTTGCTCCTTGACATATAACTTTCCACGATCTGCAGTTTTTCAGGGTAGCAACTGCTTTCTCTTTTGCTTGGTCCAGATCTATTTATAGAAATACTGGTTTTGAAAATCTCTAGACCAATTCAGATAAGATATTCTTCTGTGATTTAAAATCTGTGAGTTGAATATTATGTAGAAGAATAACTGTAAGAAAACTGAATAAGAAACATTTGTAAAATCAAGTAGTTTTAGCATTTTAATTTGGTCAAATTTTTAATTTTGCTTATATACAAATAAAATTTTATCTATTAGTATTTGTATGCTGCAACTTGATGAATATGGTTAATAAAATTTTAATCTGGGGTGGCCAGGTGGTACAGTGAGTAAGAGTGCCAGCCCCAGAGTCAGGAGACCTGGGATCGGCTCTGGCCTCAGATACTTCACACCCATACACACACACACAAACTGGCCATGTAACCTTGAGCAAGTTACTTAACCCCAATTGCTTTAAAAAAATAAGATAAAAAATAATATTTTAATCTTTAGCAATGTTCTAAACGTTTTAGGAAATGTTTTTAGTCCTATTACTTGTGTAAATTTTCTAGATTTTATGATTCCTCAGTACCTTATTTAAAAAGTTTTTCATTAATATATTCATTCAGTCTGTGTTACTAACAGCTATATCAATACTGTCTCCAAAGTTGATGGATTCTAAGTTTTTAAATAAACAATAAATACAAACACAAATACAAAAAAAACAATAAATACAAACATTATAATTTATTTAGAATTTTATATATGGGAATTCATGAAACATTGATGATATAGAATCAGACAGCATATCATAAATGTTTCATGCATTACCATCATTAATAATAAAGGTACAAATAACAAAAGAGTAGTAAGATGAAAGATACTTTTAACATTTACTTTTTAAAGTGTTACATAATTAAATTTTAAAAAAGATATATATATATATATATATATATATATACATCCATGTGTGTGTATTAGTTTATCATTTGCACTGATATTTTATATACCTAAAATATACTCAATAAGGTAATATTCATTTTTAAGCATTCTACTAAGCAAATTTCTTTCTCCTCCACCTCCTTCTCTTCCTCCTCCTTCTCTTTCTCCTCCTCCTTCTTCTAATATTTATGCTTTTTAAATTGTCTGCCAGTTTGGGGTATTTCTAAGGTGGTGTTATTCTAGCATATGTGTGGTCACTGTTCTCCTGTTCTACACTCTGATCTTTACCTAGGAAGGAACCATTTCTCCACTGAAGTCATTGAGGCTAGAATTTATTTCTGCCCTGTAACTGCAACTTAGAACTATAGGTTAAATTTAGTTGTCCAACAGTGCCCAATCTTTCACACAGCATCAGTTCAGGCTCCTTGCAATGTCTTTCTTTTTAAAAATTAATTTGAATGTTTACTTTTAGTTTATAAGATTTATAAGTTTATAAGATGTTTGTATACATATACATTTCTATTCCCTTCAACTATTCTCATACTGAGAAAAGTTTTATAAGTTACAATTATTGTTTTTCCATGTAAGAATGTAAATAGTTCAACTTTGATAAGTTCCTTATGATTTTTTTTCCCTGTGTACCTTCTCATGTTTATCTTGGTTCTTGTATGTTAATATAAAATTTTCTATTCAACTATGTTTTTTTCATCAATAATGTTTTAAAGTCCTCTATTCCATTCAATGATCATATTTTCCCCTGAAACATGATACTCAGTTTTGCTGGGTAGGTGATTCTTGGTTTTAAACCCACCTCCTTTGACCTCTGGATTATCATATGCCAAGCCTTTCAATCCCTCAGTGTAGAACTACCAGATCCTGTCTCATCCTGATTCTGTTCCTACAATATTCAATTTTTTTTCTTCTTGGCTGCTTGGTCCCTGTACAATCTGCCAGGAGCTGAAGCTGCCATGTGGTGGCAGCTGCATGGCTGCAGCATCTCAGAGGCTTCTCCCTCCAGGGGTAAAAGCCTGGACCACACTCCCAAATTGTGGGATCCCAAAGTCCACACTGCACTGACCTTTCACTTTGTCCTTCGCATCTATGTGTTGATAATTCTGGAAACTGCCACAGCTCCTGGTGACCTGAAGTCCCTCCAGCCTGTGGCTAGTCAGACCTCCCTGAGGCTAAAACCTCAGGCTTGTGTGGGACTGGACTGGACTCCCAGAGTTCTGTGCTGGCCCCTTTCTGATAGCCTGCCTGCCTGTCCTCAGTGGGAGGTTAGCTTCTCTGTGTCATAATGTGGGTCCTGCCGCTCTAAAGGTTGTTCCGAGACAACTTTCACATGAATTGGAGGAGGTGGAAGCCTGAGCCATGAATAAGTCCTGTTTCTACTCTGCCATCTTGACTCTGTCCCCCACAGCTACTCTTGCTTACCTTTTTATGTCTCTTGAGTTTTGTATTTGGAGATCATATTTTTCATTGAGCTCTGGTTTCTTCATCAGGAAGCTCTGGAAGATCTGTATTTCATTAAATGACCATCTCCTTTCCTAAGAGATTATGCTTAGTTTTGATAGATAGTTGATCCTTGGTTGCAGTCCAAGCTCTTTTGCCTTAATAAATATCAAATTCCAATGCCTATGATCTTTTATTTTTCTTTTTGGAGGACAGTTGGGGTTAAGTTACTTGCCCAAAGTCACACAGCTAGTAAATGTCAAGTATCTGAGGACAGATTTGAACTCAAGTCCTCCTGATTCCTAGGCTGATGCTCCATTCAATGCACCACTTAGCCACTCAACTCTGAGCTCTTAATGTAGAAGCTGCTAAGTCCTGTGTTATCCTGACTGTAATTCCATGATATTTGAATTGTTTGTTTCTGGCTGCTTGCAGTATTTTCTCCTTAACCTTGTAATTCTGTAATTTGCTACTATGTTTCTTGGAGTTTTCCATTTGGGATCTCTTTCAGGAGGAGTCCTGTGAATTCATTCAATAACTCTTTCACTCTCTGATTCTAAGACCTCAGGACAGTTTTCTTTTACAAACTCTTGGAGGATATTTTCCAGGCTTTTTTTTTTTCCCATCATGGATTTCCAGTAGATCAATAATTCTTAGGTTATCTCTCCTGGGTCTGGTTCTCCTGGTCATTTGTTTTTCCAGTGAGGTATTTTACAATTTCTTCTAAGATTTCAATCTTTAAATTTTTGTTTGACTGACTCTTGATGCATCATAGATTCCTTAGCTTCAATTTGACTAATTCTAATTTTTAGTGACTTATTTTCTTTGGTTAGTTTTTGAAGCTCCTTTTTTATAGGGAGATAGTTTCTCCAGTTAGGTATTGAACCTCTGTCACAATTCACAAATTTTCCTTTTTTTTTTTACTTTTTTTGTTTTTCTTATTTTTATTTTTTTTTAACAAATTTTACTTTTTAAGGATTTGTTTCCTTCAGTGAGATTTTTTTCCAATTTGGTTAATGTAGATTTAAATTTATCTTCTATCTCTCCAATTTGGCTTTTAAAATCTTTCTTCAATTCCTCCAGTAATGCTTTTTGGGCTTCAGACCAGTTCATATTTCCTTCTGTGGTCTCAAGTATTAGTATAAAATCCATGTTGTCCTCTGAATTTAGATATTCTTGCTCACTATAATAGGATGGTGTCATATTTGATTTCACAGTTTTCTTCTTGCCCACTGTGATTGCCTATGCCCTGACTTTTTGAGTGGATTTCTGCTTTTGGGGTACAGAAGACTCTTACCCATGCTTCTCAGGCTGCAAGCTAGGAGCTTGTGTGTTGACTTTGTGTGCTGTGTCCCCTAGATGTCTAGACTGAAGCCAAGTCCAGGACTGTCAGTATTACCCCTAGGTTAAGCTCAAGATCACAGAGTAATATGTGGGGGAGATGTGTTCTGGCCACTTCAGGTTTCCTACTCCATGATGCTGGGCTACAGCTCAGGCAGTCTCAGCAGGTGGTGGCTGGCAGCCCTGGTGTCTGCAGATACCCCTGGTGGTGCTAAGGCACATCTGGGCTTCTGTTGTTAGCATGTGATGGCTCAAACCCCTGGACTTTGGGATCTTCACCTGATCCTCTGAGGTGGGTCTCGTTTTGATGTCTCCCCCCCTTCACTTTAGGCTCAACACAGCTTCAGTCACACCCTTCCTCTAGGACTCAAAAGCCTAAGGCTGTTTCCACTGTTTCAGGATTTTACACTGGGTGGAGCATTAATCCCTGGGTTTTCAGAGTCAGGGAGGGGAATTAGAGCAGCTAAGGTTTACCCTGCCATCTTGGTTCCTGGAATTTGAGGAAGGTGATTTTTAGGCATCCCAGCTGCAGGCTGATAGCTCCAGGAGAAGCTGCTGCCATGGACCCTGTATTTTCTCTTACCCATCTCTGACCAATCATGTGTCTGGGGATGAGAGGTCTGCAAATTGCCCTTGGCAGGGGGGAATCTGCTGACCAGGGCATACTCTCACTCTTCTGTGCTTTGCTCTCATGTCTGCACTGGTGCAGCCCGATGTGTTCCATGCTCCCCTTGCCTAGACCTACGTGGGCCATTTCCTGGGCTCTGTCTCCCAAGTGATTCTGTCACTCTAAACTCTGTTGAGATTAACTTTTTAGAGGTTAATGACAGAATTCATGGAGGAGCTCAGAAAGGTTCCTCACGTGTAACCACTTTCTGATAAGCCATCCATTAATCTCTGGGCTAAAAGCTACTGAATCTGCTGCTGCTGTCACCACAGCCTGCAAGGCACACAGCTGGTATTGACACTATGTGATTTCCATGCTAGCCATAGCCCCAGGGTCATAGACTTCTCCTACCAATATCTTCAGTTATTTTGGTCTGGAAAAAAGACTAATCCTGACCTTTTGTTGGCTCTGTTGTTACATAATTATAGTTGATGAGTTATTGTGGTTTGGTTTTCTTTGTTCTCAGAGGACCAAACAATATCATTTTGTTGTTGTTTGGAGAGGAATGTTGGGGGAATTGTGTTGTTTCTCTTTTGCCATCTAGATTTCAAACCTCAATATTTCTTTTCTAAATCACATTTGAAAATACTCTGGTGACAAACCTAGAAAACAAAAAGGCAGAAGCATAGCCAAGATGGCCAAGTAAAAGCAGGAACTTGCTTGGGCTCCTGCTCCAACAACCTCCAATACCTATAAAATATGACTCTAAACAAATTTTTGTGGTACAGAATGCACAAAGGGACAGAGAAAAACAAATCTCCTGCTGAAGGCATACTAGCAGGGCAACAGAAACGGTTTATTGTACCAGACTGGCAGCAAGAGCAGGCCCAGACCTGTGGCACAGACCACATGGAGCAGACTTCAAGAGAGTGAATCACTGACAGCTGTGGTGGTTTGCAGACTTCTCAACCTCTGACCACCAAGGGGGAGGTTAGGGGTCAGTGGGAAACTCTACTGATTCTGAGTGTGGTCTAACTACTGACCCTGGGGTCCAGAAATGGCAGCAAATACAACTGCTGTCACTGCAGCTGCTTCCAGCTCCAGGGCTACATATCTTAGCCAGACCAAGAGACTATGTACAGGGCAACAGCAAGAATCCCTCTGCTCATGCTGAGGCACAATTTTCTTGCTTTGCCCTGCTTGGATCTGGGCATACTCTTAGGTGGTGGTCCTGGAGAAAGGAGTGCTGGCATGGCAGAGCTTATTGAGGCTGTAGAAAGAAAGTCCTCCTCCCAGTACTGAGGCAGGTGCCTGGAAGCTGCTCTGACAACAAATGTGCAAAACCCTGGGAATTTGGGACACAGCATTCTCCACTCTGGAAGAATAGTTTGACCATGGCAAAGAGCTCAATAGTCAAGTAATTGACTAGTAAGATGAGCAAACAGAGGAAGCATGATTAGACTATAGAATCCTTTTTTGGGGACAAAGTAGATCAAAATATAGAACCAGAAGAAGACAACAAAATCAAAACTCCTGGGTCAAAAGCCTCCAAGAAAAATATTAATTAATCACAGGACATGGAGGAACACAGGAAGGATTTTGAAAATCAAGTAAGAGAGGTTGAGGAAAAATTAGGAAGAGAAATGAGAATGATGCAAGAAAATCATGAAAATGAGTCAACAACCAACGTGAAAAAAAATAACATCTTAAGAAATAGAATAACTCAAATGGCAAAAAGGCCAGAAAGCCAATGAGGAGAAGAATGCCTTAAAAAGCAAAATTAGCCAGATAGAGAAGGAATTTCAAAAACTCCCTGAAGAAAATAATTCCTTCAAAATTATATTGGAGTAAATGAAAGCAAATGACTTTATGAGAAATTAAGATACTATAAAAAAAATCCAAAGAGATGAAAAAATTGAGGGCAAGGTGAAATATTTCATTGGAGAAACCACTGACGTGGCAAATAGATGCAGGAGACATTATTGAACTATTTGAAAGCCTTGATCGAGAAAAGAGGTTAGATGTCATCTTTCAAGAAATTCTCAAGGAAAATTGCCCTCATATTGTAGAACCAGAGGACAAAATAGAAACTGAAAGAATTCACTGATCACTTCTTGAAAAAGATCCCCAAAATAAAACTCCTAGGAATATTATAGCCAAATTCTAGAGTTCCCAGTTCTAGAAGACAATATTACAAGCAGTTAGGAAGAAATAATTTGAGTATTGTGGAAGCACAATCAGATTAACACAAAATCTATCAGCTTCTACATTAAGCAATAGAATAACTTGGAATATGATATTGTGGGGGGTCAAAAGAGCTAGGAATAAAACTAAGAATCACTTATCCAGTATAACTGATTATAATACTTCAAGGGAAAATATGGAATTCCAATGAAATAGAGGACTTTTAAGCATTTCGAATGAAGAAAAACGATAGTGAATGGAAAATTTGACTTTCAAATAAAAGAAGCAACTAAAACATGAAAAGTCAAAGAGGAAAAAGAAATCATAAGGAACTTCTTAAAGTTGAAGTATTTGCATTCCTACATGGTAAGATGATACTTGTAATTCATGAAGCATTTCCAGTGTGAGTATAGTTGAAGGAATAATACACACACATATGCACATATATATATACATATATATAACATATATATGTATGTTTGTATACATGGGTGTATGTATATATGTGTTTGTGTATGTGTGTATAAATGTATACATAGATAGTGTGTGCAGGATAAGTTGAATGTGAAGGAATGATATCAAAAATAAAATTAAGAGGTGAGGGAGGAATATATTTGAGAGGGAGAGGGAGAGAGAGAGAATGGGGTGGATTATCTCAAATAAAGGAGGCAGGAGAAGGCTGTTACAATGGAGGAGAAGAGCAGAAAGGTGAAAGGGAAAAAGTCAACCTTACTCACACTGGATTTGGCTTAAGGAGGGAATAACTACTTACTGCATTGAGTATCTTACCCTATAGGAAAGTATAGGGGAAGGGGATAAATGGGAGGATGATAGAAGGGGTTACAGATTGGGGGAGAGGGTAGTTGAAGCAAATGCTTTTCAAAAGCAAACACTTTTGAAAAGTATCAGGGTCAAAGGAGATAATAGAATAAATGGGGTGCAAAATAGGATAGGAGGGAAATATATTTTTAGTCTTTCACAATGGCTATCATGGAAATGTTTTGCATTACTACACATGTATAATCTATACTGAATTGGTGTCTTCCCAATGAGGGTGGGTGAGCAGGGGAGAAAGGAGAGAATCTGGACCTTAAAATTTTAAAAACAAATGTTATTTTTTTTCTTTTACATGCAATGAGGAAATAAGATATACAAGCACTGGGTATAGAAATCCATCGTTCCCTACTAGAATGTAAGAGGGTAGATGGAGAAGGATATAAGAGAGAGCAGACTGGGGGCAGAGGTATTCAGTATGTTTGCCATCTTGGACTCAGGGTTAAGGGAGAGAGAGGATGTAAAACTTGTAACTCAAAACCTTGTGGAATGAATGTTCAAAACTAAAATATATATTTACATAAATAAATTAGAAATAAAACAAACAAAAAAAGAAAATAGGAGGTAGTCAACAGTAAACACCTAGAGAAAAGACATATTCATTAGATCTAAAGTCAATTAAAGCTACATATGTAAAGTACTGTTACCTGAAAAGTTGAGGTCCCTGTTTCCATTAAAGGCAAACTTTAGGAGGCGTGTAGGGCTCCATCCTCCAGCCTTCCTATCTGAAAGGAGGAGTGGTGTAGTAAATTAGGAAGGTGTCAGTATGCAAAGATTTGTTGTAGTTTTCATATTTAATAGCTCTTTCCTTCCAGCTCTAAACATTTTCTGATATTTCTTTTTTAGATTAATAATATTCATGTATTATTTTGCATGTCATTTGTTTCTATAAAATGAGCAAATCACACCCTAATACAAAATAAAATCCATGATAAGAAAAAAAAAGGAAACTGTAATGGAAATTTTTCCTAGACTTAAAAAAAAATTAACAATAAGACACATATAATTAATAAAATACATGATTACTGCTTAGTAGGAACTCAATATATATTTTGTTAAATTTCTTTAAAAATTCTTTGAGACCTATATTGGGAAAAATAATTCGGGACACCTGACTTCCCATCCTAATTTTACAGTTTTCTAAATGTATGACCAAAAGAAATTATTTTAACCACTCTGATCCTCTGTGTCTTCATCAATAAAGTAAATAAGTTTAGAATGGACCACAAATTTGCCACTAGATGTCAACACAGAGGTCATCCAATCCGTTTTCCTCATTTGTGTACCTTAGGAGAGTCTTAAACAGGTTAAGTGATTTACTCAAAGTCATACATGGTCTAAGCAGCACATATGGAATTCAAACTCAGGGCTTTTGACTCCAGATCTGAAAGTTTTTCTTCCTCACTACACTTTCATATTTCTAAATCCTATTAATCTTTCTAACTTTACTTAAGAATAAAATTCTATGATTTTTTTCTTATACAGTTCCCAAAAAAGGTAATCTCATTTGGGTCATTAAATTTATCTGGTGAATTCAAAATGGCTGAGTAAAAGCAGGAACTTGCTTAAGGAGGAACTTGTTTTTAAAACTTTGAGTTCCAGATTCTCTCTCTTTTTCCCTCCTCATCTACGTCTGAGAAGATAAGCTATCCAATAAAGGTTATATATTTGTAGTTATGCAAAACATTCCCATAATAGTCATATTGTGAAAGACTAACTCTATTTCCCTCCATCCGATCACAATCCCTATTTATTCTATTTTCTCCTTTGACCCTGTCCCTTTTCAAAAGTGTTTGCTTCTAACTCTCCCCTCCCCCAATCTGCCCTCCTCTCTATTGTCCCCCTCTTATCTCCTTCACCCCTACTTTCCAGAAGGATAAGATACCCAACTGAGTGTGTATGTCATTGCCTCCTTAAGCCAAATCCAGTGAGAGTAAGTTGACTCATTCACTTTCACCTCCCTGCTTTTCCTGGGTCAGTTTTCTAGGTCAATGGTTTTTCCACTGAGATACTTCACCTTGTTTTCTACTTTTTCCATTATTTTGGATATGTTTTTACATCTTGATTTCTTATAAAGTAATTTGCTTCTATTTCCTTCATTATAATTTTGAGGGAATTATTTTCTTCAGTGAATTTTTGGACCTCCTTTTCCACTTGGCTAAATTGTAGGAACAAAAGCAGGAACAGCTCTTCCCTCCAATCACCTCCAAATATCTGTAAAAATGATTCTAAATAAATTTTAGAACTACAGAACCCACAAAATGATGAGTGAAACACATATCCAGCTGAAGACAGGCAGGCTGAGAGGAAAGATCTATCATACTGGAGTGGGAGCAGAACACAGTTCTGTGTGGGCCATGGTGGCACAGATCATGGGAAAGCAGACCTCAGGGACTGAATCACTGGCAACTGTAACAGTTTACAGATTTCTCAACCCACAAACACCAAAGACAAATTAAAACATCAGTGGGGAAACTCTGTTGACCAGGATGAGAGAAGAGCATGGTCTGGCCCCAGCCCTAGGGTGATGGAAGTGGCAGCAGTGTCGGCAAGAGAAGCAGCAGCCGAAGTAGCAGCAGCAACAGCAGCAGCAGCAGAAGCAGTGGCTGTATACAGAGCTCCAGGCCCACAGATGGTGGGGGGAGCAAGTGCCTGATAAGAGGTAAATTTCTGGGATCTGTTTTCTGGTGCTCAGGATGGATTATCTTGCTTTGCCATGCTTGGATCTGGATTGCAATCTAGGGTGGTGGAAATGGGGTGATGAAGAGCAGTGGTGTGGCAGACATGGTGGCAGCTGTGAAGAGGGAGTCCTTCTCACAGTTCTTAGGCAGAAAAGAGTGCTTCTGGTAAATCATAGATCAAGTCATGGGTCAAGAGAGGAGACACCTCTCTATTGATTATATAACCATAGAAAACTCAAAATTCACAGGTGCATAGAACCAGCTCTGACTGCAGTTTTATAAAACCCCAGAAATTTAAGACACAGAAGTCTCCACTGAAGCAGAATCCTACTTTAGCAAAGACTTCTGAAATTAAGTAATTGTCTGGGAAATTGAGCCAACTGTGTAAAAAAAAATATCAGACTAGAATCTTTCTTTGGTGACAAAGAAGGTCAAAACATACAACTAGAAGAAGAAAACAAAATCAAAACTCCTGCATAAAAGTCACCAAATTCAATATGAATTGTTTGCAGGCCATAGAGGTGCTCAAAAATGATTCTGAAAATCAAGTAAGAGAAATAGAGGGACAAAAATGAGATGAGAAATGGGAGTGATGCAAGAAAGTCATGAAGAATGAGTCAACAGCTTACTAAAGGAGAACAAAAAAAGTAACAAAGGAAATAACATCTTAAAAAATAGACTAACTCAAATGGAAAAAGAGGTCCATAAAGCCAATGAGGAGAAGAATCCCTTAAAAATGAGGATTAGCCAAGTGGAAAAGAAGGTCCAAAAATTCACTGAAGAAAATAATTCCCTCAAAAATATAATGAAGGAAATAGAAGCAAATTACTTTATAAGAAATCAAGATGTAAAAACATATCCAAAATAATGGAAAAAATAGAAAACGAGGTGAAGTATCTCAGTGGAAAAACCATTGACCTAGAAAACTGACCCAGGAAAAGCAGGGAAGTGAAAGTGAATGAGTCAACTTACTCTCACTGGATTTGGCTTAAGGAGGCAATGACATACACACTCAGTTGGGTATCTTATCCTTCTGGAAAGTAGGGGTGAAGGAGATAAGAGGGGGACAATAGAGAGGAGGGCAGATTGGGGGAGGGGAGAGTTAGAAGCAAACACTTATGAAAAGGGACAGGGTCAAAGGAGAAAATAGAGTAAAACGGGATTCAAACACTTTTGAAAAGGGACAGGGTCAAAGGAGAAAATAGAGTAAAACGGGATTGTGATCGGATGGAGGGAAATAGAGTTAGTCTTTCACAATATGACACTTATGGGAATGTTTTGCATAACTACAAATATATAACCTTTATTGGATAGCTTATCTTCTCAGGGGTGGATGAGGAGGGAAGAAAAGAGAGGACCTGGAGCTCAAAATTTTAAAAACAAATATTAAAAAGTTGTTTTTACATGTAACCTGCAGATAAGATATACAGGCAATGGGGTATAGAAATCCATCTTGCCCTACAAGAAAGAAAGGGAAATAGGAGTAAGATGAGGGGGATGGGGGAAATGAAGGGAGGGCAGACTGGGGGAAGGGGTAATTAGTATGCATTTCATCTTGGTGTATGAGGTATGGGAAAGATGGGGAGAAAATTTGGAACTCAATATCTTGTGGAAATGAATGTTTAAAAATAAAATAAAATTTAAAAATGTTGGGAAAAAAGATTATCCTTATTTATATGTAAACACACACACATACACACATAACTCAAAGGTATATCCTTTTAAAAGGAGTACTCGGGATTCTATATTTTATACTAAATCTTCTATTAAAACTATTTAATTGATACTTAAAAATTCTACTCTTTATTCTTTATTCATCCTCTGTGATATATTTTGTAACTATAGAATTCAGAATTCAGTCCTCATTAAAACAAAACAAACGATAACAAAAACACTGCAAGAAATATGTAGAGTACAAAGTGGAGAATAGATGAAAATCTATGTAGCACGGTAGTCCAAATGCATGATAATTAGTTGTGAACTTGTCTATTGTTGTCACTGTGGTAAATTGCAACTGGCAGAGGCAGTGTTGTCTCCAGAGAAAACAAGAAAAAATAAGATACTGAGTGTAATATCAGGTAGTTAGATACTTTTTGGGGGTGAAAAATCACCTTGAGGAAAGATACATGCAGGGAGAGATACAACAACTACTATTGATTTGGAAACATAACCCAAACTCTCTTCAGGGAAACTGTACTCCATATTCAGCTTCCATATTCTGTATTTTTAAAATAAATTCAACTATATTTTATCTTAAATTTCAAATACTCTCCCTCTATCCTGCCATTAATCTTCCCTTTGAAGAGGCAAGAAAAATTAACTTATTAAATATGTGTGCAGAAGGGCAAAACAAATTTCCACAGAAGCTGTGTTCCAAATAATGAAAAAAAATAGAAAGAAATAGATGAAAAGATGTATTGATTCTTACTCTGAGTCTTCCAATTCTCTGTGTGGAAGTGGGTAGAATTGCTTTTATTATGAGTTCTTTCAAACTGTGGTGGGTCATTGTGTTGACCAGAGTTCCTAGGTCTTTCAGAGAAGATTACTTTCATAATATTTTTTATAACTGTATAAATTGTTCTCCTATTTCTGCTCACTTCATTTTGCATAAGATTCTTCCAGGTTTTATTTTTTCTTAACCTATCTCCTTTATCAATTTTAAAAGAGCAATAAGTCACGATGGCAATGTAAAAGTAGGGCCTTGCATGAGTTCTCCCCCAAATCCCTACAAATATTGTAAAAAATGACTCTAAAAAAATTCTAGAGCTGTAGAACCCACAAAATGACAAAGTCAAAAACATCTACAACCCCAGACATCCTAGAATGTTGCTAGGACTGGTATATTATACCAGGCTGGGAGCTGAGCACAGTTCAGGCATGCCAGTGTACACAGGACTGGAGCAGGTCTCAGGGGACTGAATCACTAGCAGCTCTGATAATTTCCAGACTTCTCAACCCACAAACGCTGAGGACAGGGTGGAAGGTCAGTGTGGGGACTTTGTGGGACCTGGGTGAAATAAGAGCATTGTCTGGCCCCAGACCCAGTGCAGTAGAGATGACAGTGATAACAGCAGCATAAGCAGCAGCAGCAGCAGCCACCTCTTCTGGAGATCTGGACAGATAGACAGTGGGGGATCCAGCAGATGATACAAAATCCCAAAAGCCTGGGACAGTACACTCACCCAAACCCCCACTATCACTGGAAGCAGAGTCAGAAAAAGTTAGAAAGTCAAGTATTTGACTGGGAAAATGAAAAAACAGTGTAAAAAAGTCAGAATATAGAATCATAATTTCGTGACAAAGATGATGAAAACAGACAACAAGAAAACAGACAACAGTGAAGTCAAGGCTCATAGATCAAAAGCCTCCAAGAAAAATATGAAATGCTCACAGGCCATGGAAGAGCTCAAAATGGATTTTGAAAAAAGCAAGTAAGAGAATTAGAGGGGAAAATGGGAATAGAAATGAGAGTGATGCAAGAAAACAAAGAAAAATAAATCAGTAGCTTGCTAAAGGAGAACCCCCAAAATATTACTAATATTACAAAATGAAATAACTGAAATGGTAAAAGAGATATAAAAAAACAATGAGGAAAAGAATGCCTTAAAAAGCAGAATTGGCCAAAAGGAAAGGGAGGTCCTAAAGCTCATCAAAGAAAATAATTCATTAGAAATTAGAATGGAGCAAATGAAAGCTAATGACTTTATGAGAAATCAAGAAATTATAAAAAAGATCAAAAAGAATGAAAAAATGTAAAATATAACATTTGAAAAACCATTTATCTGGGGAATAGATCTGGGAGAGAGAATTTTAAAATTATTGAATTTCCCGAGAACCATGATAAAAAATAGCCATCATCATCATCATCATCATCATCATCATCATCATCATCATCATCATCATCATCATCATCATCATCATCACCATCATTATTAGTATTAGTATTAGTATTATTTACAGGCACTGGAGTATGGAGATCCATCTTAACCTACCAGAAAGTTGGAGGGTGTATAGGGGAGGATATAGGTGAGAGCAGATGTGGTGAGAAAGTATTCAGTGGGATCATTGTTTTGGGGTTGTTGGTAAGGGAAAGACACGGAGGAAATTTGTAAATCAAAATCTTGTGGAAATGAATGTTGTAAACTAAAAATAAACATTAAATTTTAAAAGTAGCCTAGAAATCATCTTTCAAGAAATTATCAAGGAAAAGCACTCTCATATTCTAGAACCAGAGGAGACAATAGAAATTGAAAGAATCCACGAAAAGCCTCTTGAAAGAGATCCCAAATCAAACTTCCTAGGAATATTGTAGCCAAATTCCAGAGTTCCCAGGTGTAATGGAAATGCAAATTTAAAGATCTTCCCTGCCCCTAGGCCCTTTGATAGGCTTTAGAGATTCTGAGAACCTTCCTTAATTTGAAAATGTACTCTGCCTCCTAATAGGCTGAATGTAGTCACATGGAGCCTGTGGCAGGAGGCTTGGTTTTCAGGAATGTCCACACTTTGATGCTGTGTGATTGGGCAGTGGGTCAAGAAGGTGGTTACATCCTCTGACCCAGGAGAAGGCTATATAATCCCTGATGTGAGGCTTTGCTTTAGGGCTCACTTTGAGAAATGTTCTGTGATTTGATCAGATGAGACTCTGAGAAGCCGTTGTTTAGAGGTCCCCGGCTTTGAAAAACCCAGATGTTGATTTGGTATGGATGAAATGGTTGGACAGTTTGGAAACCTGTCTACTTGATCTGTTTCTCTATCTTGATAATTCTGTCTGTATACTCTGAAGTTCAGGGTGCTGGCCTCTTTTCCCCTGAACTAGGTAAACGATACATATTTGACTGATTAAAGTAAGCTTGTTAACCCCTTTTGAGTTGCTTTCCTTTAACAAAGCAGATCTAAGAACCTGTGTTGGCAGCCTCCCTGGGGATGCTGGGGTGCTTGCTGATATACCAGGACAAAGAGAAAATTTTACAAGCAGTCAGGAAGAAACAATTTTAGTACTGTGGAATAACAAACAGGATATCACAAGACCTAGCAGCTTCTACATTAAAGGATCAAAGGCTTTGGAATATGATATTCTGGAATTCAAAGGAGCTAGGATTATAACCAAGAATCACCTACCCAGCAAAACGGAGTATAATTATACAGGGGAAAATATGGATATTCAACAATTTGGTGCTCTATCTCATCCCTACCCTCTTCTCTTCTGATTAGATGGTGGGGCCATGAACTCCATACCTCTATTTAAAGAGAAAACGTAGTTCAGAAAATCTAATTCATCAGCGATTGCACTAGTTGGGGCTTCTCTGAGTTTTCCATTACTTCTCTCATTCAGGTATCTACCCTGGTGATCCACTTTCACTGATTTTCAGTTTTCTTTTGTATATTGTCTTTCCCTGTTGGTTTATAAGCTTATTGAAGGCAGAAAATATTTCAATATCATACATACATACATATATATGTATCTATGTATGTATTCATGTACTTCCAGTGTTTCACACACTGCCTAGTACATAGTACATAGTCACTTAATAAGAGCACATTGACTCTTATTGACTATTGTTAATGCTTTATTCATATTAATTTTATATAATTTAATATGATTAATATTTGACAATTTCTCAGCTGGAGAAAGTCAGAGGTACAAGTTGAATATGAGTAGATGATTATATTAAAATACAAAATTAAGGAATGAGAAAGAGCAATGCACAGGAAGAAGGATGGATGACTGGAGTATTTTTATATGATGTTAGATGCCTTTGATTATTTGACTGAAAAATTGCCAGTTCATATACTTTGACCATTTGTCAATTGGTCCATAAGAATGGATCTTATTTTTATAGATTTGACTCTGTTCTCTATGGATTTTATCAAGGAGGCTTTTGTCAAAAAACTTGCTTTAAAATTTTTCACAGTTCTGATTATTAACTCTATTTACCTCCATCCTATTTCCCACCTCTTTATCCTACTCTCTCTATCCTTTCACCCTATCTATACTCAAAGGTGCTTTGCTTCAGACTTTATTCTTCCCCAATCTGCTCTCTTCTATCAGATCCTCCTTTATTTAATCCCCTTAAGTTCATAATTTCCTTTAGGATGAAATAGATTTATTTAACTAGCTAATTGTCTATGCAATGAGATATTTCAGAAATTTTAGAATTTTTTTCCATTCTTTTGATTTCGTTTTATTAATTCTTTATGTTTCATGCAGTCATTAGTTTCTACTTGCCCAATTCTACTTTCTCTTTAGATTTTATTTCTATTTCTTTCCACTTATTTCAAATTATTCCATTTGCTTTGAGTTCAACATAGTTTAAAATATTATTCTCATTTTTTAAAATAATTTTTTTTTAGTTTTTGACACTCATTTTCCACAATATTTTGAGTTACAAATTCCCTCCCCATCTCTCCCCTACCTCCCACCACAAGATAGTAAGCACACTGAATACCCCTTCCCCCAAAATGTTTTTACTTACATACACCCCCATCCCCTCCTTACTCTCTTGTAGGGCAAGATAGATTTCTATACCCCATTGCCTGTATATCTTATTTCCTGGTTACATGTAAAAAAGAAATTTTAACAGCTGTTTGTAAACTTTGAGGTCCAGATGCTTTCCTTTCTTCCCTCCTTACCCACACATATTTGGAAGACAAATAATTCAATATAAGTTGGACATGTGCAATGATGCAAAACATTTCCCTTTTCAAAAGTGTTTACTTCTAAGTAGCCTCTCCCCTAATCTGCCCTCTCTTCTATCATCTCCTCTCTTATCCCCTTCCCCTTTACTTTCCTGTGGAGTAAGATCCCCAATTGAGTGTGTATGTTATTCTGTTCTTAAGCCAAATCCAATTAAGGTAAATTTGACTCATTTCCTTTCATCTTTCTACTCTTCCTCTCCATTGTAACAGTTTTCTCTTCACTCTTTTATGTGAGATAATTTACCCTATTCTATCTTTCCTTTCTCTCAATATTTCCCTCTTTCACCTCTTAATTTTTTTTTAGATGTCATACTTTCCTATTCAACTGATTCTGTGTCCTCCCTCTATGTATACATCTACACACATGTACATGCAAACACACAATACTCTCCTGCACGTGCATGTCTATATCTGTGTACATGTACATATATACACATATGTGCACACATATATGTGTCCTTCAACTATCCTCATACGGAGGAAAGTCTTAGGAGTTATAATTATCATTTTTCAATAAAGATACACAAATAGTTCATCTTTAATAAGTTCCTTAGGATTTGTATTTCCTGTTCACCTTCTCATGCTTCTCTTGCTTCTTCTATCTGAATGTCAGATTTTCTGTTCAGCTCTGCTCTTTTCATCAAGAATGCTTTAAAGTCCTCTATTTCGCTGAATATCCATATTTTCCAATGAAGTATTATACTCAATTTTGCTGGGCAGGTGATTCTTTATTTTAGTCTTAACTACTTTGACCTCTGGAATATCATATGCCAAACCCTTTCATCCATTAAAAAGAAGCTGCTAGATATTGGGTTATCCTGACTAGGTTTCCACAATACTCAAATTCTTTTTTTCCTGACTACTTGTAATATCATCTCCTTGACTTGGGAACTCTGGAATTTGGCGATAATATTCCTAATATCTTTCTTTTGGGGATCTTTTTGAAGATGTGATCAATGAATTGTTTCAATTTCTATTTTGCCCTGTGGTTCTAGCAAATCAGGGCAATTTTCATTGAGAATTTCTTGACAGATTATGTCTAGGCAGTTTTTTTTTATCATGACTTTCAGGTAGTCCATTAATTTTTAAATGATCTCTCCTGGATCTATTTTCCAGGTCTGTGTTTTTTCCAGTGAGATATTTAACATACCCTTCTATTTTTTTTTTTCATTTTTCTGTATCTGTTTTATATTATCTTGATTTATTATAAAATCATTGGCTTCCATTTGCTCTGATCTAATTTTGAAAGAATTATTCTCTTCAGTGAGTTTTTAAAATTCTTTTTCCATCTGGCCAATTCTGCTTTTTAAGCATTCTTCTCCTTATTGGCTTTTTGGAACTCTTTTTTGCAATTTGAGTTAGTCTGTTTTTTAAGGTGTATTTTCTTCAATCAGGCTCTTGACTTGTTTTTTCTTGATTTTCTTTCATCATTCTTATTTCTCTTCCCAATTTTTCTTCTACTTCTCTTGCTTTATTTTCAAAATCCCTCTTGAGCTCCTCCATGGTCTGCAACCAATTAATATTGTTCTTGAAAGATTTTGATGCAGGACTTTTGACTTTGTGGTCTTTTTCTGGTTCTAAGTTTTGATCCTCTTTGTCCCCAAAAATGGATTCCATAGTCTGATTCTGCTTCCTAATTGCTCATGCCTCAGTGCCAGCAGAGGGAGTCCTGTAATTAACCTCTGGAAAGTCACTGGGTACCCCTAAGATCTGTAGGCCTGGAATCAGAAGCAGCAGCAGTGGCAACAGTTGCAACTGCCATCATTTCCACTGCTCTGGGGGCAGGGGGCAGACTGCTCTTTTCTCTCACCCAGGATCAACAGTTTTCCCCACTGACCTTTCTCTTTGGAGTTTATGGTTGAGAAGTCTGGAAACCACCAGTGGATCACCTTCTGGAATCACCTTACAGTGATTCACTCTCCTGAAGTCTCCACCAGCTGGTCTGTACCACTGATCTGGGTCTGCTTGGCTCCCAGTCTGGTTCAATAGACCCTTTCTGTTAGCCTACAGACTGCCTTCAGCAGATTTGTTTCTCTCTGTCACTTTGTGGCTTCTGTAGATCTAAAATTCATTTACATTCATATTTTACAGGTATTGGAGGTGGTTGCAGGTGGAACACAAGCAAGCTACTGTTTTTATTCCTCCATCTTGGCTCCACTATGGCAATTCTACTTTTTCAGGAATTGTTTTCTACAATCCATTTTTCTAACTCCTTTCCTATTTAGCCAGTTCTACTTTTTAAAGAGTTCCTTTCTTCAGTGAGTTTTCTATCTCTGTTTCCATTTGTTCTGTTATATATTACAGTATTATCTCCTTTAGTAGTTTGTTGTTGTTTTGTTGTTTATTTGCTTTTGGTGTCTCCTATAACAAACTGTTGACTCTTTTTTATGTCTTTTTTTTGCAGCACTGTCATTTCTTTGCTCAATTTTTCCTCTACCTGTCTTCTTGATTTTTCACATTGTCTTATTTTTTTTTAACTCTTTCCATTAGCTATTTTTGGGTCTGAGACTGATTCACATGATTTTGCTGTTTGGATGTATCAATTTTGACTTTGTTGTCTTCTTCTGGGTTTGTTTTTTGATCTTTCCTGTCACCATAATAACTTTCTGTGTTCAGGATCATTTGGGTTGTTTGCTCATTTTCTTGCCCATTTCTTGACTTTTAACTCTAACAAATAAAATGGAGTTTTGCTTTCAGGAGAAGGGGGTAATGTTCCATTCTTTAGGTTTTTTTTTTTTTTTTGCAATTATTTTTGGAATTAATTTTGGGGAAATATAAGTTTTCTTTTTTACTCTTCAAATGTTATGTGATCTAAGGACAAATAAGTTAAGTATTCTCATGGCTCTGCTCTGTGAGTGACCACAAGTAGTCTCTTTATCCCTGGAATCATTATCGTAGTCCCTGCTTCCTTATGGCTACAAACCCTTGTGTGCTAGTATTTCTTCTCATCATGAGACAGAGACTTAGCTTTATAATCTTCTAAAGATATCTTGACCTGGAAAATTGTTTCACCACAGCCATTTGCAGTTTCTGCTACTTCAGAATTTTTTTGAGGCACTATTGAAAGCTTTCAGGAAGGGAATTTGGGAAAGCTCAGTTAAGTCTGCATCTTTTCTCCACCATCTTGGCTCTGCCACTTTAGTTTCCCTAATATTAAATCAACCCTGCATTCCTAGTGTAAATGCAACTAGCTAATATTGTATGATTTTTTGATGTAATATTATATTTATTTTTTATTTCTTTATAGTGTCCTTTCTTATATTTTATTTTTTAAAGATGATTTAATATTTATTGGTGGAATGGCAATAGATATATATGTGTGTATACACATATACATATATGCATAATATGTATATATACACACATATGTGTACACACACATATATGTCTGTGTTTGTGAGTCCTTTATTTATTCTCCCTGATTCAGATATTAAAACTTTAGTATAATTCCTTAATTGTTTTTTTATCTCGTTATCCAGTATTGGAATTATTGATCTCTCAGTATTTTATTTTTGCAATTTACTTCTAATTTATCTGGTACTTGATGTTTTTTTTTTTTTGTCTTCTCTCCCATAGTGAGTTTATAACTTGTTCACTTTTTTTTTTTAACATTGGTTAATTTCCATATTCTATTTCCCCTTCTTTTAATCTAGGCCAGTTGTATTTTTCTTAACTTGCATCTACTTAGCTTAATTATCAATTTAGTTGATATATAGCAAGGTAAAACATTTTTTAATATTTGATTTTGTTTTATATTCATTGGTAATTTATTCACATTTTCTATGGATAATTTTATTTTATTCTTTCTCTTTCTTATTTAAATTAACCAATGGTTTCTCTTTAAAGAAAAAAGACATTTTCTTCTCTTCCCTCCCCCCCAAAAGAACAGCTCCTAGTTTTAGTAGTTTGATACTTTTCTTTAAGCTTTCAATTTTACTAAGCTATCTGTTCATTTTCAGAATTTAAAATGAATTTAAATTCATTGTAGAATTTAAATGCTGTATTTGATTATAGTTTATCTACTGTCTTTAGTTGCAAATCAAATTAATTGTTAAGTTAGGTTTGTTTTATGTAACCAATTAGAGATAAAAATTTTCTTCTCTGTAATGCTTTGGTTGTATCCCCTAATGTTTTTTTTTTTTTGCCTTTTTTTGTCATTATTTTCATGAAATTATTTTTGGTTTCTATGAATTCTTCTTTGACTTACTCATTCTTTATGTTTAGATTATGTAGGTTCTGGTTAAATTATATGTATTCTTTAATCCATTATTGGATGTGTTTTTTTTTCTTTTTTCCCCTTATTCAAATTAATTCATTTATTTTAGTTTTGTTTTGTTTTCAACATTTACTTTCATGAAATTTTGAAATCTAAATTTTCGACATTCTACACTGTCCCCACCCTGCTCCCCAAGATGGCAGGTAATCTGATATATGCTATGCATGTACTATTATATTAAACATTTTTCATGCTGTAAAGAAGAATTAGGACCATAGGGGGAAAAACACAAGAAAGAACCTAAAAAGAGAAAATAATATGCTTTAGTCTGCATTCAAACTCCATATTTCTTTCTCTGGATGTTTATAGCATGTTCCACTCTCAGTCTTTTAGGTTTGTCTTATATCTTTGTATTGCTGAGAAGAAATAAGTCTATCAAACTTTGTCATTGCACAATGTTGCTGTTACTGTGTAAAATATTCTACTGGTTCTGCTCAATTCATTCAGTATCTGTTCATGTAAGTCTTTCCAAGTTTTTTTTTTTTTCTGAAACCTGAGTGCTCATCATTTCTTATGGAACAATAATATGCCATTACATTCATATGCTACATTTTGTTCAACCATTCCCTAACTGATGAGTAACTCCTCAATTTCCAGTCCTTTACTACCACAAAAAGAGACACTATAAATTTTTTTTAACATGAGGATACTTTTCCCCTTTTTATGATCTCTTTGGGATACAGACCTGTGAGTGATATTGCTGGATCAAAGGGTGCACAGAGTTTTGATTTATTTATTTTTAATATTCAACATTTGCTTTTTTCTTTTTTAGATTTATTTATTACTTCATTTCCCCCCAATTACATGCAAAAACAACTTCTAATATTTTCTCTTAAAACCTTGAGTTCCAAATTTTCTTCATGCTTCCCTCCCCATCCCCCTTCATAGAGAAGACAAGCAAGTTGGCATAGGTAATACGTGTGAAGTCATGTGAAAGACATTCACAATAGTCATCTTGTGAAAGAAAACATAGACAAAAGAAAGCTCAAGAAAAATAGTTTTTAAAAAAATATGTATTCACATGTATTCAGACACCATCAGTTCTTTTTCTGGGGATGGGGAGCATTTTTCATTATAAGTTCTTCTCATCATTTTGCTGAGAATAAGTAAGTCATTCACAGCTGGTCATCTCACAATATTGCAGTTACTTTGTACAAAGTACATTTCACTTTGCATCAGCCCATGCAAGTCTTTCCAGATTTTTCTGGGAGCATTCTGCTGATCAGTTCCTACAGTACAATACTATTCCTAAATAATCACATAACACCACTTGTTCAGCCATTCAAAACAGATGGGAAGCCTCTTAATTCCCAATTCTTTCCTTCCCCAAAATGGTAACTATATTTTGTATATAGAGATCCTTTTTCTGAATCTCTTTTGGGATACAGACCTAATCATAGTACTACTAATTCAAAAGGTATAAATGCTTTTTAGTCCTTTGAACGTAGCTCCAAATTGCTCTACAGATTGGATGAATCAGTTCAGATATCCTCCCCAGCACATTAATGTCTCATTTTTCCAATATTCCCTCCAATGTTTGTCATATAACTTTTTCTGTACTATTACCCAATCTTAGTTACGAAGTAGTACCTAAGAGTTGCTTTAATTGGCATTTCTCTAATCAATAGTGAGTTAGAAATTTTTTTCATGTGATTAAAGATTGCTTTGATTACTTCATCTAAAACCTGATTACATATTTTGACCATTTATCATTTGGGTAATTTCCCTTTTTTATAAATTTGACTTAGTTCTCCTTACATTTGAGAAATGAGATGTTTATTAGAGAAATTCACTTCGAGATTTTTTTCACATTTATTGTTGTTAACTCTCTTTCCCTCTGTACTATTCCTTCTACCTTCATTTATTCTATTCTCTCTTTCCTTTTACCCTGTCCCTCCTCCAAAGTCTTTTGCTGCTGACAACCCCCTCACCAAATATGCCCTCCCTTTTACCACCACTCTATCTTTTATTCCCTTCCCTTCCTACTTCTCTTCAGGATAAGATTGATTTCTATACCTATTTGTGTGTCAACATTATTCCCTCTTTGAGTCAATTTTGATGAAAAGTTCACTCACTCCCCCTCACCTCCACACTCTTCCCTCCACTGTAAAGGCTATTTCTTGTCTCTTTTATATGAGATAATTTACCCCCATATTACCTCTCATTTCTCTTTCTACTAGTGCATTCCTCCCTCTCACACCTTAGTTTTGTTTTTTAGATATCATCCCTTCACATTCTACTCACACCTGTGGCCTCTTCCTATATATATACCTTCTAAATGCCCTAATAAAGAAAAAGGTCTGATGAGTCAAAAACATCATCTTTCCATATACAAATGTAAACATTTTAACTTTATAAAGGCCCTTATGATAGCCCTTTCCTGTCTAATTTCCATCTTTCTATTGAGTCTTGTAATTGGAAGTCAAATTTTCTATTCAGCTCTGGTCTTTTGCATAGAAATACTTGAAAGTCTTCTATCTCATTGAATTTCCATTTTTCCCCCTGAAGGATTTTACTTGGTTTTTCTGTGGAGTTGGTTCTTAATTGTAGTCCTAGCTCCTTTGCCCCCCCTCCCAATATCATCCCCCAAGACCTCAGATCCTTTAATGTAGAAGCTGCTAAATCTTTGGTTCTCCTGACAGTGTTTCCATGATACTTGAATTGTTTCTTTCTGGTTGCTTGCAATATTTTCTCTTTGACCTATGAAATGTGGAATTTGGCTATAATATCCCTGTCAGTTTCCATTTTGGGATCTCTTTTAGGAAGTGATTAGTGGATTCTTTCAATTTCTCTTTTACCCTCTGGTTCTAGAATATCAGGGCAGTTTTCTCTGATAATTTTTTAAAATGTGATGTCTAGGCTCTTTTTTGATCATGATTTTCAAGTAGTCTAATAATTTTTAAAGTATCTCTCCAAGATATATTCTTCAGGTCAGTTATTTTTCTAATGAGATATTTCACATTGTCTTATAAAATTCCATTATTTTGGTTGTGTTTTGTTGCTTCTTGATTTCTCATAAAGCTATTAGTTTCCCTTTGTTCCATTAATTTTTTAGAGAGTATTTTCTTCAGTGGACTTTTGGGAAACCTTTTCCATTTAGTCATTTTTATTTTTAAGTCATTTTTCGCCTCATTGACTTTTTGGACCTCTTTTGACTATTCTATTTTTAAGGTGTTATTTTCTCCTGTATTTTTTGTGTCTCCTTTACCAAGCTGTTGACTCTTTTCTCATTATTTTCTTGCATCACTCTCATTTCTATTCCCAGTTCTTCTTCTACCTCTTTTACTTGATTTTCAGAATCCTTTTTGAGCTCTTCCATGTTGTATTCATATTTTCTTGGAGTCTTTGGATTAGGGGCTTTGATTTTGCTATCTTCTTCTAAGTGTATATTTTGATCTTTCTTGTCACTATAATAATTTTCTACAGTCGAAATTTCCCCCCATTGTTTGCTCATTTTCCCAGTCTATTTTTAAACTTTTAATTGTTTCTTAAAGTAGGGATTTTTTTTTTTTCCCAGGATGGAGTGTGCATTGTCCCAGGCTTCAGGGGTTTTGTACAGATGGTTTCCAAGATATTCCTAGGGACCTGAAAGTTTTCAGTTCTTCCAAGGTAAGTGACCAAAAGCACTTTTGTCTGCCATAGAATTGTAATGAGGGCACCCTCCCCTCCCTAAAATGCAGCCACAAGGTGTATTGTTATGCGAGTGCTCCTCCTTGTCCTGGGAATGCCATGCATGATTGCAACTGTCTGTGGGCTAAGAGTTCCAGAAACTGACTCTGCTGCTGCTGCTGCTTCAGTCACACCTAAGGCCTGCTTCTGGTTTGTTGTGGCAGGGATTGTACTGCTACAACCTTCACTGGACTGCCCTTCACTCTCACTGAAGTGCAACTGACCTTTCCAGTTGACCTTCTAAGGTGTCTGTGGCATCTGTGGGATGACAGGTCTGGAAAATGCCATTGCTGACACAGTTTCAGTTGCCCAGAGGCATGTTCCAGGTTTCCTGGGGCCCTGTTTACGCTGCTGCTGTCTGCCTGTACTGGACGGTGCTCCTCTCTCACCTTGGTGTAACACACATTTACTTTCAACCTTCTTAGTTATCTTGGCCTATGAATTGCTTTCATTCAGTCTTTTTATGGGTTCTTCTGATCTAGAATTTGTTTAGTTTCATTTTTAAAGGTATTTGGAGGGATTTGGGGGAGACCTGAGGCAAGTCCCTGTCTTTATTCTATTGTCTTGGTAATGATGGAATCCTAATAAAGCTGCTCCCAGACACAATATAGGAACTTAATTATAGGCCTGGCCCTACTGAGCAGCAGGCCCACTGCACTTACCTATCCCCCCTAGCATCGCCCCCCCTTCTCCCCCACCATGTCCTAATTTCTTTGTATATGCCTCACTGCTCACTGGAACAACAGGTGTGTCCCTGAACTCTTAGTTTCCACAGAAAAAGCAGGTGTATTCATGCGATGGCAACCCAGCTACTGTCTCTGCCTGTTCACTGCCCCCAGACCCATTCCCACAGAAACAGGTGTGTTCTTGCATTCAATCACAATCCCATCATACATCTAGACAAGACAGGACCACACTAGTTAGCCAGTTGGAGGGCAGAATGACCAGAATGTTTAACCACCAAATAATAGATGGGACCCCTCCTCCATTACCTAATTCCTTAAGAAATTCCTCCTGCCTTTTTTATATTAATGATATTCCTCTATTCTGTGTAAATTTCTATTATGTAATTGTATCTTTACCCCATAAAAATCCATCTTGCTTTCTCTAAAGTTACTGGTTCCTCTTGGAACTTAGCCCACTTCATGAGAGGCATCAATCTCCATAAATGCTTATACTTGGATTAGAGGTGATCTGACTCTGAATTCTTTGAGATGGTTTTACCACAACACACCATGAAACTGCAACAGTTTTTGGGTAGGTTAGTCTCCACCTCAAAAGTTTTTGTTGTCCCTGTGTTTAAACCACAACAGTACTACCACTTCAACATTCACTTTTTTAAGATTTTGAGTTAAAAATATTCACCACCATTCTCTGCTCCCCACCTCAACAAGATGACATGCAATCTGATATAAGCTATACATGTACAATCATATTGAACATATTTCCACATTAGTCATGTTTTTTTTAAGAAATCGGGGTTAAGTAACTTGCTCAAGGTTGCCATGGCCAGTTATTGCTGGGTGAGGTGCTAAGTATCTCAGACTGGATTTGATCCCCAGGTCATGCCGACACTGGAGCCGGTGCTCTTACTCGCTGTGCTACCTGGCCGCCCCTATTAGTCAAATTTTTTAAAGAAAAATTTGAACTGATGATAAAATCACAAGAAAGAAGAAATGAAAGAGAGAGAGAGAGAGAGACTGAGAAACAGAGAGAGAGAGAGAGAGACATAGACACAGAGAGACAAAGAGAGAGAGAGACAGAGACAGAAACAGAGACAGAGAGAGACAGAGAGAAACATACAGAGAGAGACAGAGAGAGGCAGACAGATGAACAGACAGGCAGAGACAGACACAGAGACAGGGACAGAGAATATTATGTTTTGATCTGCATCGAGACTCCATAGATCTTTCTCTGGAGGTAGATAGCATTTTCCATTCAGAGTCTTTTGGAATTGTATTGCTGAGAAGAGTTAAGTCTATAAAGCTGGTCATTGCACAGTGTTGTTATTGTGTACAATGTATTCCTGCTTCTGCTCACTTCAGTAAGCATCAGTTCATGTAAATCTTTCCAGGTTTTTCCAAAATCTGCCTGCTCATCATTTCTTATGGAACAATAGTATTCAATTGCATTCATATACCATAACTTGTTCAAACTTCCCCCAACTGATGTACATTACCTTGATTTCTAATTCTTGGTTGCCAGAAAAAGAGCTGCTATAAATACTTTTGTACTCATGGGTCATTTTCCAATTTTTGATGATATCTTTGGCATACAGACTTAGTAGTAGTATTGCTGGATCAAAAGGTATGCCCAATTAAATAATTCTTTGGGCATAATTCTAAATTGCTCCCCAGAATGGTTGGATCAGTTCACAACTAACAAATAATTCATTAATGTTTCAATTTTTCTACATCTTCTGCAAAATATATCATTTTCCTGTTTTGTCATGCTAGGCTTTCTGATAGGGGAAATGTTACTCAGATTTCTTTTGATTTGCATTTCTCTAATCAGTCATGATTTCAATCATATTTCGCATGATTATAGATAGCCTTAATTTCATCCTCTGAAAGGTGCCCTTTCATATGCTTAGACCATTCATCAATTGGGGAAATGACTTTTATTCTTATAAATTTGACTTTTTTATATTTCAGAAAAGAGGACTTTATCACAGCCACTAGCTGCTTTTTAGTTTTCTGCTTTCCTAGTTTTCTCCTTTCCTTACAATTTTGGAAACTGGGTTGAATTGACTTTGTGGAAAAACTTTTTAATTTAATATAATCAAAATTTTCTATTTTGCATTTTTAATGTCCTTGATTACTTGTTTCATCATAAATTCTGACTTTCTCCATGGATTTGACAGTTAAACTATTCTTGGCTCTCCTAATTTGCTTATATGATCACATTTATTTCTAAATCTTGTACTCATTTTGACCTTATCTTGGAATATAGTTTAAGATGTTGGTCTATGCATCATTTCTCCCATATTATTTTTCAGTTTCCTAGCACTTTTTATTCAAATTGTGAGTTCTTATCCCAGAAGCTGGAGTCTTTGGTTTTATCAGTAAGTACAGTATTAGAGTGATTGAATACTGAGTGTTGTGTGCCTAACCTGTTCCACTGATGCACTACTCTATTTTTTAGCCAGTATCAATTAGTTTTCATTACTGCTATATAATAGAATTTTGGATCTGGTACAGTTAGATCACCTTCCCTTTCATTTCTTTCCATTAATTCCCTTTAAATTCTGGACGCTTTGTTCTTCCAGATGAATTATGTTATTTTTTTCTAGCTCAGTAAAACAATTTTTGGTAGTTTGATTGGTATAGCACTGAATAAGTGAGTTAACTTAGGTATAATTCTCATTTTCATTAAATTAACCTACCTATGACCAGCTGATACTTTTCTAACTATTTAGATTTGATTTTGTTTGTGTAAAAATTGTATTGTAATGGTGTTCATATAGATCCTGGCTTATAATTGGCAGGAAGACTACCAAATATTTTTCATTGTCTTCAGTTGCTTTAAATGAAATTTCTCATTGTATCTCTTGTTTTTGGACTTTGTTAGCAATATATAGAAAAGCTGAAGATTTATATGTTTTTTTTAATATCCTGCAACTTTGCTAAAGTTGTTTATTATTTAAAGTACTTTTTAACTTGATTCTCTAGGATTAACTATATATAATATCATAGCATCTTCAAAGAGTGATAACTTTGTTTCTTCCTTGACTATTATAATTCCTTCAATTTCTGTTTCATCTATAATCACTAAAGCTACCATTTCTAGTACGTTATTGAATAACAGTGGAGATAATAGAGATCCTTGTTTTATCCCTGATATTATTGAAAATGTCTCTTGCTTAAACCCATTACTTATAAGGCTTGATAGTTTTAGATAGATGCTACTAGTCATTTTAATAAATCTCCATTTATTTATATGCTCATTAGTGTTTTTAATAGTAATAGATGTTTTATTTTGTCAAAAACGTTTTTTGTATCTACTGAGATAGTCATATAATTTCTGTTAATCTTCTTATTGTATTGGTCAATTATGCTGATTGTTTTCATAATACTGAATGAGCCCTGCATTCCTGGTCAAAACCCACCTGGACATTATGTATTACTCTCAAGATAAATTGCTGTATTATCTTTGCTAATATACTTTATTTTAAAATTTTATATCTATTTAAAAATTTTACATCCATCATCAGGGAATTAGTCTGTAATTTTCTTTCTCTTTTGTCACTCCCTGGTTTAGTTATAAACACCAAATTGGTATAAAAAAATAGAATTTGGTATGACTCCTTCTTCACCTATTTTCCCAAACAGGTTATATAGAATTGGGATTAATTGTTCTTCAAATGTTTTGTAGAATTCACTTGCAAATTCATTTAGCCCTGGAGATTTTTTCTTAGGGAATTCATTGATGACTTCTTATTATTTTTTTTCTGTAAAGGAGTTATTTGAGGATTTTCTATTTTCTTCTGTTAATCTGGGTAATTTATAGTTTTGTGAATGTTAATTCACTTCAACTACATTGCCAGATTTATTGGCATACAGTTCGGCAAAATGACTCCTAAAATTTGTTTTAATCTCCTCTTAATTGGTGGTGGATTCACCCTTTTCATTCTTGATACTAGTAATGTGGTTTTCTTCTTCCTCTTTTAATTACATTAACCAAAACTTCATCTATTTTATTTTTTTCATAACACAAGCCCATAGTTTTATTTATTTGTTCAATTGTTTCCTTAACTTCAATTTTATTGCTCTCTCCTTAAGTTTTCAGAATTTCTAATTTGCCGTTTAATTGGGAATTTTTAATTTGTTCTTTTTCTAGCTTGTTAAATTGCATGCCCAATTCACTGAGCTTCTCTTTCTCTATTTTATTTATCTATTCAATCAGAGATATAAAACATCCCCTAAAACTGCTTTGCCTGCATTCCAGATATTTTGTTATGTTGTCTCATTATTTCCATTATCTTGGATGAATTATTGATTGTTTCTATGATTTTGTGTTTGACCTCCTGATTCTTTAGGATTAGATTATTTAGTTTCCAATTAACTTTTAATCTATCTTTTTTGACTCTTTATTACATAAATTTTTTTATTTCATCATGATCTGAAAAGGACACAATTAGCATTTTTGTCTTTCTACATTGGACCGTGATGATGTTACGTCCTAGTATATGGGCATTTCTATGTATGTGCCATAAACCACTGAGATAAAAGAACATTCCTTTTTATTCCCATTCAATTTTCCCTAGAGGTCTACCATATCTAACTTTTCTACGATTCTATTCACCTCCTTAATTTCTTTATTTTTTTGTGGTTAAAATTATCTAGTTCTGAGAGGGGGACCTTGATGGCCCCCATAAGTACACTTTTGCTGAATATTTCTTCCTGTAACTCACTTATATTCTCCTTGAGGAATATGAATATTATAGCACTTGCTGCATATATGATTAGTAATGATATTACTTCATTCTCTGTGGTACCTTATAGAAAGATGTAGTTTCCTTCCTTATACATTTTAATTAGATTCATTTTTGCTTTTGCTTTTTTGAGATAAGGATTGCTACTGTTGTCTTTTATTTTTTACTTCAGTTGAAGAATAATATGTTCTGCACTAGCCTTTTTACATTTACTCTCTATGTGTCTCTGTACTTCAAATATGTTTCTTGCAAACAACATATTGTGGGGTCTTGTTTTTAATCCACTCTTCTATCCATTTCTGTTTTATGGGAGAGTCCATCTCATTGACATTCACAGTTATGATAACTAACTGTGTCTTTCTTTTCATCCTGTTTTCTCCTATTTGTGTTTTTCTTTCTACTTTCTCCCTTTTCTTCCTCACCTGTGTTTTGCTTCTGACAACCATCTCCTCAGTCTTCACTCCCTCCTATCAGCCTCCTCCTTTTTCTTTTCCTCCTTCTCTCCTATATCTTCCCTCCTTTCTATCCACCCCTCCTTTCTCTTTCCCCTTTCCCTTTCTGCTTCCTGTAAGGTAAATTAGATTTCTGTACCTAACTGAGTGTGTATAGTATTCCCTCTTTGCACCAAATCTGATGAGAGTAAGGCTCCAACAATGATCATCTCTCTCCCCTCTTTCCCTTTATTGTAAAATATCTCTGCACCTCTTCATGTGATGTAATGTACTCTTTCCCACCTCCTCATTTCCTCTTCTCCTGGTACAATCCCCCTTTTTCACCTTTCCTTTGTTTTTATCAGCACTTCAAGGTGAACTTAAACCATACCCTTTGTTTATGTATACCACTTCTAAATGAAAGAATAATGATACTGTTCACAAGTTATAAGTATCATCTTCTCATGTAGGGATGAAAACATTTTAACCTTATTGAATATTATTTGTTTTATTTATTTCATACCTTTATATGTTTCTGTTGAGTCCTCTATCTGAAGATAATTTTTTTTCATCAAGACTGTTTGGAAGTCCCCTATTTCACTGATTATTCATCTTTCCCCTGAAAGATTATTTTCAGTTTTTCTGGGTAGTTGATTTTTGGTTGTAAATCAAGGCCCTTTCCCTTCTGGAATATCATTTTCATGTCTGCTCATCCTTTAATGTAGGAGCTGCAAGATTCTGTGTAATTCCGACTATAGTTACAAAATATTTCAAATGTTTCTTTCTGACTGCTTGCAATCTTTTCTCCTTGAAATGATAATTTTGGAATTTTGTTCAAATATTTCTTCGCATTTTCATTTTGGCCTCTCAGGATGTGATCAATGGATTCTTTCAATTACTATTTTAGCCTCTGGTTTTAGGACTTCAGGGCAATTTTCCTTGATAATTTCTTGAAAGATTCTGTCTAGACTGTTTTTATAATCATTTCTTTCAGGTTGACCAATAATTCTTAAATTATATCACTTGGATTTATTTTTGAGGTTAGTTGTTTTAAAGAAAAGGTATTTTCAATTTTCTTCTATATTTTGCTTGCTTTGATTTTGATTGACTTATTCTTGATGTCTCATATAGTCATTAGCTTTAACTTCCCATCGTCTAATTTAAAAAAAATATTTTTTTCAACTATTTTTTACCTCCTTTTCCATTTTGTCAACTCTACTTTTCAATGAGTTGTTTTCCTCAGTCAGTTTTTTTCCTTCCTTTTCCAAGCTCTTAATTCTCTTTTGAGTACCTCTCCTTTCTTTTCCTTATTTATCTTCTATGTCCCTTATTTGACTTTTAAAATCCTTCTGAGTCTCTCCCAAGGAGACTTTTTGGGCTTGAGACCAATTCATATTCCCATTTAAGGTTTCAGATATAGATGTATTGACAATGTTGTCCCTTCTCTTTCTATTTTGATCTTCCCTGTAAAGGCTGTAATTTTCCTGGTATAGGTTCTTTTTTATCGCTTTCTCATTTTTTTGTCTATTATTTGGCTTTTAAAGTTGAGGTTTGCTTTTGGGGCACAGGGGTCACTGTCTCAAGCTTCTTTTGCTAGAGGCCTGGTCACTTGTTTTGTATGCTGTGGTCTCAGGTCCAGAGAGCTGTAGGCTTTAGAGGCCTGGAAGTTTACCTGGTGCTAACTGTGGTTCTAGTTATTGTGTGTTGGGGTGTATTGAGACCAGGTGGGATTTTTCCTGTGTTTTCCTCCACACTGAAGCATGTGGAGGTCTGAGTGTTGGAACACATTTCCTTGCTCAGTGTTATGCTAAAGCAAGAGGAGATCTGCCTGCCTGGGGTTGCACCAGTGCATGTGAGGATTCCTCAAGCTGTAGTCTTTCTTTTCCCCTGGCTATGCAAAGGGACTTTGTGTTGGTGTTTGCCTGCTTCACCACCCTGGAGCTCATGATCTCCCACTGGTTGGCTGAAATGGGATTTACTGAGACATGTGCTGTCCTGGAATGCATTCTCCTTTTATCCAAGTGAGATGTGACTTTCTGACCAATCCAAGTCTGTTGACTCTGCTATTCAAGGATTTTTCCTGGGGTGCTATTTTCTGTGCTTTTATTTTTTTCCAGAGATCTGTAAGGGAGAGCAAGAGTGACTTAATCTTTACTCAGACATCTTGGCTTTCATAAGTTTCATTCAATTTAGCCTTTAATCAATTATTGCCAGAAAAATAGGAATTTAATGTTTCAGTTTCTTTTTTTTTTTTGTAATTTGCATTGTTTGTGAGGATTTTAGCCCTAATTGTTGTTCTTGAGTAATTTTCAATCATGTCTTATTCTTCATGACAACATTGAGGGTTTTCTTTGCAAAGATCCTAAAGTAGTTTGCCATTTCCTTTTTCCATCCCATTTTATAGATTAGGAACTGAGATAGAGAGGGTCAAGTGATTTGCCCAGGGTCTCATGGCTGGTAAGTATGTGAGGCCAGATTTGAATTCAGGAAAACAAGTCTTTCTGACTCCAGACGAGAAATTTATCCACTGTGCCACCTAGTTACCCCAGTTATGGTGCTTATGGTGTAATACATGACCAATTTCTGTGAAAATTCCCCTTTCCACTGAGAATTTGTATATTTCTTTCTATTCCCATTCACTATTTTCCTTATGTTTATCATATCCAACTGTAGTAAATTTTTATTTATTTCCTAAACTTCTTTCTTCCTTTTTTCTTTGGTTAGATTCATTGAGATCTGAGAGAAATTAAACGAAGGCCATCACTAAATATTTTTACTTTCTTTTTTTTGCTTTTTAGAGGGAAATTGGGGTTAAGTGACTTTCCCAAGCTCACACAGCTATTTTTTGTATTAAGTGTCTGAGGCCAGATCCAAACCCAGGTCCTCCTGACTCCAGGGTTGGTTCTCTATTCCCTGCACCACCTAGCTGCCCCATATTTTTATTTTCTATTTCTTCCTGTAGATCCTTTTAATTTTCCTTTAAGAACTGAGAATCTAGGCATGGATGGGAGGTGCATTGAATAGAGCACTGGCCCTGGAATAAAAAGGACCTGAGTTCAAATCCAGATCTGAAATTTAATACTAGCTGTGTAACCTTAGGCAAGTCACTTAACCTGGGAAGATGGCAGAATAGGTCAGAAAATTCTAAGCTCTCAAGATTTCTCCCCACAAAAGAGTTAAAATAGCACCTTAGGGAAAACAAAAGTGTGGGTGGAGACAAATAAGAACAGGGGCACAACCTGGATCTTCCTGGGGCAATTTGAGAAGACTGGAAGAAAAATCACAGAATGAAGGTTTGTTCCCTGTAAAGAATAAATGCCTTCAGGCTGGGTTCCATTTTAAGAACAAAGAGGAAGTCCTGGAGTAGGTTGTTCTGAGAGGCTGCATCCCCAGACATAGGCATTTTTACCCCAAGAAGACTGAGGGTAGTTTGGCATCTGAGCCTGGGAAGATGGAGGGAACCTATGCTGACAAGGAATACCAGACCCAGCTGTGCTGTGAAGAACTGTGGGAACTCTGAAGGAACCAGTACATACAAGGTGAGTGCAGAAGCAATGAGGTAGAAAACCACTGGCTGTGGGCACTAACAGGAGGGTGGAGGTTTGACTTTGGTTCATGCTAGAAGGGAAAAGTGATTCAGAATCATATTCAGAGGAGGCTACTGAAGTAAAGAAACTCCAAAAGAGTAATGTCAAATGGACACATGCATAAAAATAATTCATAAAAGATATTAAATAAAAGACTTTAAAAATGAAATAACATAGATGGAGGAAAAACTAAAAATTAATAAGGATAATACAGGAAAATCAAGAAGGGCATGAGGTAAAAGTCAACAAATTAGAAAAGGAAATCCAGAATCTTTTTGTAATTTTAATTTATTTGCTTACTTTTAGTTTAAAACTTTCCGTTCCTCAGTCCCTTGAGTTCCAAATTTTCTCCTGCTGCCTCTCCTCACCCCACCCCGCTATTGCAACATGCAATCAAATATAGGATCTACAAATACCTTCACATTAAACATTAGTCAAGTAATAAAGAAGGATTATAACCAATGGAGTGAACAAAAGCATAAGAAGAAAAAAAGAAAGAGACCAAGTAGTTTTATTCAATCTGCATTCAGATTCTTTAGTTCTTTCTCTGGATGTGGATATCCCTTTCTATTTTGAGTCTTTTGGACTTGTCTAATAACCTTGCATTTCTGAGAGGAGCCCAGTCTATCAAAGTTAGTCATCACACATATGATGTATGTAATTGTGTAGAAAATTCTTTTGGATTTTCTCACCTCATTCAGCATCAGTTTATATAATTCTCTCCAGTTTATTTTGAAGTCCCTCTGCTCCTCATTTCTTGTAGCACAATAGTATTCCATTACATTTATACGCCACAAAATTTTGGCAATTCTCCAGTTGATGGGCTTCCCCTTGATTTCCAATTCTTTGCCACCACAAAAAGAATGTCTGTAACTATTTTTGTACATAAGGGCCCTCTTACTACTTCTATGATCACTTTGAGATAAAGTCCAGGAGACAGTATTGCTGGGTCAAAGGGTATGTACTTCTTTAAAGCCCTTTGGGCATATTTCCAAATTGTTCTCCAGAGTGGTTGAATCCATCGACAAGCCAGCCAACAATGCATTAGTATTCCAATTTTTCCACATCCTCTCCAGAATTTATCATTTTCCTATTTTGTCACCCTGACCAATCTGACTGGTAAGATGTCGTACCTCAGAGTTTTTTCGATTTTCATTTCTCCAATCAATAGTGAATTAGAGCATTTTTTCATATGCTTATGGATATCTTTCATTTCTTTCTTTGAAAACTGTTCATATCCTTTCAACATTTATCAATTGGGGAATGACCTTTATTCTTATAGATTTGACTCAATTCTCTGTATATTTTAGAAAAGAGGCCTTTATCAGAGACACTGGTTGTAAAAACTCTTACCCAATTTTCCACTTCCCTCCTAATTGTGGTTACATTGGCTTTATTTGTACAAAATATTTTTCAACTTAACGCAGTGAGAATTATTCATTTTGCATTTCTTAATGCTCTCTAACTCTTGTTTGGTCAGGAAATCTTTGCTTCTCCATAATTCTGACAGGTGAACAATGCCTTGCTCCTCCTGACTACTTACAGTATCAACCTTTATACCTAGATCATACACCCATTAGACTTGGTTTTGGTATAAGAGATAAGATATTGGTATATGCCCAAATTCTGCCATACTATTTTCCACTTTTCCCAGCATTTTTTGTCAAATAGTGAGTTCTTATTCTCCAAACTGGTGTCTTTGGGTTTATCAAACAGTAGATTACTATAGTCATTGATTGTTATGTCTCATTTATCTAATCTATTCCACTTATCCACTACTCTACTCCTCAGTCAGTAGCAGTGAAGATTTGGTGATTGACATTTTATAATATAGATTAAAATATTTCCTAACTCTTTTTAAATTCCCTTGATATCCTGGACCTTTTTTTCTTCCATATGAATTTTGTTACTACTATTTACTACCTCTATAAAATATTTTTGGTAGATTGATTACTATGACACTAAATATGTAAATTAATTTAGGTAAAATTGTCATTTTTATTACATTATGTTGACCTAGCCATGGACAACTGATGTTTTCCAAATTATTTAGATCTGACTTTATTTGTGTGAAAAGTATTCTGTAATTGTATTCATATAGGTCCTGGGTTTGTTTTGTCAAGTGAATTTACAAATATTTTATAATGTCTATAGTAACTTTAAATGGGATTTCTCTTTCTATCTCTTGCTGTTTGATTTTGTTAGAAGTATATAGGAATGCCAAGGATTTGTGTGAATTTATTTTATATCCTACAACTTTACTAAATTAATTTATTATTTTGAGTAACTTTTACTTGAACTACTACTAACTACTTACTAGGATACTCTAAGTATATCATCATACCATCTACAAACAGTGACAGCTTAATTTCTTCTTTGCCTAATTTGATTGCTTTAATTTCTTCTCTTATTGCTACTGCTAACATTTCTAGTATGAAACTGAACAAGATGGGTGAAAGTGGACATCCTTGTTTTTCACCCCTGATCTTATTGGAAATGCTTCTAGCTTATCCACATTGCATGTAATACTTGCTGATTGTTTCAGATAGATGATACTTATTATTTTAAGGAATACTCCATAAATTCCTATACTTTCTAGGGTTTTTATTAAGAATGTGTCTTGTATTTTGTGAAAAGCATTTTCTGAATCTATTGAGATAATCATTAGATTTCTACTGGCTTTTTTCTTGATATGATCATTTGTACTGAGTTTTCTTAATATTGAATCAATATTTTTCCAATTTCTGGAATAAATCCTACCTGATCAAAGTGTATTATTCTCATGATTAGTTGCTGTAGTCTTTTTACTAATATTTTCTTTTAAATTTTTGCATTTATATTAGTGAGGGAAATTGGTCTAAAATTTTCTTTCTCCATTTTGTCTCTTCCAGATTAAGGTATCACTATGATGATTGTGTCATAGAAAGAATTTGGTAGGACTCCATCTTCTCCAATTTTCCCAAATAATTTGTAGAGTATTGAAGTCAATTGTTCTTTAAATGTTTGATAGAATTCGCTAGCAAATCCATCTGGTCCTGGAGATTTTTTCCTATGGAGTTCATTGATGGCTTGTTCAATTTTTTTTTCTGATGGGAATTATTTAAGTAATTTACTTCATCTTCAATTCATCTGTGTTACTTTGTAATTGTGTAAATAGTCATCCATTTCACTAAGATTGTCAAATTTATGGGCATACAATTGGACAAAATAATTACTAATTATTGTTTTAATTTCCTCTTTATTGGAGGTAGATTCACTATTTTCCCTTTTGATCCTGGTAATTTGGATTTCTTCTGTCCTTTTTAAAATAATGTTGACTAAATGTCTATCAATTTTATTGTTTTTTCATACAGCCAGCTCTTAGGTTTGTTTACTAATTCAATAATTTCTTAATTTCAATTTTGTTAATGTCTCCTTTGGTTTTCACTGTTTCTAAGTTAGTATTTAATTGGGGAGTGAATGCACAATTTATTGATCTCCATTTCCTCGATTTTATTCATGTATGCATACAGAGATTTAAAACTTCCCCTAAGAACTGCTTTTGCTGCATCCCACAAGTTTTGGTATGTTGTCTTATTATTGTCATTCTCTTGAATTAAGTTACAGATTGCTTCTATAATTTCTTGTTTGACCCACTCATTCTTTAGGATTAAATTATTTAGTTTCCAACTAGTCTTTAGTCTAACTTTCCATTGCCCTTCATTACATATAATTTTTATTGCATCATGATATGAAATGGATGGATTTAATTTTTGTACTTTTCTGCATTGAATTGAGAGGATTTTATGCCCTATAATATGGTCAATTTTTGTGTATGTCCCAAATACTACTGAGGAGAATGTATATTGCTTTTCTATCCCCATTCAATTTTCTTCAGAGGTCTATCATATGTAACTTCTTTAAAATTCTATTCACCTCCTTACCTTCTTTGTTGTTCATTTTCAGTTTACAGTTGTTAAGTTCAGAGAGGGAGAGATTAAAGTCCCCCACTAGTAGAGTTTTGCTATGCATTTCTTCCCCTAACTCCCTCAATTTCTCTTCTAGGAATTTGGATGCTCTACCACTTGGCGTATGTATGTTTAGTAATGATATGCTTCATTTTCCATGGTACCTTTTAGCAGGATATATATTCCTTCTTTATCTCTTTTAATTAGATCTACTTTTGCTTTTTGTTTATCTGAAATAAGGATTGCTACCCCTACTTTTATTTTATTTTAGCTGAAGCATAATAAATTATTCTCCAGCTTTTTAACTTTACCCTGTGTGTATCCCCCTGTTTCAAATATGTTTCCTGTAAACAGAATAATAGGATTATGATTTTTAATCCATTCTGAAATTTGATTTCTTTTTATGGGAGTTTTCATCCCATTCACATTCACAGTAATGATTACTCTCTGTGTCTTTCCCTCCATCCTATTCCTTGCCCTGTTTATGCTTTTATTTCTGTCTTCTCATTCCCCTCCTTAAAAGTTTTCCTTTTGACCATAGCCTCCCTCAGTATTCCTTCCATATCCACCCGCTCCTTTTACCTAGCCTCCCTGTTATTACTTCTACTCTACCTTCTAACCAGTCCCCATTTTCTCCTCCTTTCCCCTCCTCCTGTCTTCAGGGCACAAGAGATTTTTTTTTCTTAACAAAATATATTTTTCCCTCCTTCAACTCAATCTGATGAGAGTAACTCATGCAAAGCTCCTCTTTCTTGCTTCTTTCCCTCTACTATAGTGAATTTTTGTCTCCAAATTAGATAACTATATTTAACTGATTATGTTATTCCCTCCTTGAACCAAAAGCAATGAGAGTAAAAGTTCATATAATGTTCATCTCCCTCCTTTCTTTCCTTCTGCTATAGTGTATTTTTATGCTTGTTCACGGAGCATAATTTACCATTTTATGCCTCTTCCTTTCCTTTTCTCTCATTACAATACCTTTGTGCACTGTAATAGAGTATTTTATGACCAAATTAAATAATTTATAACCAAACCCTCTATCTATCTATCTATCTATCTATCTATCTATCTATCTATCTATCTATCCCTTTTAAATGTCATGATAATTATACAATTCTAAGTATTGACAGGTATCCACTTTCCATATAGGGGTGTAAGCAGTTTGCTTTTATTGGTCCACAAATTATGTGAATGTGTATATGTGTGTTTGTGCATGTACACGTGCACATATGTGTTTTCCTTGTTTGTCTTTCTTTGTCTGTCTTAAGTCTTGTATTTGAAGATCAAATTTTCCATTGAGCTCTGTTTTGTTTGTTTTGTTTGTTTTTTTTTTTAGTCAGGAAGGTCTGGAAGTCTCTTATTTCATTGAATGGCCATCTCCTTCCCTGAAAGATTATGCTCAGTTTTTCTGGATAGTAGATCCTTTGTTGCAGTCCAAGTTGTTTTGCTTTACAAAACATCAAATTCCAATCCCTCCAGTCTTTTTAAGTAGAAGCTGACTGTAGTAATGTGAGATTTGAATGGTTTCTTTCTTTCTGCTTGCAGTATTTTCTCCTTAACCTGATAAATATAGAATTTGGCTACACTATTTCTTGTAGTTTTCAATTTGTAATCTTTTTCAGCAGGTGTTTGGTGTAATCTTTCTTTTTTAAATGTTTTAAATATTTTTTTGTCTTTATTAATTTGTTTGTTTACTTTTAGTTTACAAGATTCAGTTCCACAATTCCTTGAGTTTCAAATTTTCTCTGCCTCCCTCCTCTCCCCCCCGCCCATGGCCATATACAATCAAGTATAGGAACTTTAAATATTTTCACATTAGACATTTGTCAGGTCATAAAGAAGGACTGTATCAGATGTAATGAACAATCAGAAAGAGGAAACAAGACCAAACAAGAAAAAGAAAGAGAGCAGGTAGTTTGCTTCATTCTGCATTCAAACTTTTATATTTTTAGTTCTTTCTCTGAATGTAGACATCTGTCTCCATCATGAGATTTTTGGAGTTGACTTATAACCCTACATTGCTGAGAAGGGTCCAGTCTATCAAAGTTTGTCGTCACACATATGTTGGGTCTGTAATTGTGTACAAATTTCTCCTGGTTCTGCACTTTTCACTCAGCATAAGTTGGTATAAGCCTCTCCAGGTAAATATGAAGTCCATCTGCTCCTTGTTTCTTATAGCACAATAGTATTCGATTACATTCATACATCTCAGCTTTTTTAGACATTCCCCAATTCATGTGCATCCCCTTAATTTCTAGTTCTTTGACATACCAAAAAGAGCTTCTACAAATATTTTTGTACATGTGGGTCTTCCTCACACTTCTATGATCTCTTTGTGATACAATGCTAGATTTGGTATTCTTGGGTCAAAGGGTATGACATTACTTATAGTCCTTTGGGCATAGTTTCAGATTGCTCTCTAGAATAGATGAATCATTTCACAACTCAACCAACAATGCATTAGTGTTCCAATTTGTCCATATCCTCTCCTGCATTTGTCATTTATATTCTTCTTTTTTTTAAGCAATTGGGGTTAAGTAACTTGCTCAAGGTTACACGGCCAGTTATTTCTGGGTTTGGTGCTAAGTATCAGAGCCCGGATTTGATCCCAGGTTATCCCGACTCTGGGGCCAGTGCTTTTACTCACTGTGCCACTTGGCCACCCCTTGTCATTTATTTTATTTCAGAACTATTTAACCTCTGCTTCTAGGACCTTAGGGCAGATTTCTTTGATAATTTCTTGGAGGATATTGTCCAGACTTTTTTTTTTTTAATTATGGCTTTCCAGTAGACCAATAATTCTTAGATTAGTTCTCTTGGATCTATTCTCCAGGTCACTTGTCTTCTACTGAGATATTTTATATTTTCTTCAATTTCTTTGATCTTTAGGTTTTGTTTGATTGATTCTTGATGCCCCATAGAGTCATTACATTCAATTTGACTGATTCTAATTTTTAGTGAATTATTTTCCTTGGTTAATTTTTGGAGTTCCATTTTTATTTGTTCAGATTTGACTTTTAGGGATTTATTTTCTCCAGGTAGATTTTGAACCTCCCTTAACAAATGTTATTTTTAAGGATTTGTTGTCTTCAGTGAAATATTTTTTTTCCATTTTGGCAACTCTAATTTTAAAGAATTGGTCAGTTTATCTTCTACCTCTCTAATTTGTCTTTTAAAATTCTTCTTAAGCTCTTCCAAGAATGCTTTTTGGGATTGAGACCAGTTCATATTCCCTTTTCTGGTCTTAGTAGAGAGTATAGAGTCAATGTTGTCCTTTGAATTTGGTTGTTCTGGCTTGATAAAATTGGATTGAATTGTTTTTGTTTTCCCAAATTCTTTCTTGCCCATTGTGTTTGCCTATTTTTTGGCTTTTAAAGTCGATTTCTGCTTCTGGGGTACAGAAGGCTCTGACACTTGCTACTCAACTTTGGAGGTAGGGGCCTGTTTGCTGATATTGTGTTCTGTAGCCTCTGGATGTCTAGACTGAAGCCAAAACCAGGACTTTCAGTGTTTCCCCAGAGTTTCCCTGAGGCTCATAGAGTGAGGTGTGGGGGAGGGGTGGTCTGCCCACTTCAGTTTTCCTGCTCTGTACTCCTGGGTAAGGGCTCACCCAGACTCAGCAGCTGAAGGCTGGGCCAAGCTGGTGTGTACAGATACCCCTGATTATGGTAAAGCACACCTGGGCTTCTGGTGTTAGTGCTTGCTAGTTCCACCCCCTGGATTTTAGGATCTCCTGCTGTTCATCTGAGATGCAACTTGTTGGGATGCCTCTTGCCCTTCACTTCAGGTTGCTCACGACCTCAGTCATTCCCTTCCTCTAGGACTCCCAAGCCTGCAAACACTAACAGCAGAAGCCCAGGTGTGAGTCAGCATAATATCATTGCCAAATTCCAAAACGACCAAGTCAAGGAAAAACTATTGAAAGCATAAAGATTAAAATAATATAAATATGATGGCGCAACAATTATAATTTCACAAGGGTGGCTAGGTGGAGCAGTGAATAGAGCACTGGCATTGGAATTAGAAGGACATGAGTTCAAATCTTGTCTCACTTAACACCAAAACTAGCCGTGTGACCTTGGGCAAGTCACTTAACCCCAAGTGCCTTCCAAAAAACAAACAAAAACAAATTCACAAGACACAGCAGTACACATGCATATGTGTATATATGAATATATGCCTGTATTCACCTATAGCTAAAAAGAAACATATCTATCTTCATTATAGCCTTCTAGGGCAGTGGCAGAGGGAAAAATAAGAAAGTAAAAAATGCACAGAATAGAACAAGGAAGCAAGGAAAATAAAAATTATCTTATTTTAAGGAAGCAAAGATTCTCAACACAAAGTGTCTTATTTGTCATACAGGCCTTCTTGAAATGTAAATTGGTTATATATATATATATACACACACACACACACACACACACACACACATACATTCTCTCTTATGTTGTGTTATGCACATGACCTGCTTTTTTTTCTTTCTTTGCATTTTACTCCCAATATTTAAATTTATGATATGTTTATATTTCTTTTCTCTATTCTTAATTTGTGTTCTGGTCTTTGTGTTTATAATAAAATTTAAAAAATATATTTTCTATGCCATTTAGTGCACACATATTTAGTACTAATTTTAATTCATTATCTATGATACCTTTTAATAAAAATAGTTTCCATCATTACTTCAGATAACTAAGGCTTTTTTTTTTTTTGGATTTGCTTTGTATGATTTCATGATTGCAAATCCTGTCTTTTATTTCATCTGAAACATAGCAGATTCTGCTCCAGTCATATATACCACAATTATAATTCTGTCAGTGTCTTTCTATTTCATGTGCGTTCCTTATAAACAATATATTTTTTATTTCTGGTTTCTAATCCATTTTTATTGTCTTTATTTTTTGGGTGAATTCATCATATTCAAATTCACAATTGTGATTGCAAAGTCTTTAATTCCCTCCATCCTATTCCTATCTTCTCTTTAAAAGTGTATTTTGTGGGGGTGGAGCTAAGATGGCAGAGTAGAAGCATGACCTTCCCGTGGCTCTGGCTTCCACCCTCCCCAATCCATGTAAAAAGGGGACTCTAAACAAACTTTGGAGCTGCAGAACCCACAAAATGACACAGAGAAGCTAACCTCCCGCTGAGTACAGCCTGGCAGGCCAGCAGGAAATGGCCAGCGCAGCGCTCTGGGACCCTAGCCCAGCACCACCCCGAGGCTTTAGCCCCAGGGTGAGCCTGACCAGCAGCAGCTGTGACCATTTCCAGATTTATCAATACATAGATGCAAAGGACAAGGTGAGAGGCCAGTGCAGTCTGGACTTTGGGACCCAGTAAGTGGGAGTGCGTGGCTTTTACCCACCGGGTGAGAAACTGCTGAGACACCAGCACAGCCTGCCAGCGCCATGTGGAGGCTTCAACTCTGTCCTGCAGTGTGTAGGGGGACCAAGCACCAGTCTGAGGGGTAATCGCTCTTGCTTTAACCTGCTTGGATCTGGATTGCAGTCTAGGGTGGAGGTCCTGGTGTGTGTGTCCAGCTTGCCAGAGCGTGTGGAGACCTCAGAGAGGGCACCCATCTAATACCTCCGGAAGCTGAGTAAACCCCAGCGTTTGGGACGAAAACTCCCCTGTCTGGTGGCAGAGTCCTACTGTGGCAAAAAACCCAAAAGTCAAATAATTGAGAGGCAAAATGAGCAGGCAAAGGAAACAAAGCAGACAGAAGATTCCAACATTACACTCCTGTTTTGGGGACAAGAAGGAGCAAGGCATGGACCAGGAGGAAAACAGTGAAGTCAGAACTCCTGCACCAATAGCTTCAAAGGAAAATACAAGCTGGTTACAGGCCATAGACGACCTTAAGAAGCAGATAAGAGAAGTGGAGAAAAAATTGGGAAGAGAAAGAAGAACAATGCTGTGATAGTAATGGAATATAAAGATCCCCCTGTATTGGATTGGTTTTCAAATTGATTGTGTTAAAACCCAGAGCTTGTTAATCCCACCTGTGGGATGGACTTGTTGATGTGAAAAGAGAGTCCTGAACTGGGAGGAGCTGGTGACATAGATTTGGAGAGACAAGAGAGAGGCAGAAGAACTTTTTTGGAAGCAGCACCCTGGTGGAGGCAGAGAGAGACTGAGAGGATTGCTGAGGGCTACTTCGAATTGCCCTGGACATTTGAGACCTGAGCCCAGAGCTGCCAAAGACTGAGGAGACATGGCTGTTTTGCAGGTACTTTGTCTGTCTGTTTTGATGTTGTTTTGCCAGATTTGTCCACTGGTGAAAGACAGTCCTGTTGAAGAAGTCCTGGAACCTGGCTGTTGGCTAAGAGCTCCTGAGACTGCCCTGCAGACAGAGAGTGAATACTGTCCACTGGTGAAGGGCAGTGCTGTTGTTGCAGGGGTCTGGGAACCTTTCTGTTGGTTCAGAAGCCCTGAAGAAGGATTTTCTTGTTGTATGTTTACAGAAATCCTGGGAGAGGGTTTTGCTAATATTTTCAGGGGTCCTAGGACTGTTCTGCAGACAGAGGATGAATTAATGAAGAGATTGGCAATGTATTTTGTGGACTTGCTAAGCCTTGTCTCCCTAGGAACTAAGATTGCTGAGAACTTGCCTCTTGTCAAGATGAAGAAAAGACCTCCACTTGGGTATTAAGTGCTGTGCTTAAACTTGATGTAACTCTGGGGTAGATTCAATTGTGATCCAGGGGTGGGGAACTTTTGACCTTTTTGTGTTTTATGGATGAATAAATGAATGTACTTTACTTAGATTGGAAACTAATCTCCATTTGAGAAGAGGGGTTTTGTGATGGACTAAATGAAGGTACAGCCTAGGGGTGGAGTAGTATTTAGAACAGGGACTTTGTAATTGATTGAATATAAGGTTCTGGGGTGGGGTAGTACTTGGAGATTATTTAATCACACTTAGTAAATGCTGTATTTTGAATGATGTCATGTTTTGACCTTCTCTGTTCTTAATTTGTCACTGAATAAAATGGAGAGCACCTATGCTGGTATTTTGAACCTTGGGAAGTTGCCTTTCCTTGGCATTACATTACAAATGCAAGAAAACTATGAAATGAGAGGCAACAGCCTGACTGAAGAAAATAATACCTTAAAAAACAGCCTGACTCAAATGGCAAAGGAGGGTCAAAAAGGCAATGAGGAGAAGAATGCCTTAAAAAGTCGAATTTGCCAGATGGAAAAAAGAATCTCAAAAGCCCACTGAGGACAATCATTGCTTCAGAATTAGATTGGAGGAAATGGAAGCTAATGACTTTATGAGAAATCAAGATGCTGTTAAACAGATCCAAACAAATGAAAGAATAGAAGGCAATGTGAAATATCTCATGGGAAAAACCAGTGACCTGGAAAATAGATCCAGGAGAGATAATTTGAAAATTATTGGACTACCTGAAAGCCATGACCAAAGTAAGAACCTAGAAAGCATCCTCCAGGAATTTCTCAAAAAAAACTGCCCTGATGTTTTGTACCAGAGGGCAAAATAGAGGTTGAAAGAATCCACTGATCACCTCCTAAAAAAGATCCCAAAAAGAAAACTCCTAGGAATATTATAGCTAGGTTCTGGAATTCCCAGATTAAGGAGAGAATATTACAAGCAGCCAGGAAGAAACAATTTGAATATTGTGGAAACATAATCAGGATAACCCAGGATCTGGCAGCATCTACACTGAGGAATCGAAGGGCTTGGAATGTGATATTCCAGAGGTCAAGGGAGCTCGTATTAAAACCAAGAGTCACCTACCCAGCAAAACTGAGTATCATGTTTCAGGGGAAAATATGGTCATTCAGCGGAATAGAGGACTTTCAAGCATTCTTGCTGAAAAAACCAGAGTTGAATAGAAAATTTGACATTCAGATACAAGAAGCAAGAGAATCAGGAGAAGGTAAATAGGGAAAATAAATCATAAGGAACTTATCAATGTTGAACCATTAACATTCCTACATGGAAAAACAATAATTATAACTTATGGAACTTTTCTCAGTAGTTGAAGGGATTAGAAATATACATATATATATATATATATATATATATATATATATGCCCTCATATATATTTTATATATGTATATATATATGTCTTTATATGAGGGTATGAGGGCATATGAATACATATGTGAATGTGTGTATATACGTTTACAGGTATACATAGATAGAGGGCACGGGACCAATTTAACAGGAAGGGATGGTACTTAAAAGGTGAAATTAAGAGGTGAGAGGAATATAATGAGAGGAGATGGGGAGAGACAGAATGGGGTAAACTATCTCATACAGAAGAGGCAAGGGAAAATGGTTACAATGGAGGGGAAGGATAGGAAGGCAAAAGGGAATGGATCAACCTTATTCCAATTGAATCTGGCTTGAGGAGGGAGGGAGATACACACTAAATAGGGGATCTCACCCTCCAGGAGAATAGGGGGGGAAGGGGATGAGAGGGGGGATGATGGAAGGGAGGGCAGGTTGGGGGGGAGGGAAGTTGGAAGCACCCACTTTTGAAAAGGGACAGGATCAAAGTAGAGAATAGAACAAGTGGGAGGTAGGATAGGAGGGAGGGAAATATAGTCAGTCTTTTACAATATATCTACTATGTTATTGTTTTGCATTAGCTGCACATGTACAACCTATACTGAACTGCTTATCTCCCCAGTGGGGGTGTGTGGCAGGGGGGGGAAGGGAACGAATCTGGAATTGAAAGTTTTAAAATCAAATATTCAAATATATATATATATATATATATATATATGTGTGTGTGTGTGTGTGTGTGTACTATTTTTAATACCATCTTACATGTAATTAAGAAATAAGATATACAGGCACAGAGGCATAGAGATCCACTGGAAAAGTCGAAACCATTTTGGGAGAAAATATGGGAGAGAGCAGATTGGAGGTGGGGATATCCTGTGGGACTGCTGTTTTGGCGGGATGGGTGGGGGAAAAACGGGGAGAAAATTTGTAACTCAAAATCTGGCGGAAAAGAATGATGTAAATCAGAAGTTAATAAAGCATTTAAAAAAAAGAAAGAAAAAAAATAATGAAAACTACCATTTATATAGTACTATTTCTATATATAACTCTCTAGACCTATACAGACAGTGGATAGAACACCAGGAAGTCTTGTTTCCTTAAGTTTAAATCTGACCTCAAGCACTTACTACCTTTGTGACCCTGGGCAAGTCACTTGACCCTTTTTGCCTCAGTTTCCTCATCCATAAAATGACCTGGAGAAGGAATGGCAAATCATGCCACAACCATCTTTGCCAAGAGAACCACAAATGGGGTCACAGAGAGTTGAACACAACTATATGACTGAACGACAACACCAGTAGAGTATGAATTCGACAGATTCCTATCAAACTAGGAAAACTTTGAAAAAATCTGAGCTCTAGACCTTATACAAATAAGATAGATATAGATATCATTTATTCTTATTACGATTTGAAGTAGGCATTACATAGGTGAAGGTCAAAGTCTTCAATAATACATAGCAATATAAATATACAAACGTACATAAAATTGCATTTGATGCTCAAATCAGCCCTGCAAAGTAGGCATTATAGATACTAACATATCGGTATTAATGGGCAAGTCACAACCTCTGTTTGCCTCAGTTTCCTCATTTATAAAATGGAGATAATAAGAGCATCTACTTTCCAGCATTGTTGTAAGGATCAAATGAGATAATATTTGTAAAATGTTTAGAACAATGTCTGGCACATAGTGCTATATAAGTGATAGTTTTCTTAATTACTATTAATTGTTATTCTCTTCATTTTACAAAGAGGAAAAACAAGATACAAAGGGGAAGGATTCAAACTTAGGTCTCAGGGCGGCTAGGTTGCCCAGTGAATAGAACACCAGCCCTGGAGTCAGAAGGACCTGAGTTCAAATCTGGTATCTGACACTTAACACTTACTGGCCATGTGACCTTGGGCAAGTCACTTAACCCCAATTGTCCTGCCTTCCCCCTCCAAAAAGCAAAAAAAAAAAAAAAAACAACAAACTTAGGTCTCCTTGAATCCAAGCACAGTACTCAGTGCCATATACTATGCTGGCTTTTAATTTCTTAGGGCCCTCTCCAAGTCATGGCATAAGTAGCATCAGGGAAAGACTTTTGAGGAAGAGGGGTTATATATGTATATGTTTGACACTGCATTTATGTTGTAGATGTATACTGCAATGCAGATGCAGTTTAAAATTGGTCATAGAAGAAAACCTAGACATTCTGTGGCATGATTTTTAAATAACTTTTTTTTTGTATTTTATGTTAACAATAAATGATTGAGAACATAGTGATAACATTCCACAGACTGACAGGATTTCATTTTGGATTATTATTATTAATAATAAAATAATTATTATGGAAAAAAGTGTATTTTTCTTCTGACTACTACTCTCCTTAATCTACTTTCCTTTCACTTGCCGTGCTCTCTTTCCTTACTGAGAAGATGAATTCCCTAGCCAACTGAGCATATTTGTATTCTTTCCCCCCCTTTTCCAGTTTAAATGAGAGAGTGCTTCAAGTGTTTCCCACCTGAATCCCTACCTTCCCCTCCACTGTATAAACTCTTTTGTGCTTCATTTATAAAATGTGATTTTATTAATACTGCCTCTCCTTTCATTCCTCTTTCTCTGCTTTCTTCTTTTGAGAGCCTTGAAACAGTAGAACACATTTTATTTCTCTATCTAATTAGATTCCCTTTAAGACACCTGGTGAAGATAAACTTTTGGAGGAGTTACATGTATCATCTCCTCATATAATACCATGAGCAGTTTAATCTTGTTCAGTTCCTTATAATTTTCTGTTGCTTTTTTATATTTCTATTGATTCCCAGGTTTGAATGTGAAATTTTCTATTCAAATCCAATCCAGATTCAACCGGAATGCTTGAAAGCAATCTATGTCCTTAAATAACCATTCTTCCCCCTAGATCCTTTGCCATCTGTAATATCATTTCCCAAAATTTTAATTCTTTTAGAGGTGACTATAAAAATATGTATGATCCTGACATTGTTTCTATGACTTCAATTCTTTCTGACTGCTTCAGCATGGGTAATTTGGATTTTGGCTACAATAATCATCGGAGTTTCCTTCCTTCCTTCCTTCCTTCCTTCCTTCCTTGCTTCCTTGCTTCCTTCCTTCCTTCCTTGCTTCCTTCCTTCCTTCCTTCCTTGCTTCCTTCCTTCCTTCCTTTCTCCCTCCCTCCCTCTCTCCCTCCCTCCCTCCCTCCCTTCGTTTTTTCCCTTTATTTCTTCTTTCCTTTCAAGAGGTGATAAGTGATTTGTCTCATTTTTCTACTCAGGTTTCTTATTCTAAGATACACACACATATATACATATAGTAAAATTTCCTATATACATTATATATACATATTATATACATATACACAGAGATACAAGTATATATATGCATTTGTGTGTGCACATCCTTTTTAATTCACACACGATTGGTAAGAATATTGAGTGTGTGAGAGCATATAAATAGAAGTCCACAGGAGATAGGCACTTTCAGTTTTTATCTGCGGCCATAAGGAAGCCTCGGAGCTTAGTAGAGTTTGATCCCATTCGATGTTCCTCACTGAAGATTTTTAACAATGGAGATCACACCACCTCATGAAACAGTCCATCTCACTTTTGGACAGCTCTAATTATTTGGAAATTTCTCCTTTTAGCTAAAAGCTGCCCCTGTATACCTTCTACTCTTCTACTAACTGGTTTTACTTATGTCCTTCAGGGCCTAGTAAAATAAGTCTTATCCCTCTTCAAAGTTACAGCTTTTGGCATACTAGAAGATAACAATCTTTTCTTCCTCCTCCACAAGTCTCATCTTCTCCAGTCTAAATATTCTCAATTTCTTTATGACATGATCTCCAGGACCCTCATCATTCTGGTTGCTACCTTCTCTTTATCCTCTGCCTTGTCAAAGTCCTAGTTAAAATGGGTTGTCCGAAACTAAAAACAACTTGAAACATAATCCATCCAGGTAAGAATACAGTGGTACAATAATTTCCTTCATTCTCTATACTGTGTTTTTATTAAAGCAGCCTATCATCTCATTTGCTTTTGGGGAAAGTTGACTCAAATTTAGTTTTCTTCCCACTAAATTGTTAAGACCTAATTCACATAGCCACTTACTGCTTACTCATAATTCAAGCTCTGGGTCTCTTTCTGAAGTGCAGGAGCTTTCTTTTCCCTTTTAAAGACCACTGAGAATTGAACAATTCCATATCAGGTAAGTGGCATAAGAACTGTAATTAATGACCAAACATTCATTGTTCTAACTACTGGCATTAATGCATTGTAGAGTAGAGGAGTAGGATCAAAAAATAATGCCATTAGTCCATAACTACCACTTTACAAAAAGATGTGTACCTCTTCAAGCTAAATTCTCATGTATTCAGTGGAGATGGTTGATTACAATTTCCTCAGGCATTATTTTAATCTTAACCTAGATGATTTCAATCTTCATACACCAATTTCAACAACTCATGTAGCTTCTGACCATACTCTCACTCTCCCACACATTTGCTGGGTGCTAGACTCCCCGACATTTCTCTCTCTTTACCATATACGAAAAATCCTCTGAAATCTTTACTTCAGATTTGCCACTCAATACCAGTTCATTCTCTATGGTTCTCAACAAATCATTCATCTAGCTTCTTCTCTGATGCCTCTACTAATAAAAGCATTAAAAGTATTCTACACTGTTCCTTACATAATTCCAATACAAATAGGAAGTAATTATATTCATTCATCACTGTACACAGGTCTATTTTGTTGATGTTCTCAGACTTTGAAACAAATAATTCAAAACAATATTGTGATGGAAGATTTTACAGCATATAAAGATTACATAGTACCTGTGTCAGTAATTGGGAAAAATGTTTTACAAATAGTATCTCATTTAATTCTCACAACAAGCCTCAGTGGTAGTTGCATTATTATACCCATTTTACAATTGAAATAACTGAAGAAAACAGAGAATAAGTCATGTCCCCCAAATCACAAAACTAGTGAGTATATGAGACTGGATTACAAAATAGTTTTCTTGATGCTAGGTCCAATGATCTATTGACTCTGCTCCATACACTGTACCACCAACCCTGGGATACAAACAATACAGTGGTTATTATTATTATTTTACAGATTAAGAAACTGAGGGAAATTAAATAAATTTCTTACAGTCACAGAATTAAAATAGTTTGAATTCAGATCCAGTTCTGCTGAATTCAAATCCATTTCTCTCTGTATAAAACAATGTTGTCTTTCAAATAGCTATGTGTTGTTCACACCAAATATCTAACATCTAAAGATGCTTTCCGCATCATATATGTGTATGTTTAATATATTAGGCCACAGACATAATAATACTTTACATTTCTCCAAACTAACTTACATCTCCCTTAAATAAAGTATTATTTTGATGTCTCCTCACAGCTGGCATGGCTTTGATCATGGGTCTAGAGATTGACTGTCATCCAAAGACCATCCTCACTAATTTTGGAGAGATTCATCACCAGAAGGATGGCCATCTGTGATGACTGTTTTTGGCCACAAAAATTTGTTGGGAGAGAGGGTGACATGAGGCAAAGTAGTAGGCCACTTAGCACCCAGAGACAGCAGGAGATTTAGTCTTGGCTGAAGTATCAAGAAACCAATGAAAGTACTTTGAAAATCATGGACTTAGAAAAATTATTGAAGTAAATACAATCCTATCTGGGCCATTCCATCATTGTAGTATACTGAGATATTTGGGAATTTTGATTAAGTCCAACCACATGATATTACCCTCTCCCAAAGATTAGCTATAAACACCCCCAGGGTCATTGTTTAAAAAAATGGTGTAGATATATATATTCAAAGATTGTATCCCTAGGACATTCTACTAACTTCCATATAGGTTGACATCAGTACATTAACCACCACTCTTTGGTTTTGCTCTTTTACATCTTGTGCTTTCTTTTACATGTGTGTGCTTTTTTCTATGTCACATTTTTCTTCCTGGTTCCCAAGGATATTTTAAAGAAATAACTTTTCAAAATATTTAAATCCATTTATGTCCACAGAATTCTTCAATTTACTAAACTAGCAAACATAGCAAGAATGGAAATGAGGCTATTCTGGTATAACTTTCCCTTGTTAAACCTATGATGGCTCACAGTTAATTACTATTTCTTTAGTTAATTGTGCTCACAAACTATTTCTGTAAGAATTTAACACATATATGTGTATATATATGTGTGTGTGTATACATATATATATATATATATATACATATATATATATATATTCCAGGAATAGCTGTGAAATTCACTGCCCCATAGTTTAAATCAGACTTAACTAAATCAAGGTAACTAGGGTTATGTTCAAGGCTACTGAATTTAGAAGATCCTTACAGTATTTGAAGTCCATCTGCAGCATATAAAGAAGAGAGCTTAGCCCCTATAGTTAGCAAGTTGTTAGAAACAGTAATTAGTTAAAAAAAAGGAAGTCACCATATGGTGTGCTGGGGTGTATTATTATCGCAATCCTATCTTCACTTCCTTCCTACCACTCCAAACCCTCATAGGAATCTCTCCATCTCACACCAATCAATAAATGAACATTCATCAAACACATAGTAAGTAACAGGTATTATATTAAGTAATGATATCAATGTGTCAACTTCATTATCTCCTCCCAAAAGGACAGTGTAGTCCCCTTTTCCATCAACTTGTGTACCCTCTCTTATGGAGCAAAATTCCTAATTGTGGTTTGGGTTTCAAGAATCTATATTTTTCCCAGGAAGAAAATTGGAATAATACTTTTTTAATTTCCAATCTTACAGCATTTCTTCAATTTTAAAAATAAGTTTTCCTAGATAATCTGAAGCAAAAGAAATTGAGTAATTATATTTCTATTTTTTTAACACTCTGGATTATATAGTCTGTTTTGATCTCATTGCCTAGAATTTATAAAAAGGAAACTTGGCCCTTTCTTATCACTGAAGATCATATGATTATGGAATTTAGATATGAAAAGGACTTCAGAGATGTTTTAACACAAAACTTTCTTTCCTACATAAGGATATAACGATGATATTGCTTGGTGTACATTACAGACCAAAACGATGAGGACATGAACACACAAATAATTTCATTCCTTTCTTTCCCAATCCCATTTTATTATCATCAGCTACATTTATCAAACAATCATCAAGAATTGATTAGGTGCTTTCTATGTCCCAGCCAGTATCATGAGGCCAGAAGATAAAAAGAAAGACAAAAATGGCCCACGTGCTCAAACAGCTCATATTTGAAAAGGGGAGGCAACACATCATAAATAGATTATTACAAGATACAAAACAGAGGGAATGTAACCTAGAGAAAAAGGTTATTTAGAAGATTAAAAAAGTGGGGAAAGGCATGCTCCAGAAGAGAGCTGTTAAGCCAAATATTGAAGGAATCCTGAGACAGGAAGCAGGAAGAGCATTCCTTGGCACAGGTAAATTCAAGCGCTAAGGCACAGAGATAGGAGATGTGGTATTGTGTTTTTAATCCTTAGAGCATTATTCTTGAAGTCATCTCATTGCTCCTTTGCAAATTTATTATTGTAAGGTTTTCAGTCACAAAGGTCCTATGCTTAAGTATTTGAGATTTGATCTCACAATTCTGACCTTGTCTGTGTACATGACAGGAGTAATTCACTCAAAGTTTTCAATCATTTTAATTTATGCAACAAGTTCTTCCTCAGCAGTCAGAATATGGGAATCCAATTTTCTTTCAAAATTCCTCTATATTTTGAAAAATGAAATTTCAAGATGAGTGAAGTACTTGTTTTAACAAAAACCAAAATTCTAAAAGTTATCTGTACAATTGAAGATTTCAATCACTCTTAACTGTATGCTATTCTTCATTGCCAGTTTTGTTATATTTGATAAGACATCATGATTTTCTTCTTTCTGTCAAATTAGCCATAAGATACTTGTACCATAATATAAACTTCTGTTTCTCACTTCTCTAAACTTCATCCAAAATTTCTCCTCTATACTTTTTCCCACTAGTTTGTGGATGTGGCCATAGGAATTTTGTCATGCAAGGATATTTCATACTTTTTTTGAAAAATCTGATCTATTTATTTGAATAATTCTGTGAATATTCTTTAAATAATTTCTTTGAAAATGTTTTGATATTCTTTGTGAATGTCAAAATCTATGATAACTTTGTGGTTAAATTTGCATCATTTTATTTAGATTATAAATCTAAATAAGTTTATTTTGTTTATTATCAAAATGCCATATATTGTTATTCTTCTGAGGCTATGTGTATAAGTGCTATCCTTTTTCTTAAAGTGAATTTCATTTATTTATTTATTGTATTTTTGGAGGGGAGAAGGCAGGGCAATTGAAGTTAAGTGACTTGCCCAAAGTCACACAGCTAGTAAATGTTAAGTGTCTGAGCTGAATTTGAACTCAGGTTCTCCTGACTCCAGGACCCTTGCTCTATTGACTGTGCTACCTTGCTGCACCAAATACTATCCTTCTTAAAGAGTCAAGTATGTTACTAGACTCCATTATTATTCTTATCCCTAAGACTTAATGAAAGTCATAGTATTATATAATATTTTGATAGAGGAAGAACAAGATTTGAATTTCATCTCTGATAAGAGCTGATTATGATCTTTACTTCAACTCAACACTATTTTTTCCTCAGCATTAAGATTCTGGTGATAACTTCTTTACTGAGCTAATTTGAGCCCCAATTGACATAATGTACTTAAAGCACTTTGCAAAGCTTTAAACCCCTATACAAATACTAGGGGAATTTTTGTTTCTTTCTTTTGTTTGTTTTAATATCTGGATTAGTTGTTATGAGTGTGCAGAAAATAAGCAACAGTAACCTCAGATGGGATTTCAACAGGACCCTAGGGCTAGCTATTGATTCTTCAGGTTAAAAGAACAGCAAAGTGACCAGTAAACAACAACTCAAACAACAGCAACAGCAATAACAACAAACCAATAATGACAATGACAGAAACTAATCATTGCTCCTGTCCTTTAAAGGTTACAGCTTAGTCTTATAATGGTGTTAACTTGGTTTCCTGTGGTTATTGCTGATAAATATTTTCTAATCTTAGCAGCACCAAAAGCTGTATAGCTGCATTTACCTTAGCAAACTCTTTTTTTTTTCTTTTGAAGTAGCCTATCTTAAATTTTCTTCCATTTTTGTGGGTCACACTTGTCTAATGCCCACAAAAATATATATTTGCCTCAGCTATTAATCTTTGGGAAAATCATCTAAAGAAATCTAATATTGCTTTTAAAAATATTTATTTACTTTTAGATTGCAATATTCAGTTCCATAATCCCTTGAGTTCCATATTTTCTCTACTTCCATCTCCTCCCTCCTGCCTGTCCCCCTAACCTCCATGGCAGCATGCAATCTGATATAGGCCCTACAAATACCTTCATATAAAACATTAGTCTAGTTGTAAAGAATTATAACCAAAGGAGTGAACAATGAGAAAGAAGAAACAAAAAAGAGAATGCAAGTAGTTTCCTTCAATCTGCATTCAGACTGTAGTTCTTTCTCTGGATGTGGATATCCTTTTCCAACATGAGTCTTTTTGAGGTGTCTTATAACCTTGTTTTGCTGAGAGGATCCCAGTCTATCAAAATTAGTCATCATAGATAAGATGTCTGTAATTGTGTAGAAAGTTCTCCTGGTTCCCAACGTTTCTTCAATACATTTTTCCCTTTTCCCTGTCTTTATGGCTGACCAAGAATTACTTTTTAGAAGCTTTCATTTTGCATCTTGCTTGTTTTTCTTCTCTATGGTCGTTCATATTTTTCCATAGATATTTTATTTCCCCCTGACAATTCTACATTTGCCCCCTTTAAAAATTCTCTTTTGTTTCATACTATAGAGTTCAGATATTGACAGGAGTAGACAAGAACCACGGTACTTATTTAACATAATTCGATGCATTAGAAAGGAAATACAGAAGTATCATGAATAACCAATTCATGTACATGCTTTGGTAATATTTCAAACCTAACATTTAATTTTTTTATAATTTTCATGAACATGAAGTTGGCCACAAGGTGATAAATTCTTGATCAGGAAAATCCATAAACAAACAAAAAAAAACCATAATTAAAATATAAAATAGTGTTTGGCCTAAATGACTTTCTTCTAATTCTACAATGAGAGGAAAAGAAGGCGGAGAAACCCAAAAATTATACAATTTTTAGTGTTAGCTTTAAATACTCTAGATATGAGATCTTTGTTCAATGAAATTAAATTTAAATGTATGAGAACAAAATCATATGCCATTGCCACTCTAAACAAAACCATCAGACAAAATGAAGAAAAATTTAAGTCAACATTAAAGTGCTTACACAAAGCTAAATCCTTAGGATTTGAAGAAAAAAAAAGAGCATTTATATTCAAAGTCTTATATTCTACTTCAGAGGAAACAACAGTATCAGGGAAATTTAATGTTAAATGCACACAAATTAATTTCTAAAAGAGAGAATTCTAGAAAAATGGATAGCGGGTAAGACTTGAATTGAACTTTAAAGTAATCTATAGATCCTATGAGATGAGGCTGAGGAGTACGGGCATTGGAGACTGCCTGTACAAGATTATGGTGATGAGAAATGTCTTGTTGTGTACAAGGAATGTCAAACAGACCAATTTTACTAGAATGTAATGTGTGTATGTGTGTGTGTACAAAAAAGTAGTTAGAAAGGCAGATGAGTTCCACCTAAATGTAAGAAAAATTCATAGGTTATTTTTGGAAAGGTAAAGTTTTCATTATTTACTCAAAGACAAGAAGAAACATAAATTAATTGAGGACTAGATCATGTTTTTCTTGAATTGTCTATGATAAACACAAATAAAGAGATTAACATGAAATTAATTACAGATTCTGAAACATCATTAGCAGAGAATACAGATATGGAGAAATCCTTTGAAGATTTTGACAAATTCCTCCAAAGAAAATCAATATTTACTCTTAGAACTTGATAAGACCTTTTGACATACACTTTGCCACCAAGTAATATTAATGCAAATGTGAGCATAGGGAAAGACCATGAAAACAGTACTTGAACACATGATAAGACACAAGAAAGATTAAAAGCATAGAAGCTACAAAGATGTCTCCAGTCCCAGAAAACCAAAATGGTAGAAATAATGGATATGGATATGGATGTGTATGTATGTATGTATGTATGTATGTATGTATGTATGTATAAACTTAACTGTTACCAAAAAAAAGGAAAGAAAAAGAAGTACCCTTGTAACACATATACAGAGTGACCTTATTGTGGGCCAAACCCTGTTTGAGAATTAATGCTGAGTACACAATTAAGTTAAATGACACAAATCCAGGCTTAGTCATAGTCTGAATGGTCCGTCCATTATTGTTTCACAGTTCCTGAACTGGTCTTTTTTCCTTAGACTGATTTTGTGATCTTAGATTGGAAAAATTGGTGGTTTTACTTTTATGACTCTTCTTTCTACTTTACCATCTTTGCTGGTTCCTGGGAATGGATTTTTAAAGCATTTCAAAAATACAAACAAAAACAAAAACCCACCACATTTCCTAGAAATTATATAGCTGCCATTTTCTTGACCCAGGCGAATAAAACAATTATCTGGCATTATACTAGACCATGAACTGGTATTACTCTTACTTTCTCTAATTATCTAAGATAATAATCTCTAATTATCCAAGAACAAAATATTACTGGTATGAACTAGTCCATTGATTTTACCAATCTCGGTGTAGTCTATTTTGTGATCTTAATATTTTAGCAAAAGGAAGAAAAGGGTACACATATACAATTATCATTAATCATGGTACTTCCACTATTAAATAACAGAGTCTAAATTTAAACTTTGGCCCTCTAATTCTAATTTAACTTTCCCTCAATACTTGATTACTAAGTTCTGAGTAGAAGAAGCTAGGGTTGAGGTATCCCTTTTAACCAGTATCTGCATGTCTCTGATGCCCAGAGCAGAGCCCATTGTCCAGAACAGATGGGGAACCAATAGCAAACTTCCTCTGCACCAGCAGATCTTCCCAACAGGCCAAGGAGAGTTGAATCAAGTAGTAGTCTGCTGAACCTTCCAAATAGAAAGAATCTTAAAAACACAAATTTGGTGAGAAATTTGATGAATTTGGAACAGGTGGTCAGTGAAAAGCCTTAGCACAGATGAAAACATTTAGGGAGCACTGAAAGTTTGCAGGCCCCAAATCAGAGTTGTGAACACAGTTGAGACCTGCTAAAAGGTATACACAAAACTCATGAAAAGCAAAACAAAACAAAAACAATCAAAAGAGCCTAGACATTATATTTTTTAAAAAATCATAAAACTACCAAAAGTTCTCAGAATCAGAGGGAAAAGTAGAAATTGAAAAGTCCACTGGCCATCTCATGAAAGAAATATGAAAACAAAAGCTACCAGGAATATTACAGTCAAAATACATAATTCCTAGGATAAGGAAAATTACTTCAAGAATCCAGAAAGAAAGTAATCAAGTACTGAGGAACCATAGTCATGATCACACAAGAGCTAATGACCTCTACTCAAAGAAAATCTGAAGTACAAATAGAAGAGTCAAGTGAAGCATAACAAGGTAAACAGGAATGAAAATCATTAAGGACTAAATAAGATTATATGTTAACATTCTTATTTGTTAAGTAATACATGTTGCCCTTCTAAACTTTATCATCACCTAGGATCATAGAGGGAGTCTTATTAGACAGAGTATCTATATATGATTTGTTCTTATTTGCTTCATTTCCTTTTTGTTGCAGCGGGAAAGCAGGGAAATTGGGGTTGTCACTTGTCCAAGGTCACATGGCTAGTTTTGTGTCTGAGGCCAGATTTGATCTCAGGTCCTCCTGACTCCAGGGCTGGTGCTGTATTCACTGTGCCACCTAGCCACTCCACATTTGCTTGATTTCAAAAGAGGAGTGAAATGGGTGGGGAAGAGGAAAGCACTGGAGAGGAGAAAAGGGAGACATAATGGGGAAACATCTCACATAAATAGAATGGGAAAAAGATGCAATAAAAGGTTAGTGGGGGAAGAGGAGTGGCTAACACGAGTTCGTTCTCAAGGATAAAAAAGAATACTTACAGAAATAGTAAGGTACAGAAATACATCTTATCTAATAGGCAAATAGAAAGTATAGTTACTAAGAGGAAAGTGGGGGAATAAAAAGGAAGGAAGATTAAGGGAGGCTTTGGTGAGAAAGAAAAAAAATCTTCTAAGAGGGGTAGGGAAAAAGAGTAGAATATAAATATATAGGAGTATAGGATGGAGGGAAACAAACTAATTATATCTTTGAATGCAAATTTTATGAAATCATCTAGAGAACAGAAAAGGATACAAAAACAAATTAGAAATGAGAATTCAATAATATGTACTTTACAAGAAACAAATAGAAAGATACTCACATAATTAAAAATATAGATCCAGAGTAGTATCTATCAGGTTTTAGATGAAGTAAAACAAAACAAAACAAACCTAGGGGCTGCATATTCTCAGACAAAACAAAATAAAATCTAATTTAAAGAGAAGAGCAGAAAAGGAAATCAACAACTAGATTTTGCCTAAAGGCACCATAGACAATGAATTAATATCAAAATTAATCATATATGAATCAGATGATAAAGTGTTTAAAGTTTTAAAGAAAAAGTTAAAAGCGTTAGAGGAAGAAATAGATAGTACAAATATAATAGTGGTGGAACTAATTACAGGCTTTTCAGAGCTAGATTAACAGAATTTGCAAAGAAAAAAGAAGGAACTGAATATAATTTTAGAAAATTTAGATTTCTTGAGAAAAATTGAACTGGAATAAAAAGGATTACATGTGTTCCATAGAGGTACATGATAGTGTCACAGAAATTGACCATGTACTAAGGCATAAATTTTTCACAAATGTAGAAAAGCAGAAATATTGAATGCACCTTTATTTATCAAAGTTAAAAAAATACACACACTGAATAAAGAGCCTTTGAAACAAAGATTAAAAATATTAGGAGAAAACTAAGCAACTTAATGTGAAAGAAAGGGTCAATCGGGGTGGTGAAGTGGCACAGTGAATAGAGCACTGGACCTGGAGTCAGGAGGACCTTAGTTCAAATACAGCCTCAGACACTTAACACACACGCAGACAAACTAGGCATGTGACCTTGGGCAAGTCACTTAACCCCAACTGACCTACAAAAAAAAAAAAGGAAGGAAGGAAGGAAGGAAGGAAGGAAGGAAGAAAGAAAGAAAGAAAGAAAAAAAGAAAGAAAGAAATGGTCAGTGAAAGAACAGATTATAGAAACAAAAATGTATTTAAAGATGGCATCAGGAACCATTCCCCATACCCCAGAGATAATTTACAAAAATAGGGGGGTGGGATATAGCCAAAGTAGTATTTATGGATACATTTATATCTGTAAAAGTTTTCTTCAATAAAAGTGATTAAAATTGGCAATGTAAGTTAAAAAAATCTAGAAAACCAACAAATCAACACTCTCCTACCAATTAAATGCCAAAATAGAAATCCTGAAAATCAAAAGAGAGATTAACAAAATGAAAACTTTTTTTTTAATCATCAGTAAATAATAACAACTAAGGGCTTTTCTTCCCCTTTAAGATAAACCATTAGAGGATTCTGGGATAATGGTAGAAATGGTCAGAAAATTCCAAGCTCTCTAGATTTTCCCCACATACAAGACAAAACAGTTCCACAGCGCAATCTTTCAGTGATTAAAAAAAAAATGATAAAAGGGGGCAGAGTCAAGATGGCAGAATAGAAACAGGACGTTCTCTTCAGTCCACCTCATACCTCCTCCATTTCACGTAAAAAATGACTGTAGACAAATTTTGGAGCAAGAGAACCCAAGAAATGACAGAGAGAACTAACCTCCCACTGAAGACAGTGCAGCAGGCTGGCAGGAAAGGGCCAGCACAGCACTCTGGAAGCTGTGCCCAGCCCTTCACCAGCCTGAGGTTTTAGCCTCAGGGGAGCCACAGCCAGACGCCAGCTAAAGGTAATTCAGATTACCAGCAATTGTGGTGGTTTCTAGAATTATCAACATATAGATGCCAAGGACAAAATGAGATATCAGTGCACTGTGGACTTTGGGATCTTAGTTGGGGAGTACGGTCTAGCCTTTACTTCTTGAGAGAAGAAGCCACTAATGCACTGGGCTGTGCAGCCACCACCACGTGGCTACTTCAGCTCCTGGCTTATAGATTGTAGGGGGACCAAGCAACCTGTCTGAGGGGTAATCCCCTTTGCTTTAACCTGCTGGGATATGGACTGCAGTCTAGGGTGGACGTCTTGAGGTGCATGACCAGCTTGCCACAGCATGTGGAGGTTTCAGAGAGGGCACCCAACTAATACCTCCAGCAACTTCGCAAACCCTAAAGATTGGGACAAAGCTCCCCCCTCTGGCAGCATAGTCGTACTGTGGCAAAAAGCACAAAAGTCAAGTAATTGAGAGGCAAAATGAGTAAGCAAAGGAAGCAAAGCAAGCAGAAAAATCCAAATTTACACTCCTATTTTGGGGACAAAAATAATCAAAGCACAGAACAGGAGGAAGACAATGATGTCAGAACTCCTGAAACAAAATCTTCCCAAGAAAAATACAAGTTGCTTGCAGCCATAGAGGACCTTAAGAAAGATTTTGAAAACCAAATAAGAGAAGTAGAGGAAAAATTGGGAACATAAATGAGAAAGAAGAAAGAAAATTATTAAATGAGAGTCAACAATCTGACTGAAGAAAGTAAAATCTTTAAAAATAGACTAACTCAAATGGTAAAAGAGGCTCAAAAAGGCAATGAGGAGAAGAATGCCTTAAAAAGCCAAATTTTCCAGATTGAAAAAGAATCTCAAAAAGCTCACTGAAAAGAATCATTCCTTCAGAAATCAATTGGAGCAAATGGAGGCTAGTGACGTTATGAGAAATCAAGATACTATTAAACAGGTCCAAACAAATTAAGTAATACAAGGCAATGTGAAATATCCCACTGGGAAAAAGACTGACCTGGAAAATAGATCCAGGAGGGATAATTTAAAAATTATTGGACTATCTGAAAGCCTGATGAAAAAAGAACCTAGAAATCATCCCTCAGTAAATTCTCAAGTATAATTGCCCTGATGTTTTAGGACCAGAGGGAAAAATAGAGGTTGAAAGAATCCACTCCTGACAATGATCCCAAAAAGAAAACTCCTAGGAATAGGAGGTTCCAGAATTCCCAGATCAAGGAGAAAATATTACAAGCAGCCAGGAAGAAACAATTTGAATAATGTGGAAACACAATCAGGATAACACAGGATCTGGCCGCTTCTACACTGAGGGCTCAAAGGGCTTGGGATATGATATTCTGGAGGTCAAAGGAGCTGGGATTAAAACCAAAATCACCTACTCAGCAAAACTGAGTATCATGTTTTAGGGGAAAATATGGTCATTTCGTGGAATAGAGGACTTTCTAGCATTCTTGATGAGAAAAACAGAGGTGAGTAGAAAATCTGACATTAAGATACAAGAAGCATGAGAAGGTAAACAGGGAAAAGAAATCATAAGGAACTTATCAAGGTTAAAGGATTTACATTTCTACATGGAATATAGATAATTGTAACTTATGAAACTTTTCTCAGTATGAGAATAGTTGAAGGGAATAGAAATGTATATACACACACAAACACACACATACATATATATGTATATGGGTGTATGAATACATATACGTGCATATATGTGTACAGGTATATGTGTATATACATGTGTGTGGGTATATATATATTTATATGTATACATAGAGGGCATAGGACCAATTCAATAGGAAAGCATGATACTTAAAAGGTAGAATTAAGACATGAGAGAGGAATAAAATGAGAGGAGATGGGAAGAGACAGAAAGGGTAAACTATCTCATCTAGAAGAGGCAAGGGAAAACGGTTACAATGGAGGGAAAGAACAGGAAGGCAAAAGGGAATGGGTCAACCTCATTCTCATTGAACTTGGCTTCAGGAGGGAATGACATACATACTAAATAGGTATCTCACCCTATAGGAGATTAGGGGGGAAAGGGCTAAGAGGCAGGATAATGGAAGGGAAAGCAGGCTGGGGGGGGGAGGTAAGTTGAAAGCACCCACTTTTGAAAAGGGAGAGGATCAAAGTAGCGAATAGATCAAGTAGGAGGTGGGATAGTATGGAGGTAAATATAGTAACTCTTTTACAATATATCCACTATGGAAATGTTTTGCATAGCTACACATGTACAACCTATATTGAATTGCTTATCTTCCCAGTAAGGGTGGAAGACAAGGGAGGAAGGGAATGAATCTGGATTTCAAAGTTTTAAAATCAAATATTTAAATACACACGCACACTATTATTTATAAACAACCATGCCCTACTGGAAATTTGGAGGGGGTATGGGGAAAGATGGGAGAGAGCAAATTGGAGGAGGGGATATCAAATGGGATCACTATGGTGGGTATGGGAAAAACACTAGGTGTGGTGGGTAGGTGAAAAACGGGGAGAAAATTTGGAACTCAAAATCTTGCAGAAATGAATGATGTAAACTAGAAATTAATAAAGCATTTGATAAATTTTAAAAAAAGGACAAAAAGCAAACAAACTAACAAAAACAAGATTTGGCATAGAACAGTGTTTCTCTAGGGGCAATTAAGAAAAAGCCTAAGACTGAGGTTTGGTCCCTCTAAAGGGATTTCTAGTCTTGTTCTGCTGAAAGAGCAGGTGGTGGGCCCTGGGGCTAGATGTTTTGGAAGGTAATTACGGCCCCAGCCACAGGAACTTTCACTTCCTGGACAGTGTGGGGAGTTGAGCATCTGAGCCAGGGCAACTCTCCTGATAAGCAATGTCAGGACCAGTTATACTACTGAAACTAAGAACTGGGTAGGAAGCAGCACACACCAAGTGAGTGCAGAAACAGTGGTGCAGGATCTCTGCTGGTTATGAGCACTTACAGAAGGAGTTCTTGGTTTCTATCCCAGGCCAAAGGGGAGAACTGAAGGAGAATCTGAGGACAGAGGTACAATCAATACAGCAAAGGGTAAAATGAAATGGCCATATACCCCAAAAAAATTCCTAGAAGAAATAAGTTCAATCCAAGGAAAACAAGAAGATTATGAAAAGAAAGTAAACCAACTAGAAGAGGAGATCCAGAATCCCAAGGAAGAAAATGACTCCATGAAAATTAGAGTTGGGGAAAGGGAAGCTAGTGAAGCTATGAGAGACTAAGTAATAACAAAACAAAATACTCTTCAGGTGGTGATCGATGGATTTTTTTTTCTAAGTTGCTGTCGAGGTTGCTGTCGAGGTTCTGACCTTTTCTCTGTGGAGCCATGGACATTTCAAAACAAGAGTCCAAATAAAGTTCTCTTGGGCAGAGGGCGGTGTCCTTCCCCTCACAGTGCTCCAGCCACTGCTCCCAAGTTCTGAGGGGCAGCCGGGCAACAAAACTAATATGAGTCCTTGGGATTCCGTGGCCCTTCTCCCCACCCACCACAGACACAAGTCCATCCTCTGCCTGGGTCCCAAACTGTGGGATGCAACAAGGAAACACATTCAGTGCCCCTGCTTTGCCACATAGTCCTGATGTTGTCCTGTGGTTCAATTCCAAATTCCTGGGTTCCTTCTACTCCCACAGGTGGCAATCACTCCTGACTTCTGCCCAGGTCCCGATGCAGGCAGCTCACCATTCCTGCTCTCAGCTCAGCAAAGTCAGCATACAGGCCATTCTTCTCTCCTGGTCCATGGCTCCACAGAGTCACAGCTACCACAACTGGGAAACAAACAATTATCCCAGCGCCCATACTTTCCTTTTACTCTGCAGATCCCATCCTTGTGGCTATTTGTAGCAGCAAGCACCCCAGTATCCCCAGGGTTTCTGCCAACACAGGTTCTTAGATATGCTTTTCTAAAGTAAAGCAACTCAAAATGGATTAACAAGCTTACTTTAATCAAACATATATCATTTATCTAGTTCAGAGGGGAAAGGTCAGAACCCCGAACTTCACAGTATACAGACAGTAGTTACAGGAGACAGAGAAACAGATCAAGCAGACAGGCTTCCAAACTGTCCAGTCATTACATCCATACCAAATCACAGTTGCCAAAAAGGGAAACATAAACATCTAGGTTTATCAAAGCTGTGGGGCTCTCAATGGCTGCCCAGCATCTTGTCTGGCCAAATCACACAGAACTTCTCAAAATGAGCCCCAAAGCAAAGCCTCACATCAGGGCTTATATAGCCTTCTCCTGGGTCAGAGAAAGTAAGAACCCTCTTGACACACTGTTCAATCACAAAGGACCAAGGTTTGGGCGTTCTTGAAAACAAGCCTCCCACCACAGACTCCAAGTGCACTTAACCTAGGGGCAGGGAAGATCTTAAAAATTTTCATTCCTATAACATTGTAGTATAGGAAATGGTGTGTTGGTGGACTTACTTAGAAAAATCTGGACAAAACTTGGACTTATGAAGGAAGATTATACACCCTCAGTGAAACAGAGGACAAACAAGTATAGTAGAGTCTTACACAGATGCATATGCATGTTTATAACTATATATGAATATGAATAGATATCTAAGTATATTTTTGTATATGTAAGTGTATGTACATATATGTGTTTGTGGGTTTGTGTGTATATGTATATATGTGCATATATGTGTGTCTATATTATATTTGTGTGTATCTATATATATCTATATATTCACACTTAAGTGTAGCCTTCTGGTGGGGGGGAGAAGAAAACTTACAAGAAAGCAAAGATGGAAAGCTTTGAACACAATGTGTAGTATTTTTTATATAGGCTTTCTTTAAATGGAAATTTATTGCTGTATATTTTGAATCCTCTTTTATGTTCTTCTGTTCTTATGTCAATGCTTTTTTTTCCCTTTTATTTTGTATTTCTTTTAGTACTTAAGTTTATAAGTGTACTTTTCTTTTCATGTTGTGTATTTAAATTGTAGTATTTAAGTTTAAATAAATTAATAAAAAGAAAAGAAAAAAGTTCAGCAAAGTTGCAGGCTAAAAAGCAAATCTCCTAAATCATCAACATCTCTGTACATTACTAATGGGAAGGGACAGAATGAAATTTCCAATAAAAAGAACTACATAGAGTATAAAATACTTGGAAGTATATCCACCAACATATACATAGGAACTATATTTATGCAATTGCACAACACTGCTCATACAAATGGAGAATCTAAATAATTAGAGAAATAGTATTTGCTTGTGAGTAAAATGAGTCAATATAATAAAAATGGCAATACTATCTAAATTAATTAACTTTTTCATTGCCTTAAATTAGAAAGGGTAGTCATCAGAGACATCCTCACTGAGGGGGAGGGGGACTATCATTTGTCCTTTTTTCTATCCCCAGCACTTGTTGTTTGGTGCACAATATGCATTTAATAAAGGTTTATTGACTGACTCACAGAGATATCATCCTAGTACAGGTGGTCATCACATCTCACCTGGAGTATAGCAATAGTCTTCTAGTTGCTTTTCCTGTTTCATGCCTCTTTTCACTCTTATATTTCTTCACTTCTACAGCCAAAGGATTTTTCCTAAACAGTACTTCTAACCATGAAAACTTCTTACTCAACACATTCTGGTGATTCCCCAATACCTCCATTAATAAAAAAGTTCTTCTCTTAGGAGTTAAAGCTCTTTACAGGTAGATGCTTTCCTACATTTTCTGATTTCTTTCTATACTCTTTGGATCTAGCCACCCTAGTCTACTTGTTTTTCCTCACACATGATGCTGGGCCTCACAACTCTATGCCCTTACTCTGACCATTCTTATGGTCTTACATAATCTTCCTCTACTCCTCTCCTACACAGCTTCCTTGGATTCTTTTTTTGTTTGTTTTTTGGAAAGCAGGGCAATTGGGGTTAAGTGACTTGCCCAACATCACACAGCTAGTAAATGTTAAGTTTCTGCAGGTAGATTTGAACTCAGGTCCTCCTGACGCCAGGGCTGGTTCTCTATTCACTGTGCCACCTAGCCACCCCTCTTCCTTGGATTCTTTTAACATTCAGTTTGAAGCCAACCTGAAATTATATTCTCCCTACACATAAATATCTTTTATGTACTTGTTTATTTTGGAATGAAAATTTCTTGAGGAAAGAAACAATGTCTTTGCCTTTCTTTTGCAATGCCTGGCACATGGTAAATATTTTTTAATTGTTTTTTGATTGACTTACATTTTAGCATTTCCTGATTACCAAAAATAAATGGATTTTGGAAATCAAAATTGTCTTAAAGGCTCTCCTAAGACAAGGAGTTTTTCTTGCATATGTTAAGTTCATCATGAAGTTGAAATTCTGCCTATGTCAAAACAAAGATATGTAACATCGAACAAAGCAAACTCATTTTTTCTGTACTTTAATTTCTCAAACTATAAGATGTGGCTTCTGGGGTACATAAAAAGGCAAGTAGCTGGTCAGATTTGAAGTTATTAAGCCTGTTTTCAAATCCTGCCTCAGACACTATTAATAGATGTTTGACCCTCAGCAACTCACATAACTTCTTTTTCTTTCACTTTCCTCATGTCTAAGTGTAGCAGCAAGCACCCCAAGTGTCCTCAGGGTTTGCAGCTACCACAGGTTCTTGGATCTGCTTTGTTAAAGGAAAGCAACTCAAAATGGGTTAACAAGCTTACTTTAATCAGTCAGACATATATCATTTACCTTGTTCAGGAGAAAAGGTCAGCACCCTGAACCTCAAAGTATACAGGCATAATTATCAAGACAGAAACATCAAGTAGACAGATTTCCAAACTGTCCAACCATTATTTACATCCATACCCAGTCAACATCTGGGTTTCCACATTCTGGGTTTTTCAAAGCCGGGGGACCCTCAACAACGGCTTCCCAGAATTCAGATCAAATCACAGAACACTTCTCAAAGTGAGTCCCAAAACAAAGCTACACATCAGGGCTTATATAGCCTTCTCCTGGCTCAGAGAATGTAACAACCTTATTGACCCACTGGCCAATCAAAAAGTATCTACTGAAAAACAAGCCTCCCTCCCCCGGCTTCTGGTGCACTTTAGCCTAGGGGCAGGGAAGATCTTTAAAATTTACATTCGCATTGCACTAAGTAATGAAACAATAGCACCTACTTCCCAGGATTGTCGTGAGGATAAAATGAGATGATATTTGTCAAATGTTTTGCAAACTTTAAAGTTTCATATAATGTTGGTTATTAGCTATTATCTTTATGAAATTCAAATTCTAAATCTATGATCCTTGATTCATTTACCTACAAATGTTAAATTGACCTTCTGATTATGCGTTCAGTAAGCAATCTAAAAATTAGTAGATATTTGTGAAAAGTATATAAAAATAACAATGTGAAAGGGATTCTGCACATATTGAGAAGTCCCTCAGATTCTTCTCTTTGCAGAAGATTTTGTGCTATGCACATCGCGCCATCACATTTCATAACATTTTGGACATACTTAATGAGATTCATGCTTACTCACTCAAAAGACATTGTCAAAGCAAAGTGGATAAAAAATAAGTGACAGACTGAAGGTCCTGGGGGAAGGGTGTTTGATGGTTAATCTGCTGGAGGAGACACAATGAAATGGGATTACTCGAGCAAGTAGAGGAGTCAATATTGACTTTCTTCAAGATTCAGCTCAAGTCTCCTATTAGACAGGTGTGTAGGAAGAGATGGCGGCAAAAGGCATCTGAATGATATGAGATAAGGAAGAAGGGAGAAGAGAGATTGCATTTGGAAATCTATGCAAGATACTTTGTTCCACCTACACATGGACACACATATTTCTGAAAACAAATGGCCTAGTGAAGCTGTAGGGTTGTGAGTCTTGTAACACCACAGAACTTAAAGAATCAAAAAGTTAAAGGCCAATCAAAGGGCAATGAAGAGCCACATGGTGGTTACAAACCATCTGCTGAATATTTTCAGTCATGATTTATGCATAAGAAATGGCATAAGATATAAATTTAGCAACACTGAAACTTAAGAAAATGTTAAGAACCTTAACAAAATGGAACCTTACTTCTCTCCCAAGCATTCTTATGATACTGAACTACTAACAATTGCTGTAACATTCCCTTTTCTCTCTCAGTCTTCTCATAATGACTGTTCCTCATACGGATACACACTGCTTCTACCTCTAGTTATTTATATCTAGTCATCCATTAGAAGGTACTTCTTTAGGTGAGGGAAAATGGTTTTGTTTTTGTACATATAGCACTTATCAAAGTGCCTGAAAGTTAGTAAGAGCTTAACAAATACATGTTAATTGACTGACAAGAGACAAGTGTTATTAATAGATAGTCATCCAAGAACCGTGACAAGTAGAGGAAGGCCTCAAAAAAGCACAGAGGATGAGGAATCTGAGGATGACTTCAGTTATGGGTCAGATAGAGGTGTAATGTTAATGGAATAGGAAGATCTTCTCTACCCATTAATAGGCCCATGTGACCTGCTTTGAACTCTGGCCCAGCTCACACCTATAGTTATATGGAGCCTGAGTCACATGGAACTCAGAGTAGGAGGAGTTCTGTACAAGGAGCACAGACAACAGAGCAGCAGCTTGAGTGGGTGGATAGTGGAATATTGTGTAGGGGAACTTGTTCATGGGGAGGCCTAATAGAAGGTTTAAGATGTTGGGGCTCCCTGGATTAGTGATAAGTACCCTCTTAAACTTTCCTCCTGGTATACTAATGATGTCCCAAACAAATATTGTGGTTTGGCCTTTGAGGGAGACTTTATTATTCTTGTGAATATACCCTGGAAATACACATGCATATTCATAGGCGCTCCTATTGGTATCTCATTGTCTTTACCAGAGTTAAGCATGCTCAACTAATAAGATCATAGACTCATTGAAACATTGGATTATAAACAGTATGACTCTAGCTAAAGGTTTAGTTTGAGGTAGCAGAAGTATGAGAAGTGGGGAAATAAGCCACTGATAAAACTGTTAAAAATAAATATTTTAGAGATCCACTTGGGGAAAGAATGTGCTATTACAAAAAATTTTGGGTTATTACTATATTAAACATTCAAACAGTCAATCAATGGGAGATGACATGCTGTTTGGAAATAAAGTCTGTATAAATTGTGATAGATGACCTCCTATTTATTTTTAAACATATATAGGCTGAAAACATGGGTTTCTATAATGTTATTTTAACAAAACAAAGAAAAAAGTATCATCCACACTGAAGATGAACAAAGAGAATAGAACCTAAATGATGGGTGTTAGCTTCAAGTGTGTCAAAATAAGGGGAAAAAAAGCAATTTTTATCAGGTTTCATTAATCAAGTTCTAGTCCATAACAGTTGGTAGTTTCAAAGTACAGTGAAAAGGTTATAGAATTTTTGTCCCAGAAGACATTAAGATATATTTCATTCATTTGAATCTTAAATCATATATTTATAATATTATACACACACATACACACACACACTTAAACACTAAGAACACTGCTGCTTCAATACATTCATGTCTACTCAATCATCCCATGATAGATCTTACAACTCTCTTTAAAAAATCATTATTATAGTAGTGCCAGACATTTATATATGAAAGAGAACCCAATATCAATCTACTCACCAGCATCATGCACCCATAATGGAGCCACACAGAAAGGATTTATAACAAGATGATACAACTCAATGCAGAATTTCCTGGAACTAATAAATATTGATACTATCTTCCTCCACTTTTCATAGGGTGGTGAGTATCTGATGCTTTGCAATAATAAGAAAGAAGTCTAAAGAAATAGAGAGATGTAATTGTAGTGGTATGAAAATTTATTTATTATTTTCTTCAATCTGACATATGTTGAAAATCTCAAAGGAAAGCAAATAATAATCACTACCAAATACTACAGTGTTGGAGGATTTACAGACTGTTTTCTTTGCAGCTCTGTGAGGGAAGTCTTGCATGTATTTCTTACCTGCATTTTTTGTTTTTATTGTTCAGTCAAGTCTTTGTCTTCATGACTCCATTTGAGATTTTCTTAGCAAAGACACTAGAGCAGTTTACCATTTCTTTCTCCAGCTCATTTTGCAGATGAGGAAACTGAGGCAAAGATAAGTGACTTGCACAGGGTCCTACAGCTAGTATCTAGGGCCAGATTTGAGCTCAGGAAGATCAGTTTCCTGACTCCAGCCCCTGAACTCTATTCAATATACCACCTCGCTACCATTTTACAAATGGGAAAAATAGGTGTGAGAAATGTTAGGTGATTGCCCCACATGGTCATACAGCTAACAAATATCACCAGGACTTGAGCCTATTTCTTATTCCTAGACTAGTATTCTTTGAGGTATACCACATCATTATCTCTCCGAACTATCAACAGCATGGTTTTCTCTTAAATTTTAAGATCCCAGAGCCAAGGTTCTATTCCTGTTTAGTTAGCTTCATAGAACACAAAGGGCCTGATTTTGCTATTGCTCCTGGTCTCACCCCAAGGCAAGACTTGAGACCCACTTGGCAGCAGGTGAAGCAGGATGTCTTTCCACTAAATAAGCTGATAACTTCCTGGGCAAGAGTGAGGAAAAGTAAGAGCATGAAGTCTTCTGCCTTAGGAGGGAGGAGTGGGGGAGCAGGTAGAGGAGGAGGTACACATACACTAGGGCTATTCTTATAAAGGCTGGGCTGAGCAACCATTAATGTGAGAGGCTGTTTTGAGGAGTCAGAGACAAAACATATTTTTCCAGGTAGGAATCAGGAATCAAGATGTACTTTGATCAAAATAGAAATTAAGGAGAAAACAAGGAGGTGGTTCAAGGAATCTGTAAACAATAATGGTCACAAGTTCACATGATCCTGATGTTTTTCCCTTTCTACCCTGAAACTGCATAAATCTGTTCAGACCTAGATAGGGCTTTCCGCCATACTAAGCTGCAGTTGATCAGCAACCACCAGCATGGCTCTCTAATGGTACCGCATTAAACTCCAACACTTGGTGACCATACTTATTAATTTAACACAGGTGGACATTTAGTATTAACCACAGATCATCTGTTTGACAAGGGAATTGTAGTAAAATGGATGGGCTAATCTGCAGGAACAGAGGCCTGCTCTATTTACATTTAGTTGAATTCCTATTATGGATGGTATTGTTGCAGACCCTTAAACCATATAGTGTAAGCAGAAAAATAACTAATAACAATAATAATAATTAACATATATATCAAGGATCAGCTAAATATGGCCCTCAAGCCAAATGTAGCCTTTTTTCTTAGCCTGGGAACTGAGAATACTTTTAAATGTAAAAACAAAGAGATGTGGTCCCAGGCCCTAGTTTGCAAACTCCTGATATCTCTCTCTCTCTCAACCTCTGTCTCTCTCTCTCCTGTCTCTTTCTCTCCCCCTCTTCCTCCCTCCTATTTTTAAATGTGTGTATATCTTTAAGGTTTGCAAAAAAACTTCACCTACATCATTAATTTTTGTCATTAGAACAACTCTGTGTGGTGGAAGCTACTGTTAATTCCAGTTTTATATTTATGGATGAGATATTGTCTCATAGAAATAGCACAAACCACTACTAGATACATTAGGGTCTCTTGACTCTGAGGGATACTATCTTTGCTCTCCATAATCCTTCTTCTTTCTATTCTCTCCCTTACATCCCACCCCAGCATTGTTTTACACACACACATACACACACACACACACAAATGTATATGTGTAGATGTATGTGTATATATACATGACTGTTTGTATTTATATATTTGTTCATATCTATCTATATTTATATATACATTTCAATCATATTCACCATAATGCAACAACACATTATTTGTATAAGAAATTCTTACTGGAATGCACCCCTTCAACCCCTAACCTACCGCCATCAAACTCTAGATAATAGAAAATATAGACATACGTACAGAGAATAATCTCTACACAATGAACCAAAATAAAATTATGAGAAAAGGATACAAGGTATCAACAAAGTGCTCTACCACTAGTGGTTTTCTGCTCAAACTCTCCAATGATATACAGATTTTCATCCAAAATACTAGATTTCATATTCTCTCTTCTTTTATCTAATACTTGTACCAATTCTTCATGGAATATTCACTTTAAAACATACCTGGTCAGTCAATAAGTACCAGAGATCTATATTAACACTGTAGTCGGCTTGATAATTCTTTTTTTGATATTTTCCACCATTCCTGTAATATGAGGGCACACACACCTTTAGAGGCTGATTGTGTTCTATGTGCACTCATGGTCATTTTTACTAAATTTCTTTTTGCCTTTGAAGTGGGAAACCTATTTCTAGGCCTTATCTATTCTACTAAGTGGAGCTCTTGTTGGAGCAATATCCTCATGTCTTTTACTCCCAGGATTCATTTGAACTTAAATTCAAAACTAAAGGATTTGGTGACTGCCTACACAGCATCTTTCTTTTCCCTGTGACAGTGTTCAGTCATCAAGAAACACGTCTGCAGTGACTCAGCTGGGACATTCTGACACTTATCTACCCATCACAGCTCTGCTGGACTCTAGGCCACCTTGAGAAGTACTTTTTAAACAGAGGACAAATTATTCATCACACCAGCTTTCCAAATCCAACAATTTTTCCAGCTTGAGTCTTCCTTTTCCTTTCTTTCTTTCCCCCCTTCCTTTTTCTTTCTTTACCTTTTCTCCTCTTGAAAAAGGTTAAATACTTCAAACATAATAAAGAGTTGCTGAATATTTGGAAACGTATGCCTTCTGCACAATATTAATCCTTGTTCTGCCCAAAGAAAGAAGAATAAAGAAAAAAAATCCCTTAAGAGATATTCAGATCTCTCAGACAACATCTTGCTTTGGAACAGATTTGATTTCACAATTTAGCCACCTCACAATCAAATGTTTGTCTATAACTTCCTTCATATCCCCCATGAATCTAAGGTTCCTTGGCAGTCAAAGAACACATTTTAAAAGTTGTGCTGTCCCCCAATTTGGGAATTATAAGCAATGTTAATTAGCAAATGACCCAATTTTTTATGTTTGTCAGCATGAAGTTCTGTATTTTTGCACTGCTGCATTTAGGAGCACCTGCAAGGAAAGGACCAAGAGAAAGGAATTATTTCAATTCTACCCTGTCTCTAAATGGGGTGGGGAGGGAGGAGAGTGTAAAATTCCCTCTGAACTGTTTACTTAGCTTATATTCATGTAGACTGAGGTTAAATTTAGCAGCAATTCAGGTTAATCACAAGTAATTATATTGTACATCTTCTCCCATGCTCATAAGCTTCTAAAGTGCCATGCTTGAAATTAACTTGCTTGTGGTGAAAAAGCTATGCTCAATGTTTTCCAAATACTTTGGGACAGTCATTTGTAGAAAAGGAATAATTTAGGCACAATCCAGGCAACTTCTTAAAAGTAACAAAGTAGTAGAATTTCTTCATCCTTAGATCGGGACTTGCAGATATTTTTACTTGGGTCTCTCTTCCAGTGAAGTACTCCCCACCCCCACCCCTACTACAACCATCATTACAAAACCAATCTTGTATTCCGTTCTCTACTCAAATCAAATTTAAATGACAATCATGAGGTAGGCTTCCTGACACAAGGTCCTCACAGACTTTGCATAATACATCCTCTTTCCTTTTAACAAACAACAGGTTTTTCAGTAAGGGCATGAGCATGGAAAAGGGACTTGCACTCTAGGAATAACTTCGAGAGGCACAATCCCAGGTACAAATGGAGGTGTAAAGATAGACTCCTCATATCCTCCTGCTGGATTTTCTTAACTTCATCTGTCATTATTACATGATCTCTCTCAGTGTGGCATGGTATCTGGCACATAGTAGGTGCTGAATAAACCCTAGTTGAATGACTGAATGAATGCCACTGAGCCTGACTCAATCCTATCTTTTGGGCACTGCCCTGGTAGGGGATAAAAAACAAAACAAAAACAAAAAACAGATAGTACCTCACCGTTTCCCAGTTTGGCTGGAAGAAGGAAGACTTTATTTAATATGTAGTTCCTTACTACAAATTGTGTAGTTTCTTAAGATACACAGATCAGCTCCTTTTCCTATAATGAGATAGATATCCCATCCCTCCAGTCTCAGAGGGTCACCTGACTCCTGGGTTGTATCCTTTACCCAGACTGACCACCTTAAACAGTATACAGGCTCCTAAGAGGCATTTTTTTTCTCCCACAGAATCAGCTAGCACTGGTAATGAGGCAATGTTGTTTCACCCGCCCAGCCCATGTGTTCCTCTTAATTAGCCCAGGGTCACCTCACTGTTCAGCAGCATAAAACCATTCTCCCATTATGACAAGTAAAAAACCAAGTTAGAAAATGACATGATCTTTGAACTGAACAGGCTGGCAGTTTTACTGTGGAAGGGATATGCCAGTAACCATGTGGGCTTGTTTCTTTCAAGCTCTCATCCTTCTTTTCAACAACTTCAGTTTAACAATGTTAATATGAGACAGTTCATATTTTTGTTTTATTTCCATCAAGTCCTGAGCAAAGGTTAATATCCCTTATGACCTTTGCACATTGGAAAGTGAACACATTGAATACTAAATGAACAGAAATGACTAATGGTGGCTTTGCCTTTTAAATACAGTTGCTATCATCAGAAACAAAATACAGCATTCCTTTTTTATCTTTCTTTTAATAGAACCTCTAATAACTTAGTAGAAGAGAAAGAGTATTGGATATGCTATATATTTTCCCTCCTATTAAATAGTCAGCTAATTTGTCCATGACTCTGATTGGCTTTCAAGAATAATCTACATCGCAATGACCTATTTTAGTTTTGGAGGTCAGAAAGCTATATGGTATGTGGTTAGACTCATATTAGAGTCAAAGTCTCAAAGCCTCTAGGCTAAGTGGATTCATTGGACTTATAATTCAAAGTAATAAAGAATCATCTATTGCAATGGATAGTTCATTTATCAGCCAAAAGCAACAGGAGCTGAAAGTCTGAAGTTCAGGGATAAGAAGGAGAAGAGAAGTTGAGGGGTCTGAGTGTCTCAGTTTAAACTTATGACTCTGTTGCTAAATTGCTATTTTCATCATTAGATGCTTTTCATGTGGATTTGTTCAAGGTGAAAAGGATGATAATAGTCATGAATTTTCTAGCATATACCTGGTTTTCAAAGAAGAAAAGATTGTATCTCTATAGCAAACAGCAGAAAGCACTTTATCTGGGCCATTATTATTATTATTTAACCTGGTGAACCAGCACTACAATCATATAAGGTGAATGTCTAATAGTTTTTTCTGTTACTGAATCAGAGAACTCTAAAAGTTGGAGGGGATGTCAGAGACCATTAAGTCCAACACATCCCTGAAAAATAAGTCTCTCCACAAAATGCCTGAGAATTGATCATATAGACTTTGCCTGAAGATCCCCAGTGAGAGTGAAATCTATTTTTTTAATGAAAGCCTATTCTGATTGTTGGTACCTCTAAGTGGTAAATTATGTACTGACATAAAGTTTAAATTTACCTCTTTATACTTTACTCCCATTATTCTTGGCTTTGTCCCCTAGGGACCAGAAGAACTAGTCAATTCCACTTCCATGTGATAACCCTTCATATACTTCAGATAACAGGACCAACACTTTACAGATGGAAAAGACTTTAGAATCTTGAAAACTTTTGCACCTTCCCCTACCTCCACTAAGACATGTCTTATTCAAGATAAATGTGCTCTATTTCCTTCAACCCAGCTTTGCAAGGCCTGATGTGAAGAACCTCACCTGTCCTGGTTACCCTGGTAACCCTCTCCATGTTTTCAATGTCTTTCCTAAAATGTGAAGACTAAAACTAAATTCAGTATGTATTTCGTCCCACATGACATAATGGAAACTATTTCAGCTTTGAAGGTGCGCTTTAAATGAATTCCCAAGTTTCCTCTTACATTTAGGAGCCTATAAAAATGATTTAAGAGTGTCACTAGTCAGGCTGAATTTTGAGTTGGCATTATACACTTACACTTTGAATCTCAGCAAAATACATTTGAGAAATACATCAGATTGTTTTCTATTTCCCTTGTATAAAGAAGTTCAATTAACTACATAAATTATAGGTGTGTAATAAGTAACACATGTAGTAAAAACTAATATTTTATCAAGTACAAGTTAAATGTACTATCATATTAATACATAACTCATGTAACCATAAAGATTCTATTTCTAGTTTATTTCATGTTTATGTCACTCTATAATAGCCTAATGCTAACATTTTCTTCAGAATTTTACTCAGATTATTTTGAAGTCAATGTTCATTAAAGTATCACAATAAGTAATGAAAAATATTATATCTCTGATGATAAAGTAGAAAACATTAGGACACTACATTGAATTAGTCCTCTCCATCCTCCTAGCCCATAATTTTGAATTTGGTAGGGTTCAACTAGTGCTTTATGGAAGGGCATAAGCTTCTCTCTTCAATGTCGACACTTGAAACATACCTTCAAATCTTCTAATTTCCCTTAGTAAATACTTTTGCTTCAATCATCTATGAATTGATTAAGACATGCTTTTAAATCTATACTTTCAGTTTCTGTGTTCCCTTGAGGTAATAAGTTTCATAAGTTTATTATTTATTATGTGAACTATCATTTCCCTTAACTTGTCCCAAATTTATATTTCCCCATATTTAAAAACTCCATTTTATTTATGACATTAAATACCTTAGTCATGATCTCTTTCGTTACTTTTTCCTCTATGATTTTGTTTGTGTATGATGACATATTTATTTAATCTTTTGTCTAATTTCATTCCTGATGATACTCAATATCACAGTTTTTTTTCCTATTGAGTTAGCTAGCTGATCACCACATAAATGATTCATCTGAAAATATTTTTTTTAATGTCAGAAGATACTTTTCCACACCATTTAAAACTGCTAATAGTGAGCGGGTAGAGGCAAGATGGCAGAAAGAAGCCAGAAAGTTACCTGTAAACTCCCCAGTTTCCCTCAGACATACCTTTAAATCAAACCTCTAAATGAATTCTAGAGACAAAAAAAAAAAGTGAAACAAATTTCTAGCATAATAACTTAGAAGGACTTCAGGAAAGTTCTGTCTCACTTGGGTAAAAGGGGAGCATAGCCCAGCCCAGATGGTTTACAGGCAAGTCAGTGTGAGGCTCTTAGCTGCAGCACAGTTCAGCAACCCAGATCCTGAGATCCTAGCTCAGCAAACCAGCACTGAAGCATCCAGCCTCGGCACAGAAGGCAAGTTATAAGCCTTGGTACAGTGATACAAAAGGACAGAGTATATTTTTTTTTTAATCGCACTTCCTCCAGCTTTCCATCATTCAGTCAGGCGGAGACAGAGATGCTTCTGGAAAAACAATCGCAATGGTCACCCAAGGAGAACCCCAAGTGCAGTTCAAACTTGTGTTAGTTGGACATGGAGGTACTGGAAAAACCACATTTGTAATACGTCACTTGACTGGTTAATTTGAAAAGAAGTATGTAGCTACCCTGGGTGTTGAGGTCTTTTCTCTCATGTTCCATACTAACAGAGGTCCTATCAAATTCAACGTATGGGATACAGCTGGCCCAGAGAAATTTGGTGGTCTGAGAGATGGTTATTACATCCAAGCTCAGTGTGCCATTATAATGTTTGATGTAACATCAAGGGTTACTTACAAGATTGTACATAACTGGCATAGAGACCCGGTACGAGTATGTAAAAATATCTCTATAGTGTTGTGTGGCAACAAAGTGGATATTAAGGACAGAAAAATGAAGGCAAAATCAATTGTCTTCCACAGGAAGAAGAATATCCAGTACTATGACATCTCAGCCAAATTAACTACAACTTTGAAAAGCCCTTCCTTTGGCTTGCTAGAAAACTTATTGGAGACCCTAATTTGGAGTTCCTTGCCATGCCTGCTCTTACACCTGCAGAGATTGTCATGGACCGAGAACTGGTAGCACAGTATGAGCAGGACTTACAGATTGCTCAGACAACTGTGCTCCCTGATGAAGCTACAGCACAGCATTAGAGGTCTAGTTTTATAGATAACTGTCCTGTGATGTCAGTGGTGTAGTGTGTTTGCCACTTTATTATATAGCAGAGCAGTACATGTGCTTAATCTTTGGGATGCTGAAGGAAATGAATGGGCTTTGGAGTGAATGTAGCATTTTAAAAAAATATAATTCATATTTGGACCTGTGTATTTAGCTGTTTTGGACCACAATTACATTCCCTTGAATTTCAAATATAAAACGGCTGCAGTCCCATCACAATATTCAGTGGTGAATCTTGTTTTTACTTTCATTCTCATTCCCTTTTTGTTTAGATAATAATAAAGTTGTATTTCAAATATCTTTAAAAAGGGGGGGACAGACTAGGTTTGGCCACCCCTAGGACAATGGTTAAGCCACAAACACCTGAGGCCCAAGCTTCAAAACCCAGTGACCAAATCCCTTTCCTCCAGCATAAGAAGCTTGGGAAATAGACTGAAAAATGAGAATGAAAAAGGAAAAATAAATACCCTAATCATAGAAAGCTACTATGATGAAAAGGAAGATGAAAACACAAACTCAGAAAAGGACAACATCAAAATGCCTATATGTGAAGATTTAAAAGGAAATATGAACTAGTTTCAAGTGCAATAAGTGTTCTTGAAAGAGCTCATAAAGGATCTTAAATATCAATTAGGAGAGGCAGGAAAAAATTGGGACTAGGAATGAGAGTTATGCAGGAAAATTATTAAAAAAAAACAACTTGGAATAGGAAGCAAAAAAATTGACTGAAGAAAACAGCTCCTTTGAGGGTAGAATTGGTCAAATGTGTAAAGGAGGTATAAAAGCTCACTGAAGAGAAAAATTCTTTAAAAATCAGAAATGAGGAAATGGAAGCTAATGATTCTATGAGAAATCAAGGAAAACATGTAAAAATTAAAAGAGAAAATATAACTTTTTGGTAATATCTCATTGGAAAAACAATTGACCCAGAGAATATATCCAGAAATGATAATTTTCAAATTAGTGGACAACCTGTAAGCCATGCATAAAAAAAGAGTCTAGATATCATCTTTGAAGAAATTATCAAGGAAAACTTCCCTGATATTCTAGAACCATAGGATAAAATAGAAATTGAAAGAATCCACCAATCACCTCCTGAAAGAGATCCCCAAATGAAAACTGCCAGGAATACTATAGCCAAAATCCAAGTTCCAAGGCCAAGTAGAAAATATTTCAAGCAGCAAGAAAGAAACAATTCAAGGACTGTGGATCCACAGTCAGGATAACATAAGATTTAGCAGCTTCTGCATTAAAGGAACTGAGGTCTTGGGATGTGATATTCTAGAGGGCTATGGATAGGTGAATAATCAAAATTAACTATAGCCACATGAAAAATGCTCCCACTCACTAATATTTTTTTTCTTTTTTATTACTAAAACTTAAATAAAATTAAGAAAAATAAAAGAAATATATAATATACTTAAATATTGAAACAGATTCAAAATAAGAAAAGAAAAAAGCAGTTTGTGTGCACAGCAGAATATGAGAACATTAAAAATATATTGCAATAAATTTCCTTTACAAGAAAGCCTATATAATAAAAACTAGGTATTATAATCAGAAAGGTCCATCTTTTCTTTGCTTCCTTGTGAGTTTCCTTTTTTTCTTTCTGTGCACTTTTTACTTTTTTTTTTATTCCTCCTCCAAAAAATGAAAAAGGAATCAAAGGAATTAGATTAGGCAAAGAAGAGACTAAGCTTTATAATGGTAATGGTAATTTGAAGATGTTCTCTGCCCTGTAACAGGCCAAATGTAATCACATGGAACCCACAGGGGGAGGAGCTTGCTGAAAGGATGGAACAAGAAGGGTGGAGCAGGAAGGAGCAGGAGAGCAAATCAGAACTTCTGAGAGCAAGCAGCATGGAGGATGAGAACCTGGCATGAATGATAGAGAGGCATTTTTGCTTAAGGGGGAGACTGTTTTGTTTTGAAGGTCTGATGGAGGGAAGACTTGGGAATTTTGGTGTTTGCTTCATTGGTTATGTGTACCAAATTCTTGGTTTCTATGATGGATTTGGCTTTCTGGTTTTGGGATTTCACTTTCTAGTATTTGAATAAATAATTTGGTTTTGTGTTTCACATGGAGAGTATGTTATATTTTGTGACTCACAACTATATCAGCATATTCATAGACTCCATGGGTGCTGTGAATATCTCATTGGCATTATAAGCTATCACTATTTGCAGAACATATGATGATATACTTAGAGAATCTTAGACAATCAAGTGAAAGACTACTTGAGATAATGAATAAGTATAGCAAAGTTGAAGGATATAAAATAAACTCACATAAATCCCTACCATTCCTATATATTTCTAATGAAATCTAACATCAAGAAATATAAAGTTATTCAGACATTATAAAATATTTGGGAATCTACCTTCCAAAACAAAATCAGGAACTATATGAACACAATTGCAAAATACTTTTCACACAAAAGGTCTAAATAATTGGAAAAAAATCAGTTGCTCATGACTAGGTTGAGTTAATGTAATAAAAATGATAATGTTACCCATATTAATTTACCTATTTAGTGCCATACCAATCAATCTACCAAAAGATTATTTTATAGAGCTAGGAAATATAGTAAAAAAAATGCATCTGGAAAAAAAAATGGTCCAGATTGTCAAGGGAATTAATGAAAGGACATGCTAGGGAAGGTGTATTATATAGCATCATCAAAACTGCTTGGTACTGGCTGAGGAATAGAGTAGTGGATCAGTGGAATACATTAGGTACACAAGACACAGTAATCAATGACTACAGTAATTTACTGTTTGATAAACCCAAAGAGTCTAACTTCTTGGATAACAACTCATTATTTGACAAAAACAACTTGGAAGAATGGAAAATAGCATGGTAGAAACTAGGTATAGACCCACATCTTACACCCTACACCAAGATAAGGTCAAAATGGGTACACAATTTAGACATAAGGGATAGTACCATAAGCAAATTAGGACAACAAATAATAGTTCACCTTTCAGATCTATTGAGAAAGGAACAATTTATAATGAAAGAAGAGATAGAGAACATTATGAAATACAAAATGGGTAATTTTGATTACATTGGAAAACAATTGTAACATAAAAAAATGATGAGTAGGCAGACTTCAGAAAAACCTGGAAAGAAATACATGAGCTGATGATAAGTGAAGTGAGCAGAACCAGGACAATATTGTTTACAGTAACAGCAACATTGAACAAAGAAATATGGAGTATGAATGCAGTTAAAAGCATATTAGTTTCTTTCTTTTTTTGTCTTTTTCTTCTTTCTTGTGGTTCCTGCCATTGGTTCTAATTCTTCTTTACAATATGATTAGTGTGAAAATGAATATATAAGGGGCAGCCAGGTGGCTCAGCGAGTAAGAGCACCAGCTCCAGTGTTGGGATGACCTGGGGATAGAATCTGGGCTCAGATACTTAGCACCACACCAAGAAATAACTGGCCGTGTAACCTTTAGCAAGTTACTTAACCCCAATTGCTTAAAAAAAAAGAAAGAAAGAAAATGAATATATATATATATATATATATATATATATATATATACACAGAGAGAGAGAAAGAGAGAGAGAGAGAGAGAGAGAGAGAGAGAGAGAGAGAGAGAGCCTATATCAGACTGCATGCCATCTTGGGAAGGAGAGAGGGGAAAGTGAAGGGGAGAATATTTAGAAATCAAAATTTGTTTAAAGTGAATGTTGAAAATTAAAAAGTAATTAATTAGGGGCCACTAGGTGGTGCAATGAGTAGAGCAACGGCCCTGGAGTCAGGAGGACCTGAGTTCGGATCCAGTCTCAGACATTTAACACACACAAAAAAAACTAGCTGGGTGACCTTGGGCAAGTTACTTAACCTCATTTGCCTTCCTAAAAGGCCTAAAAAAAAAAAAAAAAAAAAAAAAAAAACCCAAATAATTTATTAATTAAAAAAGATTTTGTATCACCTTTTCTAATTGAAATTTTCTTGGATTTTTTTTTAAGTTTTTCCTCAATCTCTCTCATTTGATTTTGAAAATTTTTCTTAAGTTTTCTATGAATTATTTTTCAGCAGATGAGCATTTCATGTTACTTGTTGGGATAGAAGAGGGTTTCTTTGCTTTGCTATCCTCCACTGAATATGAAGCTCTTTTTTCTCTACGTAGTAGTGGTATTTCTGGGTCAAAGTGCATATGCAGTTTTATAGCCCTTTGGACATTTCTAAATTGCTCTCCAAAATGGTTGGATCAGTTCAGAACTCCACCAAAAAACATGCCTGTCCTTATCTTTCCACACTTTCTCCAAAATTTACATTCTACTCTTTTTTTCATATTAATCAATCTGACAGATGTGAGGTGGTAACTTAGACTATTATTTTTTTTTTGCATTTCTTTACTCAATAGTAATTTTGAGCATTTTTTCATATAACTACAGAGAGCTTTAATTTCTTCATCTGAAACCTGTCTATTCATAAGTTTTTGCCATTTTTCAGTTGGAGAATGACTTCTCTTCTTATAAATGTGATGCCATTTGCCATGTTTTAGAAATGAGGCCTTTATCACAGACACTGGTTGTAAAAATTTTCCCCCACTTTTCTGCTTCCATTCCAATCTTTTTTGCATTATGTTTGTTTGTGCAAAACTTTTTTTCAATTTAATAGTTTTCCACTTCACACTTCATAGTGTTCTCTATCTATTTGGTCATAAATTCTTCCCTTTTCCATAAATCTGACAGGCATACTATTCCTTCCTCTACTAGTTTGCTCATAGTATCAGCCTTTAAATATAAATTGTATATTCATTGTGACTTTATATTGATAAAAAGTGTAAGATGTTAGTCTATGCCCAATTTCTGCCGTGTTATTTTCCAGTTTTCCTAGTAGATTTTTTTTTATCAAATAGTGAGTTCTTAACCAGGAAACTGAGTCTTTGTGTTTATCAAACAATAGATTACTATAGTCATTTACTATTGTGTCTTGCATACCTAATCTACGCCACTGTATTAATTAGCCAGTATAAAGTAGCTTTGATGATTGCTTCTTTTTAATACAGTTTAAGTTATGGTACAGCTAGGCCATCTTCCTTGCATTTCTTTTCATTAATCCCCTTGATATTCTGTACCTATTCTTCCAGATGAATTTTGTTATATTTTTTCTAGCTCTATTAAATAATTTTTGGTAGTTACTTCATATGGCACTAAATGAGTTAGTTAATTTAATTAGAATTGTCACTTTTTATTATATTAGCTCAGCCTACTCACGAACAATTGAATTTTCTTTCCAATTACTAAAATGATCCAGCATCTTAAGGAGGAAAACTCCTTGAAAATCAAAATTGGGGAAGGGGAAGCTAGTGAAGTCATAAGAAATCTAGAAATAATAAAACAAAATATAGAGAATGAAAATATAGAAGACAATGTGAAATACATAATAAGTAAAACAAGTAATCTGGAGAATGGATTTAGGAGAAAACATAAGAACAATTGGACTACTTGAAAAGGATGATAGAAAAAAGAATATTGATACAATAATGCAAGAAATAATTAAAAAGAATCATCCATAAGCATTAGAACAAGAGGGGGAAGTAGATATAGAAAAAATCTACCAATTACTATTGAAAGAGATCCTATGAAGAAAACCATAGGAATATTATAGTCAAATTTCAAACACCCTCATCTCAAGGATAAAATATTATGAAAAAGAAAAAATTTAAATATTGTGTTGCCACAATTAAAATCACACAAGACCTAGCAGTGATGACACTTTTAGGACTGCAGGTCTTAGAACACTATATAAGGAAGATCCAAACAACTGGGGTTCTGCTAAAAAAAATTATACCCAGCAAAGCTAAGCATAATCCTGAATGGAAAAAAAGACATTTAATGAACTGTCAGACTTTTAGGACACTGTTAAAAAAATTTCTAAACTTAATAGAATATTTCACATACAAAATCCAAGAAATATATAAAGTACATATCAAATACTAATTAAAAGGAACTCAATGAGAACAGACTGCTTACCTTTTATGTATATAAAATATTAAACACATGTCTAAGATTGTTCTTAGTAGTTGGGTAGTTACTTTGTAAGAAAGGTTGGGGTAGACCCGAGTATATGAATTTGAAAATTAAAACTTATTAGGAAGAGGTAAAAAGAGTAATTATTGTATACAAATGAAGTACAAGAGGAAGAACTGACCCAGAGGAATTAGATGGGGAAGCAGTCTTCTTAGTTCTGGAAACCAACTTTCTTCAGGAATCATTTCAAGGGGAGGAATACATATGTCTAGAAGAGTATAAATGCCTTCCAAATTCAGGAAAAAATAAACTGATAAGAGGATAGGGAAGGGGAAAAGAATAAAGGAGGGATCTCTAGAAGGGAGAGTGAGGAAAGAGGTAATAGGGGAGCTATAGAAGGGTGTTTAGATTTAAGGGAATGGGAGGATAAGGGAGGGATCTTTGGAGGAAAGCTAGGTAAGTTAATACAAGGGCAAAGCAGAGGGCTGAAGTAAAGTCAAGGAGCTAGGAGAGATACAAAATAAGAGATATATACAAATATAAAAACAAAGATCAGAAGTAGAATGTGTGTATATATATACATATATATGCACACATATATGTATGTATGCATGTGTATGCGCGTGTGTGTGTGTGTATGGTTTATGGAAAATTATGTCACTTTTTTTTGCCTATAGAAGTTCATCAGCATTGTATGTCAGTTTCATGATAGTATTCTTGACCAATTTCTGAATAATGAATGATGTTCTCATGTTGTCACAATCACGAATGGAGTAAAACAAGATTGTGTGTTTGCTCCCATGATTTTGAGCATAATGTTTTCAGCCATCTTGTCAAATGCCTTCAGTGAAGACAAACATAGTGTCAAGGTCAGTTACTTCACTGATGATAAATTCTTCAGCTTGAAAAAAAAAACTACAAGCCAAGACCAAAGTGGAGGGAGTGTTGGTGCATGATGTGCTGTTTGTAGATGATTGTGCACTCAATGCAGCCTATAGAGCTAAGATTTCAGAAAGTATGTATGGATTCTGTGCTGTTTGTAGTGATTTTAGCCTAACAATTAACACCAAGAATACACAGGTGCTCCATAAATGACCACCATAGCATCCATAAGTTGAATTGTTGATTACAGTAAATGAAGAAGTTTTGAATGCTGTGGATAAGTTATTCACCTTGGTAGTATACTTCCCAGCGATGTACACATTGACAATGTGATTGACAAGCACATTGCTTGTGCTAGTTCAGTGCTTGGGAAACTGCAAAGGAAAGTGTGGCAGAGGAGAGGTATTAGACTGACTACCAAAGCGAAGGTCAACAGAACTGTAGGGCTGACCTCATTGTTGTATGCCTGTGAAATCTAGACAATATAGCGTTGCCATGCCAGGAAACTGAAATGCTTCCATTTGAATTGGCTTAGAGAGATTCTGAAGATCACCCAATAGGGTAAGATACCAGACAATGAGGTCCCTTCTTGAACTAAACTGCCAAATATTCAAACTTTAGTGCAGACAGTCAAAGTCTGATGGACTGGTTACTTTTGTTCAAATGCAAAAGTATGCTTGCCAAAAAGACTACTTTATGGAGAACTTACAAAGGGCAAATGCTCACATAGTGGTCAGGAGAAGTGATACAAGAACATTCTCAAAGCCTCTCTTAAAAATGTAGGAACTGATTAAGTGACATGGGAGACACTACCACAGGACCACCCAACATGGCTTGCCCTTATCAGAGAAGGTGCTATTCTCTTGAGCAAAGCAGAAATGAAGTAGCTCAAAAGAAATACTAGATGCTCAAATTTAGCCAATCCAGCAGAAATATTTGCATGGACTACTTGGACTGGACTTGTGGTAAAACATTCTAAAAACTTATTAGTTTAATCAGTCACAGTTGGACTCACTGTAACTTGACTCTATCATGAAGTCATTTTGGTCCTCTTCAAGAGCAAAGGACAACAACCAACCAAACTAACTAACCAATCATGTGTATATAAGTTTACAAGCATCTATATGTCTATATATAAGTATATCCTTGCTTAATTGTGGCCTTTGGGAGGAGGGCAGGAGGAAGGGGGGGAAGAACAAAGTACAAGTCCACATCAGGGAACAAAAGAAAACTAACAAGGAAGCAAAGAAAAGATTGACAGTTCTAGACATAATTTATAGAATTTATTATATAGACTTTTTTGAAATGGAAATTTATTATTATATATTTTGAATTCTCTCTTACATTCTACTGTGCACATGACATGACTTTTTCTTCTATTTTTCATGTTTTTGTTTTGAAATTTAAATTTTAATATGTTAATAATTAGGGAATGGCTTCACAAGTTGTAGTATATGAATGTAATAGAATACTATGACACTGTAAAATTGACGAGCAGGCAGATAAAAAAAACATAGAAAGACTTACATGAACTTATAAGTGAGCATAACCAAGAGAATATTGTACGCAGAAAATGTAACATAGTACAATGATTAACTATGATAGATTTAACTCTTCTCAGAGATACAATGACTGAAGATGATTCCAAAAGACTTGTAATGGAAAATGCTAGCCACATCCAGAGAAAGAACTATGGAATCTTAATCCAAACTGAACCATGCTATTTTCTCTTTTTTGTTGTTTTTTCTTTTTCATGGTTTTTCCTTTTTGTTCTGATCCTCCTTTCATAACATGGTTAATGTGGAAATATGTGTAATATGATTGTATATGTATAACCCATATTAGATTGCTTGCTTTCTTGGGGAATGGAAAGGGAAGGGGGGTGGGAGAAAAATTTTGAACTCAAAACTTTACAAAAATGAGTGTTGAAAACTATTTTTAAATGTAATTGGAAAAAAAATCCTACTAATGGAAAAATGACAAAAGCACCAATACTTCTAGAACTCCATTATCAATACATCTCATTAGATAATTTTGTCCCCTGACTCATGCACTTTGTTTCTTGTGCTTTTATTCTAAGATTACTTCCAATATATTCAGTATTTATATATATATGTGTGTGTGTGTGTGTGTATGTGTATATGCATATATGTATATATATTGATATAGATATATTTTTCATATATATCTGTTGTTTGAAGTTTCTCATGTTATAATCCAAGCTCCTTGAAGGCAGAGACTGTTTTTGTCATTCTTTGTATCTATAATACTTACCACATTGCCTGACACATAATAAGCAATTAATAAAGATTTTTTGACATGATCTGACTTGTCTTTAAATGTATTCCTTATTTATGAATCTTCCTTCCTATCTGCATAGTAAACTTTTGTTATTGATTCCTGGATACCTAGACTTTCAAGCATCTTTGGCAAAGGCCTTTGAAAGTCTAGGCATCCAAGACAACTCCAGTTATCAATTAGGGACAATTTTAGGGACAATTCTATAGAGAAGCAGCATGGTATCTGAGCTTTTTTAAAAAAAATTTAATTGAATTTTAATTGAATAGTTTTTTTTTAATTTGTGATCAGAGGAGGGGTGCTCAAATTGTGGTTTTGCTATTTATTCTCTTTGTGCCTTAGGATTAGTCATTAAACTTCTCTGGTTCTCAATATCCTTATTTTTGAAATTAAGATGTTGGATTAGACAAAAATCTTTCTAGTTCTGAGTTCCACATAACCACAAATGATTTACAGTAAAGCTCATATGTAAGTGCTTTGAACCAGTCATTTGGGCAGAAATGGAAATAGCAAGAAAATGAATATTCACTTCTAGAATTCAATGGATCTGTGCTTACATCTTGTCAGGCAATAATGAATTTGAATGAAGGATTGAATAAAAACATGAAAATAAATTATATCCACTCATAGATAAAACATATTCATTTTAAACCACAGGCTCCCCCTTAAACTGTTTGAATACTCAACCTTTCAAAGAACTTATTAGACAAGATTTCCTTTTGTAGAGAAATTGGAAAATATATTTGAATACAAGGCAACATTTTCCATGAAATAAGAAGCATTGAATGTGATGTAGCAGAAAAAGCACTAGTCTTGGAGCTAGAAAACACTGGTTAAGTCCTGTATTAGACACTTAATACCTATGCAGCCTTGGCCAGTGGACTCAAATTTCTGATCTTTATTCTCATGTGTAATGGAAGCTAATATTACTTGGATCACACATCTCAGGAGTTATGCATTTGGCTAACCATAAAGTCTTACAAAAATTATTATTCATATTATTATTACATAACCTACATTATATTTTTCTGTTTCCCCCAGTAAGTTTTGCTTATTTAAAGGTTGAATTATACTCTTTTAATTTTCATTTTTGACAATTTAACAGTTATTAAAATGAGGAATAAGATGCTATATTGAAGAAATTACAAAGGATAAAATGATTAGCTTAGTGCTGAAAATCTGATAAAAATGTTAGGCAAATTTTCTCATTTAAGAATTATGGATGCAATATCTGTATCTTTTGATTAAAAAATAATATTTCACAACCCAGATATTTGATAAAGCATACTGGGGCAAATTATACCTGAAGTCGTCCCTGAATGAGTCTCATTGATGAAAGCAAGGTCTAGAGAGGTGCAGGGACTTGTTCAGGGTTACACACCTATTAACTGAGAAGAAAGGCAGAAATCCAATTATAAGTAGAAATATAAAAGATCTTTTGCTACATATAGGAGATATAGGAATATCCTGGAAATAGAATTCAAAGATAACTGTTCTTATCATCATTTTCTCCCCATTTCAATCAATTCTTCACCCTCCTATCAGGGTAACTTCCCTAAAATACCATATTATTTTTGCTTTTTTGTTTGTTTGTTTTGCTTTTAGGAGGGCAATTGGGATTAAATAACTTGCTCAAGGTTACACGGCAACTTTGTGTGTGTTTGTTTGTGTGTGTGTGTGTTGTTTCTGAGGCTAGAACTGAACTTGGGTTCTCCTGACTTGACTCCAAATACCATATTCTTTATGTCAATATCTTAATAAAGAGACAATCAATGGTTCCTCATTACCTATAGGACAAAATCTAATCTCTTTAGGATAGCATCTGAGGCTCTTCATAATCTGTTCTACAACATTTATTTCTCTTCTACATTGTCCATATGGGAGTCCTATGGAGTAGTCCCATTAGTCAACTAACTGTCCACATAATGCATTCTTGACCCAGTATCTTTTCTCACACTCTTTTCCCCTTTATAATTCACTCTACCTTTCTTTCTACCTATTTACAGTAATTCATTCTCTACTTATGTCAAAATTCAGCTTGACACACTTTTCTTAAAAAGTCTGTAGTGATCATTGTAATACATAAGATCCCTGTTCTTTTCTTAAGTTCTGTGTTTAAAATATAGCACTCATAGCTTCATAGAATCTCCTAGATTTGAGGGATAGTATTCTAATTTTAAAGACAATTAAAAGAAAAGAGTGGTAAAAAAAACTCATCATGGGTTATATAACTGCTAAGTAGCAAAACCAACAGCCAAATCAATTTCCTCAGACCCCAAATGCAATCATTTTTGCACTACCCCAGGACTACACTGCCTTACATTATACTATATACCATTGCTATATTTCTCATATTCAAAATCAAAATTGTAACATTTTCCCCACACAACATTCATTCATTTATTCATTCACAAAAGTGTTACTTCAACAGAAATTCATTGAGCCACCTAGCCTCAGCAATTATAGATGTTTTTCTGGAAATATAGTTACAAAGGGCTGGGGTAGGCAGTGACAGCTTCTCAAAGTAGACTGAATATAAAGTTAGTTATGAAAAATACCAGGAAGCCAAATGCAGCAAATACCATTAAGTTTAGCTTTTGGGGGTGGGGGTGGGGGGTTGAGACTATGGAATCTCTTGAGTTCAGGAATTCTGAGTTCCAGTGTCCAAACTGATCAGGTATCCACTGTTAGTCTGCCATCAGTAGGGTGAGGACCTTGGATTAGAGGGTCACAAGATTGCTTAAGAAGGGGCAAAGCAGTCAAAATTAGAAAAGGAACAATTTGAGCTCCTATGAAAATTATTATTGTGATGACACCTGTTCCTTTCTATCCTGAGTGAGATAGGAAAATACACAGAAAAAAAGATAAAGTAAAGAAAGACAGAAAGGAAAGAAGGAAGGAAGAAAGGAAGGAAGGAAGGAAGGAAGGAAGGAAGGAAGGAAGGAAGGAAG